>NC_056728.1:1024444824-1024662324 GCF_019279795.1 Protopterus annectens | reverse complement strand
TATGTTGAGTAAAGTAGTATGGTGGACACTTACCAAGCGCACTGTCATCATTGGAATAATGTGTAGAAGTGAAGGGTTCATCTGTTAATAGTAATTGTAGTGTGTTTAATGTGACCATTCCATGTTATCATTAAGTCTTCTACATGAATATGTTTCTGTTTTTAAACCAGCCTTTCTGAGCAGATGTGTGGTGATGTTGCAGATATTGGTAATAGCCAGTGTCCGCACCACTTCTGATCAGTAACATAACTAAGGTGTGGTGAGAGGGCAACTGCCACAGGCACAAAGTTTTGGGGAGGCACATTCAGCCGATCCTGATCTCTAATGCAGTAGTGTTTTTTAAGAACTGGTATTGCACTTGTGGTCAAACTTGAGCACAATAGTGCTCTAAGTATGGTTTAAACTATAGCAATTGCTTGCTAGATTGTAGCAAGCAGTTTGCTACAGTTTAAAAGTAAAAATAAAAACCTCTTTTTAACTAAAATCTGAGTGCTTGAGTATTTCATGCAGGAAGGGTATAAATGTCGCAACTGTTTGCTACATTTGTAGCAAGCAGTTTGCTACAGTTTATAAGAAGGAATTGTTTAAACTAAAACATGAGTGCCATAGTGCTCTGTGCAGGTAGGGTATAAACTGTAGCAACTGTTTGCTACATTTGTAGAAAGCAGTTTGTTGGAGCCTATAAGAAGAAATGCTTTTTTGTTTGTTTGCTTAAATAAAATCTGAGTGATGTAGTACTCCCTGCAGGCAGGGTATAAACTATAGCAAAGGTTTGCTACAAATATAGCAACCAGTTTTTAACAAAAAAAAAACAGATTTTTTTTTTTTTTTTTACTTTTAAAAGGTAGCAAACTGCTTGCTGCATTAGAACATGCAGTTGCTACAGTTTAGGCCACACACAGAGTTCTATAGAGCCCAGGTTTGACTAAAAATTCAACAGAGAAGGGTCAGGGCACAGAATCAGGACTTAAATGGCTGGGTGGGAGAGGGAGTGTTGTGCATCTGGCCACTCATTTTGATGTGTGGCAGAAAGACTATATTTTTTCTTTGTTTTTCTTGCTCTTAAATGAAAGAGATGGGGGCATAGATGTGTAGTAAGCCAATCAGCTTAATACAGTAAACTGCCTTTTTTTTTTTTTTGCTTTGAGGGGGTGGGGCACTTGTTCATTGTACCATCACAGGGCACTTGTTGAGCCAGCTATGCTTCTGCTTCTGATTATTTCATTCCCATCATCCTCTGTGTCAGTCTTCCTCATGAATGTAGAGGAGGTATTCCTCACCTGGTGCTAAAAGGATAAGTGCTGGAGAACCCCCATACATACATGCATTCATCCTCGCCTTAGCTCTAACAAGTCCTGCCATATAATTTGCCCTATACTTGTACTGCCTTAAAGTGTATTTCCTTTCACTAATTATGTTGATGTCCATAATAACTTGATTTCAGATGTTTGCCCCCTTTCCCAAAAAGATGTTTGCCATATGTTCTAAGGGTTACCATGAGGATGACATTCTCATTGTGGCTGAAGTTGTCCTATTTCTGCCATGATCCCTGGATTTGCATCAGTATTGCACATAAAAAAATATGCCACAGTCATACACAGAAAACATTTGATGTAATCATTAGTCAAACAACACAACAATGAAAACTTTCCTGACATACTCAGAAAAAAAGTTAGATGACACAAACCCCATAATTATACACAGTTGCAAAGTCTCAGTCCAGCAAACTAAAGCTGTGTTGAAGTAATGTTTGCACCATCAAGAATGTATTCACAATAGTAAGACATGGAATTTAACTGATCCATCCCCTAGCTCCTACCATATTCTTGTATTCATAATCCTATCATTTTTCGTTCAGCAGTGACACTCTAAAATCTGCCAGTAACATCACATGTATGTTGAGCCAGCAAAACATCATTTCCTCTTCAGTACTTCACAGTTAAATCACTGCATTTCTACCATGTGTGCATAACCACTAAATGATATCAAAGTAACTTATTTTCTCAGTTTTTACATCATTTCCACGGCTGCTGTAATACATTTCCATTTACAAATAACAGCTCCACATCATTTAATTAAGGCATTATAATATGCCCATCATATCAGTAAACAATCATTTCTTGAAGCAAATGCAATCATTTCACATAATTTCAAACTGCTTCATACAAATTTGCAATAGTTTAATTTTTGCTTACATTCAAATGTCTGTGCTTTTGTAATCTATTTGCTACCTGTCTCAAGTAAATGCAAGTTAGTATGGGAGTCTTAAACTTACTCTCATAAATTCAGAATTATTTATGGGTTTTTCATGCAAATTAGGTCCTTTTATGCTTATCTCGAATGAATTCTAGAAATCTCTATGAATTGCAGTAATACAGGAATTTGTAAGGCAACTTATCTGTGTAACTAGTCCTTGGCTACTTATGATTGCAGCCTTAGATTCACATGAATGAGCTAGGGATAGCAGTACAGTCCACATCCATCCCCAGCAATCCCTAAAATACTACAGAAACACACAGATAACCTAAGTTATTCTTTAACCTGACCATGTTTAAAAAAGGCAACATGGAGTTATATGCATGTGAGTTTGCACAAGTATGAAGTATAATTTGTACCCATCTAACCTCATCTGCTACATCTTATCACCTCAAAATACTCAACACTTAATAAAGGTTCACACTCATAGACACATCCCTCTCCCCCCATAAAAAAGTTACTACTGCTCATACTATATACTATACTGCATGAGAAATGTATAAATGATATTCAAGTATATTAATACAAAAAGGTAGCAACAGTAAAGCACATCAACAAAAGCAGCTGCAAGTAAAGTTAAAACTGAAGACTTCATTAATGACTTTTATTCACCATACAAATGAAGTATGAATGCATCCCATTAAAAAAAAAACATGTAGAAGACAAAGCATTTTTGGTCAAACCAAACCAAGCTTCCTCATTATAGGAAGATCAGGTTTAATACCCCTGCTGGTTAACTGGGTATGGCTTAGGGTGATGTCACACCCAAGAGGGAGTAGGTTTAAATTTGTAAACCACAACCTTGGTCATACTTTCTTCCTTTTGGTATTGATACTTTGAATGAACGAAGTACCTGTGTAGACAAAAGGATGTGTTCTAAGCTGATCTGACAAGAAGACCAAAGTCATGCTCTACATTCCGAGTCATTCCCACTTCAATTCAATCTAGGCAAGGATCTGCATGTCTGGCTTAAAAAAGACTAACATCTAGCAGGAAATGCTGAGCAACAGTCATCCCTGGCAAGGATCACCTGCTCTGACCCCACAGTGTTGACAAAAATAGAATGACCTACAGAAGCATAGGCCTGACAAGCTGGCTGAGTGGGTCGATTAGGTAGCAGCAAGAAGGCCACAGTCCTATAGTAATTCTTTGGTCATATTAAACATAGTTTTAAAAAATAAGCTATAAGAAGATTGCATAATTGAATGCATTTGACAGAGGAAATGTGTCTAAATGAAAATATTAATTTATAATGCTATTATAATAATACAAAAGAAAGCATAAACATACCTATACATGGAACTGCATCTGTATACAAATATATGGAATACCATAATTTTCTGTATAATTACACATGCATGAGGAAAGAAATATATGTAAGTATATATATATATATATATATATATATATATATATATATATATATATATATATATATATATATATAAACAGTATGAAAAAATGGTTGGTGCCCAAAAGCAAACTAGTAATCCAAACCAAAGAGACACCAAGGATCCACAGGCACTAAATGTTTTAATGATAGACAGGAACCAGCACGAACAAATAACAATGTGAAAGCACACTAAATACAATAAACGTTTCATAAAATCTCGTTTTCGTCACCAACTTCTTCAGATAGCAATTAGTCTTCCATCAATCCCCTAAACTTATAGGACTAGCAATTAGTTGTCATCCAATGAAATTTGAATTCAGTTAAGGGAATATTTAAAGGTTTATACATTGCAAATGTGTGCACAATAAATGTAAGAGATATAGGATGAAAGTAAATGTTAATGCTTTTGAAAAAGGTTGGCTACAATTTAATCTTAATTGCTAGCCCTATAAGTTTAGGGGATTGATGGAAGACTAATTGCTATCTGAAGAAGTTGGTGACGAAAACGAGATTTTATGAAACGTTTATTGTATTTGGTGTGCTTTCACATTGTTATATGAACGTGCTGGTTCCTGTCTATCATTAAAACGCTTAGTGCCTGTGGATCCTTGGTGTCTCTTTGGTTTGGATATATATATATATATATATATATATATATATATATATATCAAATTACAGTTAATACATCTGCACAAGTGCACTTAAAACTATTTTTATGTATATAATTGTCTGTATTTATACACAAACCAAAAAATATTTGGCTTGCCATAAAATTTAATTTGTAGTATGAACAGCCTTAGTTAGTAGTTTGTGTACACCTGAAAATACATAGTGGTATAATACTTGTTTAACACAGCTATTTCTTGCATGATTTTAACTGCACATACAAAATGGCTAAACTTAGTAAGGTGCTTCACCCTAGTCAGAGTAGAGCTGTGGGAGCATGGAAGGTGCAGTGTCAAGAACATGACTAGCATGTAGTTTAGCAAGAAATAACTAGTTGTGTTACTTCTGTGTACATTTTAAACAATCCCCTAATATGTTTATAGTAATTAAGCTGAAAATGATCAAAGCACATATTGTCCTGAAGTATATCCACTGATATACTTTCTACTCTGTGAGAGTGAATATGTTTTGTTTACTGAAGGTTAAATGGAAAGGAAGTGAAATCTTTTCAATTGCTGCATTTTATGTGTGTGTGTGTGTGTGTGTGTGTGTGTGTGTGTGTGTGTGTGTGTGTGTGTGTGTGTGTGTGTGTAGCTTCTACATCTGACTGAAGAAAATTCACAGATTGTTACATGAAACTGCAACTTAGGTATGCAAGCCATAACTAGACTGAAAGTGTATTCCAGATAACATCCCTCCCCCAAACAGACAAGCTGTGCACACATGTGAAAGTGTATTAGTTTGAAAGAAGAAGCAGTCCTACTATTTTAATTGCAATACAGGTGATATTGGCATCTCCCAGTTTATTTTCTCCAAGTCTTTTGGCTTTCTAACACGATGATGGGAATGGGCCACATTCCTAAGTCAAGATACAATTAAAATTCATGAAATTAGTATTGTTTTAGTCTTTGATGTTAGTCAGAAAAGCTCTGCCTGTCACTAGCAATGTGCCCATAACTGATGCTTCTAATTCATAGGGAATTACGTGTATCAGTATCATATCTAAGTATGGCTGTAAACATTTTTTTATTATACCTATTTCTCATACTACTTTTGGGACTGCCTGGGTATTTGTCTTCTGCGTCGCTCTCATTTTTGCCTACAAAGTCTGATATTTATGACTGTCTCTATACACATAAGACAATGTAATCACTGGGTGTAGCAATATAAATGATCAATGATATTTTTTTCAGGACTTCTATATCTGGTTTTCTTGCACCTATTTTTTGAACTGTTGGTAATGTGTGATCCCATGTAATATCCACCATTCTCCATAATGCTTTGTGTTTCGTGTTATCAGCAAGTTCTATATTGTAGTGTTTGCACAATCCCCAGTGCAACAGTCTGGCCATATTATTGTGCTTTTCAGTATACAAGTCCTCTGCCATGTGTGTATCACACCTAGCAACAATATGTGTGATTGTTTCAGGTTCTTTTCTATAGAACATGCATTTGTCTGCTTCTACCACATTGTCAATGAACTTTGTATAGTATGAGAATTCAGATGTGAATAAATGTTTAAAGAAATAAGAAGATATACTATGCAACTGCATCAGTAAATGTAATACCTTGCGGAGTACAAGCAATATCAGAAATATTAAGTAAAAAGGTGAGCTACAGATAAACAATGGTCTCATCTTCTTTATCTAGCTGAAGAAGAAATTGGGTATAATTGTAAACAAGAATGTCAGAGAAGTAAAGGATTTGTTTAAGGTACTTGTGAGATTGAATGAAGTAATACATGTTGTTTATAACTTCATTACTATATATAAAACTGCAAGAGTATTTATAAAGAATTGCAATAAAAAGATTAAAGTGCTTTCAGTACAGTATTGCAAACAGATCCATATCACACAGAAATAGCACACATATTAGCATTTTTTATGTTACTATCAGTAGACTACAAATGTAAACCCCACCAATACCTGATAGCAGTGCACTCATTCTTCCCATGTATGCATAAGTATTTCCCATAATACTGTTCTCATGTATGCATAAGTACTTCCCATATCATTGTTCCCATGTTTGTATAATCCCTACCAATATCATTGATTCCATGTTTGTATAAACACTTTCCATATCATTGTTCCCATGTGTAGATAAGTACTTCCTATAACACTGTTCCCATATATGCATAAGTACTTCCCATGCTATTGTTCCCATGTTTGTATAAGCACTTCCCACATCATTGTTCACATGTTTGTATAATCCTTTCCCATATTACTGTTCCCATGTTTGTATAAGCACTTCCCTTATCATTGTTCATGTATGTACATAAGCACTTCCCATATCATTGTTCCCATGTGTGCATAAACATTTCCCATAACTTTTGTTTTAGTTCAATAACGATTTAGTTAAAATAAAATTGATTGATAATAATAAATTGAATGATGTCTACCACTACATATTAATTTATTGAGTGCATTTTTTTTATCCTTCCCACCTATTTTTCTCTCTATTTCTGTTTTAAGTATGCAGTCACATGTCCTTCTTTACTTTCTTTCACTCAAATTTCTATTCGTCTTTCTTACAGTGCCAAACTCCTCAGGAGCAGCACAGCCTCCCAGGTTAGGGAACATTCACTGTCTGCTTATCCAGGGAATTACTCACAGGATTGAGTTGCTACCACTGGTGCTGTAGGTACTCTGGCATGTAGCCTTGCAAGCTCCTCATTGAACAGGAGCTTCAAGACTTGGTTGAGGATATGGGGGAGCAGGTCATGGACTGATAAAATAGAGGTCATCAAATAGAGGCTTCTCTGCAGTGGGTAAAAGTCTCACTGCCCCAGTCAGTGCTGACCACCTCACCACCACAGACCCCAGCCCCCACTATATCAGGGCCTCCACTGCAACACCATCTGGCAGTAAAAACATTTGAGGCCTTGTTCACTGGGGCTTTTTCTTAGGCTATACTGCTACTCACCATTTCCTTCCCTTATCCTCTCTTCTACTCTCTCTGTTGCTTGTCTCTCTCTCTCTCTCTCACATAGATGAAAAGCAGACACGGTATTTCATTTAGATGCTTTAATACATAGAAACATGTCAGGATAGATAGCAGCAGCGTAAAATATGAACAAACTAGTTGACAGACAGACCTTACATACATACATGCTTACATCTCAACTGCTTACTGCAAAATGGCAGTCTAGCTTGCACATGCTCAGTATTTATACACTTGTGCAAGCCTTGGATAGCTTCTTAAAGGTGCATACACACACATTGATCTACATCCTCCCTTTTAAAAAGATTACCCTTTGTGAAAATAATATCAGATTTAGACATGTATTACTATATATATTAAAAACAAAACACAATGTTTATATCCAAGTTGCTTCATATGTGTTACAGTGTTTAGAGATGTGACCATATCTTGTAACATAACAGCTTGGACCAAATTTAGCAACAGGGACAGTCTGCAATGCAGAACTCATATCAGGAACTTCTGGATTCATCACAGGAATGGGAATGTCCTCTGGAATAGGAACACTGGAAAACTTACTCTGAGATAAAGAGTCTTTCTCACAGGCTATGTGCTATTGTATAGGCTCAGACACTGGTCCCAAATGCTTCCAGTTCCACCTAAAGACTGCTCCTTGTGATTCCACAATGCATGATCTCGGCCCTGGAGAAACATTCTTCACAATACCAATCTGATCATAACCTTTGGATGTTCGCAGCCTTACTACTTCTCCTTGTAATGGATTAAGCAGTTTGCTGGTATTATCATAGTAGGACTTGTTGGTTAAATGCTTCTTCAACAGATTGGCTTTCACTGACATGTTGTTTTTGAAACATGGAACCAACATTTGACTACTAATTGATAATGTGGTTCTGGTTTGTCTCAACAGAAGTCTGTGAGCAGATGAACCAAGATGTTTATCACGAGGAACATTTCTGAGATTCAACAGATTCAGGAAAAATCACTATTTTCTCATTTTGATTTCTCTAGTAACTGTTTTGCAATTTGAACTGCAGGTTCTGCCAAACCATTTCACTGTGGGTACTTAGGACTACACGTCAAATGAGTAAAGTCCCATTCTTCAGCAAACCTTTTGAACTGTTGGCTTGTAAACTGCATGCCATTGTCAGAAATGACATTGTGTGGACTACCATGTACTACAAAATGATGCTTCATCTTAGTAATGACAGTACTGGATGCTAGATTAGGAAGTAGGTCAATCTCGAACCAATTGGAGTAAGAGTCTACTAATACCAAATAATGCTGACCATTCCATTCGAGAATATCAGTGGCTACTGCTGACCAAGGTAGTTCCAGAATCTAGTTTATCTGAAGTGATTCCTTATGTTGCTGTGATTTAGTACTATTACACATGGAACAAGATAAAAGTACTCTCACAATGTCTTGTGACGTAGAAGGCCAAGATACTAGTCATCTCACCCTTTTTTTGGTAGAATCAACTCCTGGGTGAACACGATGCAAGATAGTAATATACTCTGGTTGCAAGGACTTTGCAACAAATACTTTTTGACCTTTCATAATGATACCTTTGTCAGACAAAATCTCATCTCTGCATGGAAAATAAGGTTGCACTTTTTGAAGTAAACTAGATTTCTGTGACTGCCATCCTTGATTGATAAAGTTATTGAGCCTTTGTAAAACCAGATCTGTGATTGTGTGATCTCTCAGCTCATCAAGACATGTGCAAGAAAAGTTTCTCACTTCCATGACTTCAAAATCAAGGTTCTCATTCTCATGCTGGTCAGTGATGTTTCTGGGCAATTTGGATATTTTATCAGTAAGATAAAGAAGTTTGCCTTTCTGGTAGACAAGACTGAAATTATACTTTGGCAATCTCAGCATCATGTGTTGTAGTCAGGCTGCAGATGAATTTATAGGCTTTCTCAAGATAGTGACTAGAGGTTGGTTGTCTGTTGCAGTCTGGATAGGTCTACCATAAGCATAATCATGGCACTTTGAACATACAAACACAATTTCCCACATCCCTTTCTCTATCTGGGCATACTGCATCTCAGTTTGGGTATAGGTAAGGTTGCACTTCTTGAAGTAAACTAGATTGCTGTGATGGCCAACAGTAAGAGAGGTGAAGAAGAGAGTACAGGCAGGGTGGAATGGGTGGAGAAGAGTGTCAGGAGTGATTTGTGACAGACGGGTACCAGTAAGAGTGAAAGGAAAGGTCTACAAGAGGGTAGTGAGACCAGCTATGTTGTATGGGTTGGAGACGTTGGCATTGACAAAAAGGCAGGAGTCAGAGCTGGAAGTGGCAGAGTTAAAAATGTTAAGATTTGCACTGGGTGTGACAAGGATGGACAGGATTAGGAATCAGTTATTAGAGGGTCAGCTCAGGTTGGACGGTTTGGAGACAAAGTCAGAGATGTCAGATTGTGTTGGTTTGGACATGTGCTGAGGAGGGATGATGGGTATATTGGGAAAAGGATGCTAAGGATGGAGCTGCCAGGTAAGAGAAAAAGAGGAAAGCCTAAGTTAAGGTTTATGGACATGGTGAGAGAGGATATGCAGGTGGTGGTGTGACAGAATAATATGCAGAGGACAGGAAGAAATGGAAACAGATGATCTGCTGTGGTGACCCCTAACAGGAACAGCTGAAAGAGAAGAAGAAGAACAGGATGATCCTCTTGTAGATTGACTGCACCAAGACCAAATTTCAAAGCATCACAGGAAAGTGTAACTGACTTGTGAACATCATATTATCTGAGAGATGGTGGACTAGCAATTCTCTGTTTCATGACTTCAAATGCTCTTTGGTGTTGCTCTAACCAAGACCAGGATACATCTTTACCTGTCAGCTTTCCCAATGGTGCTGAAAATTGGCTCATGTCTGCAATGAGCTTGCCTTGGTAGTTAACCATGCCAAGAAAATGTATGAAGGACTTGAACATTGACTGGATCTGGCATCTGAAGAATGGATGGTTGTTTAGAAGGGTCTGGTTGTAGGCCTGTTCTAATAAATAAATGGCCAACATAAGTAACTTTTTGTAGCCTGAATTTGCATTTGTGAGGACTGAGCTTAAGATTCACTTGACATGCTCTTTCCAGAACATTTCTGAGGTTTCTGTCATGCTCTGCTTCATCATGACCTCTTTCTAGTACGTCATCTACTATAACAGAACAAGGATACCCCAAAAAAAGTTACACCATTGCATGTTGAAAGACTTCACTTCAGAATTTATCCCAAATGGGATTCTCAAAAATCTGTACCTTCCAAATGGAGCACTGAATGTAGTGAGAAATGAGGATTTTTTGTCAAGCTGAATTTGCCAAAATTACATCTTTGCATCTAAGACAGAAAACAAAGTGGCGCTTGGCCTCAAGACTGAGACTTCTTAAACTGTGCACATTGGATGATGAGGTGTTCTTAGCACTTTGTTCAAATCTTGTGTATCAATACATAGGCTGATATCATCTGAGCTTTTCTTATGAACTACCACCATGGAAGATACCCATTCAGTTGGAGTTTCAGCTGGACAAATCACACCTTGTCACACCATTTTATCTAATTTGGCTTTGACTCTGCCCTGCATGGCTATTGTTACTTTATGTGCTGGCCTAATAACTAGACTGACCTCTGGGTCTAACTTCATGGAGTATGCAACTGGAAGATTGCCAGGTTTGTCTTCGAACAGATCAGCATAGGGAGAAAAATGTACTGGGTGAAATTAGACTAGTTGTCTTTTAAGCTGACATGATGGATTTCCTTATTAAATGAAAGCAGTCCCATTTTCAAACTGTCTCTGGCCCTAATAATAACTGGACGTGCCTGTTGACCGCATACAATGACTAGTTCTAGCTTCTTCCAGAAGGGTAACATAAAAGCACTACTGAACCTTCAGTTTGAATTTCTTCACCTCCATAAGCAACAAGCTTCAAACACCTTGCCAAATCAAGCCTTTCACCATGACTAAATGTTTCGGCTGACATAACATTGCGCTTAGAACCTGTATCAATTTTGAGCTCTGTTGGTTTGTCATTTATCCGTACAGTACAAAATACTTCATTATTTGCCCTTAAATCTACTGCATTGACTGTTTCCTAAAGCACTGAAACACCATCCACATAAAGAAGAGCATTGCAGCTCTCTAATTGATCAACTCATCTCATAAAATATTCCCTTTTAATGAAAGAAAGTGGGACATTTGATTTACAAAACCTTTTGAAATGATTCCATTTATTGCATTTGTGGCATTATTGACCAAAACCTATACACTTTTCCCTATTAGATTCATGACTTCCACCACATTTACAACAGTTGGCAATGAAACAAGTTGGGGGCCCATGCTCTGAGTTTGCTGACTCAATCTTATGCTTCACTGAGACAGTGCGAAATCTGGAAGTTGCTAGAAAGCTCTGGGGTTTACCAGTGAGTGCTGCAGGGGGCACATTGCTGCCATGTGCTTGGGACTGTTTCTTTTAATAACATGCTGCATACTATCAACATGAGTTTTGTCACTGTGCCTTCTAGAGCTGTTCTCATTTGTAAGCATATCTGTGTGTTTTTCTGTGAGCTTTTATATCTGACAAATCTAAATGGCCTTATTCAAAGTTAAGTCACTGTTGTGAAGTAAAATCTTTCTCACAGCATCATCTTTAATACCAGACACAAGTCTTTTCTTTATAAATTCATCCCTTAAATTACCACATCTGCATGTTTTAGTTTTATTTCTCACGTCAGCTATATATGCTACAAAAGTTTCACCAGGCTTTTGATCCTTGTATAAAATAAGTGCCTTTCCATTGTAATATTCATCTAGGGGTTAAACATTTCTCTAAATTTACATTTTAAGTACTCTGTGTCCTCCCTTGACTCAGCCTATACAACAATATGACAGTCCCCCCTCTCTTATATAGATAGCAGATGCATACACAAATGAATGTTCCCTTTCTAAAGCTTTTCATCCAGCTAAATTAAGTAGAATAAATGCCTTTGTACGGTCTTTATCAGGAAAATGCACCCTGTATGAAAATGTCATACTCTTGCTCAAACACTCTCCAGTTTTCAGCAATATTACTGTCAAACAAAAGTGGACTGGGTTTCCGAAATCAATCTGCCATGCCCACAAAGTATACACAAACACACTGAAAATATGGCCCTTGTAATTATTTACAATCTGTTCTGTGAGCTTGTAATAGCATTCAAATGCACAGTAAACTCTTTGAAGTACTCTACTTTGTGAAATATGCTTTGTAATGGCTGTATTCTGTAAAATATGCCCTGTAATGGCTGTACTTTGTGAAATAGCTTTACTGTAATACTGAACAAACATGCAAACACTTTATACACTTCTGATAACTCAGATATCTTTGCTTAAATAACTTTCTTGGGTGTCGTAAGCTATGGTACCTTGCTGGCTAGGCTTACGTAGGCCCTTGGGCCGATAGCCTAGTACCTACCTATGAACCTATAATATGACAAATACATGCTTTGCAAAAATGAGGTTGTTTCCCTTAGTTTTATTCATTGTATGCAATTCAAATTTTATTTCAAACATTTTCCATAGTAATTAGAATATTTTATAAATATTGCAGATATCAGTTTATGAAAAAATCATTTAGAATGTTCTGTATGCCTCGTTTCATATTATACAAAAAAAAATAGCGCTAAGTAAGTTTTAATACCTGAAATTCGTTTCTGACCTGTTTTGCAGTGTGCAACATTTTAGGCATGATTTACTCTTCTATATTCTACCATTTCCAAGCAAGTGCCTTAAGTCATTTTTAGCCAGGCTGCCTCTAACTACATGCCCTTTAGACATATCACTTCTGACACCATATTGCTCATCTTTCTCTCCCTCACATAGATGACAAGCAGGTGGGGTATTTTGTTTAGATGCTTTAATGCATAGAAACACATCAGGATGGATAGCAGCATCATAAACTATGAACAAAGTAGTTAACAGACAGACCTTACATACATACATGCTTACATCTCAACTGCTTGCTACAAAATGGCAGTCTAGCTTGCACGTGCTCAGTATGTATACAATTGTGCAAGCCCTTCGATAGCTTCTTAAAGCACAAACATTGATCTACACTCCCAAACTTCCCACTTATATAAAAGATATTTGGAAAAATAGGGGGGAATCTTTCCTCCAACAAAAATATAGTACCCCTCCTCTCCCACCTCCTCCAGCACAACCTTCTCAATGTCTTCCTTCTGTCTTCCTATGTTTATTATGTCTTCCCTTTTTCAGTCTTTCCTATCAGCCCATTACATTTTTTTGAGAAAATTATCAGGGTGTCCAAATAAGGATTTACAGTATCTGCATAAAACATGTCAAACTGCTTTAATTTTTTTTTTAACTATTGATAACAAAACCTGCGTAGTAATCTGTTTGTCTGAAGTCCTTCAATCATGATAGCACATAGCTGCATTTGTCCTTAATATCTGAGCATATATGAAGTCATACAAAACCCAAGACTTTCATGTAGTCCTTCAAATGCACTTAATAATTCACTTCAGCTCATTTATGCTCTTGCTAGAAGTAGATGCATTTAACAAAACACCTTCACATTTCCTTATGCAGTGCAAATAACCTGCACTTACTATATTTGTATGTATGAGCAGTAGCACTCACTATAGATAACCACTACATAACTGGGAAACACGGGGCTGTGAGCACCACCCTGTGTGTTCACATTTCCGAGAGTTCAGTCAGATATTGAGATGTGCTGTCACTTCTGTCATATGTGACTTTATTCTATAACATCCTCGGTACATGAATTAAACACTTGTCTATCTGAATGGTGGGTGCATTGCCTCACTCATAACATTTGCATAAAATGAATATCTTCTTCTTCTTTCCCTGAATGGCAACACATATTAACTTTCTTAAAAAGTGCTTAATACATATATGTTTCAAAGTACTTCTTTCTTAATTAGCATGCAATGCATGCACGTCATTCAATGTACTTTCTGTATTAAAACCTTCATTACATGTATGCTATCTTCCTGTTGCAAGGCTAGGGGTATTTTTGAAAAGATCCCTCAGAGATATCTATCCTGCTCAATAAATGAAATAATGATGTATGTGATGTTCCATGCTGCAAAAGCAATTTTGAATTTTGACTGCAAGAATTTTAGATTAAATATAATTTCAAGCCCAGCAATCTTCAGACAGTTTCTTAAAATGCGGTGTCTAGTAACCTTCTAATATAGAAGTCACAAAGATGGAGGCATGATATGAAATCAGATGAAGCTATTTCCCTTGGCATTGCAAACAGAGATGGAAAGATCATTTGCACCATATTATCTGCTATAAATCTGTCTCCAAAGTCATTACCTAGTAAAATAGTAGTATTTAGATAATTTCTCTGGCCTAAGATGACTTTTTCTGTGTTAAATTTCTACTGAAGAGTTCTACTTTTGATTGCTAGCATCAGTAGATAATTAGCCCAGTTAAGGATGTTCTTAGTTATGTAATACACAATCTCAATAAAATGGGAAAGGAAAGGAAAGATGTAAGATAGTAAGCAGCCATCGCTTCTATAATTTCTTAGTGTGACAACTTTTTTCAGACTCATTAAGCAAGTACAGCATGCAGCGATTGGAATAGGTCTCCACTATATAATTTATGCCCATGACCAAACTTAACAGGGCTGTTAAGAATTCAGTGTTTACAACAGGCCTACAGTATGCAATAAAACGTTTAAGCAAATTAACGATCATATCTATGATACAATACTCTTTCAAAGGATACCCCTTTTATCAGACTTCACGCATTTTACAAATTCATTATAATTTCTTATATATAAGCAGAAAAGAAAGTTGTGTGTCTCCAAGTTAATCATAAACAAAAAGTCTGTATCCAAAAGGTCAGATCTATTAAAGCATAGACAACATCATGGCCTGTCTTACAGGACAGCCCCATCCCTGACGCCAATAATAAAAATGTTCTTTTCTTATAGCTGTAAAATGCATTTTTGCAGTAGTAATGTTTTTAATATTATACATAGCCAAATAAACTTCACATTCATTTGCATGTGATAGTAGTGTGCCATGATTTCTCTTATATCCCTCTAGTATGCCACTGGGAATTCAAAATTCTGTGTAAAATATCTTGCAAACGTGGATGCCGTCATTTGATTAAATCAGAGAATGTACAAATAGTGTGAGCAGCAGTAAATGGCATAAAACGTCTTTTTCATGAGGTGCATCTTGTCATTCAAAGGAATGTCTTATAGATGAAGTGTCTGGAAATAACTAAAAATGAAGAACACTGACTCCACGGACACCAGAAACGCTTCCTGCCCACATTCAATATCCAAAACACTTGAAATGGTGCGTATAATGTACAAAAACACATCAACCACTTGAATAGTTGAAAAAATGTCCATTTAATATTCCATATAAGTTAAGTGCTTTCACTCACACAACTGTGAGCTTCATCAGAACAACCATAAAAAGTAAATGCAGTTTAAATACTCCTTTTGGCGCCAAATCCATGTGCATTTAAAGTGACAAAATGCACAAAAGATTCTGTACTTGAAATACCTTGTGCGTTACACCTAATGTCACCTGAAACATATTTTCACTGCCAACCATCCTGTTGCTAATGTAAGGTTAATAGTTAATATAATAAAATCTCAAAGCATAAAAAATGAATAAAAATAGAGATAATATGTGCACCACCCTTTAAAGATGTGACAGCCATCACTATATTCAAATGCATAATTTACAACCATGTTCTAATTATTCTCTTTAAAAAACAATACAATACATACTTCCCTACAAATATACATATTTAAAGTTAAAATTACTACGACCATCAAACATACAAAATGATATATGGGAATGTACGTATGTTGTGTATGAAAAGTGGTTAAGCAAAAGCATCAGCTTAACCTTATCTAAATTAAAAAAAATATGTATATTATTGAATTTATTTAATGGATAATAATGGTTTGATAGTTAGGTAATCATTAAGCCCCGGAGGAGTCGAGGTATCAGTGAATAGCTGCCACCATAATTCCTTATAAGCCAAAATAGCCTTAATGTTGCCACCTCTATGGTCAAGGGCAACATTTTCCAAAATGACAAACTTAAAAGAGTGCTCTGCCCCATGCTTCTCTACATGTCTGTAAAAAGCGTTATTTACATCCTTCCTCCTGATACTATATAGGTGTGCATAAATGCGTTTTTTAAAATTCCTTTCAGTCTTCCCTATATAGTATCCCAGGCATACTCCACATTTTGCCAAATAAATGACAATTTTTGAGATACAATCACCTTGTTTGAATCTTAGCGTAGTTCTATTGACATTGCTCAAAACAATTCCTTCCTCCTCATTTATTGCATGACATTGACTACAACTACCACATTTCATTGTGTTCTTCTTAGCACTGTCAATTTCTTTCCACATTGTTCCTCTTTCCAAATACATCTTGACATTACAACCCATCTTGTATACAATTGTGGGTTTAGGACCCAATATGTCCGCTATGTCTTGGTCCACCATCATAGCATTCCAATTATTTGTTAAGATATCCTTTATTTGGTTAGTATGTGGGCTATACTCTAATACACAAGCTCTATTATAGACCCCTTTGGTATCTGTGTAATCAGTGTCAGACCTTTTCATCATGTTTTTAGTCCTCCCTTTACTATTTGCCCCTAATAATGGGGTGTATTTATGTCCCCATTCCTTGACAACATAATTTTTCACATCTTTCGTCATATTTCTGTTGTACCCCCTTTCTTTAAATAATTCTGTGATAAAATCCAGTTCTTCCCTCATCTCTTTGTATTCTGAAGTCATCCTAATGACTCTAATGCACTGTCCTTTATATATATATTGTATAATCATTTTCTGGGATGGTTGCTAGTATATTCCAGATATCCATTTGTAAATGTGCTTTTTCTGTGTACTCTGGACTTAAAACATTTGTCACCATTGGATATGAATGTATCCAAATAGGCTACACCTTCTTTGCTACTGGTAGAAGTGAATTTGAGAAATTCACTACTTTGATTTAAATAGTCCAAGAAATTGTTTAAGACTGCCTGATTACCTTCCCACAAGATGTATATGTCATCTATAAATCGTGAGTAGTATCTAACATACTTGTAGTAATCACTTTTGAAAACTACTGTCTCTTCCCAATCTAGCATAACCAAGTTGGCAAATATGGGGGCACAAGCTGCCCCCATTGCCACTCCCTTGGTTTGTCTGAAATGTTCACCTTCATATAATATGTAGTTGTGATCTAGGACTAAAGACATCAGTTCAAGAATCAAGCAGACCTTATCCCATTCAAGGTCACTATATTTTCTAATACTATTAATGAAGGCTTTCATACCTTCCTCCTTGGGAATACATGAAAACAAATCTACAACATCAATAGTGACGTATATAAGTCCTTCCTTCCAAGTATCAACAGGATAATTCTTTAAAAATTCCCACAAGTCTTTAACCATATGTGTAATCTTTCCATACATATGTTTTAGCATAGTGTCCACAGCAACTCCCAACGGGAAGGTCTTAGATTTACTACCCGAAATTATAGGATGAAATGGCTGATTACTGACATTCTTGTGTATCTTGGGTATCCCCACTAAAGTTGCCAATATTGGATATTCTACTTTCAAAAAGTTGTAAGTGTCTTCCGTAATCCTTCTATCAATAGAGCCCCTCACTATCACTCTTCAAGAGGAACCTTGATGAGTGGATGGGTAACAGAAAGTTCACACTGGGGATCACATCAACAGCACTACTAGATAGGGGCCAAGGGTACTAGCTGCTAGTACAAGGGTCTAGGGAACTACTAAAGGGGAGGTGAATAGCGCACAACATGGCTGGGCTAATATATGCCTTCGGGCAGATAACCCAGTACCAACCTATGAACTTATGAACCTGTAATAAGAAATTCCTCCACATGCAAATCTATGCGTCTATGCGCAGTGTTGATTTCATTAATGGAGACTATCTCATAATTGCCTGATAGATGTAAGATCTCATGCATTTTAGAGGTGTACTCCAAACTGTCATATATAACTACACCACATCCTTTATCTGGTTTCATTACCCAAATACTTTTATCTTCTGTCAGGTCTTTCAAGATTTTGATCTCATCCATAGTCAAATTACGTCTAGATTTTTTACCCAATAACTTGTTCTGCAACTGGTAAATCTGTTTAGTTACCAACCTATCAAATACCAACACATTTGGATGCATGGGAGCAACATAACAACTTTTCTTCCTAAGTATACTTGTACCACTTGTCCTTTGCTCACTAACTACTTTAGTATCCTTGAACAGGATAGCTAAATTGAGTTTTCTGATAAATAGTTTGAATTCACTTAAACAATCCACAAATCTAAAATATGTAGTGGGAAGCTTGTGCCCCATTATTTGCCAACTTGGTTATGCTAGATTGGGAAGAGACAGTAGTTTGCAAAAGTGATTACTACAAGTATGTTTGATACTACTCACGATTTTTAGATGACATATATATCTTGTGGGAAGGTAATCAGGCAGTCTTAAACAATTTCTTGGACTATTTAAATCAAAGTAGTGAATTTCTCAAATTCACTTCTACCAGTAGCAAAGAAGGTGTAGCCTATTTGGATACATTCATATCCAATGGTGACAAATGTTTTAAGTCCAGAATACACAGAAAAAGCACATTTACAAATGGATATCTGGAATATATTAGCAACCATCCCAGAAAATGATTATACAATATATATATAAAGGACAGTGCATTAGAGCCATTAGGATGACTTCGGAATACAAAGAGATGAGGGAAGAACTGGATTTTATCACAGAATTATTTAAAGAAAGGGGGTACAACAGAAATATGATGAAAGATGTGAAAAATTATGCTGTCAAGGAATGGGGACATAAATACACCCCATGATTAGGGGCACATAGTAAAGGGAGGACTACCAACATGACGGAAAGGTCTGACACTGATTACACAGATACCAAAGGGGTCTATAATAGAGCTTGTGTATTAGAGTATAGCCCACATACTAACAAAATAAAGGATATCTTAACAAATAATTGGAATGCTATGATGGTTGACCAAGACATAGCGGACATATTGGGTCCTAAACCCACATTTGTATACAAGATGTGTTGTAATATCAAGATGTATTTGGAAAGAGGAACAATGTGGAAAGGAATTGACAGTGCTAAGAAGAACACAATGAAATGTGGTAGTTGTAGTCAATGTCATGCAATAAATGAGGAGGAAGGAATTGTTTTGAGCAATGTCAATGGAACTAGACTAAGATTCAAACAAGGTAATTGTAACTCAAAATTTGTCATTTATTTGGCAAAATGTGGAGTATGCCTGGGATACTATATAGGGAAGACTGAAAGGAATTTTAAAAAACGCATTTAAACACACCTATATAGTATCAGGAGGAAGGATGTAAATAACGCTTTTTACAGACATGTAGAGAAGCATGGGGCAGAGCACTCTTTTAAATTTGCCATTTTGGAAAATGTTGCCCTTGACCCTAGAGGTGGCAACATTAAGGCTATTTTGGCTTATAAGGAATTATGGTGGCAGCTATTCATTGATGCCTCGACTCCTCCGGGGCTTAATGATTACCTAACTATCAAACCATTATTATCCATTAAATAAATTCAATAACATACATATTTTTTTTAATTTAGATAAGTTTAAGCTGATGCTTTTGCTTAACCAATTTTCATACACAACATACGTACATTCCCATATATCATTTTGTATGTTTGATGGTCGTAGTAATTTTAACTTTAAATATGTATATTTGTAGGGAAGTATGTATTGTATTGTTTTTTAAAGAGAATAATTAGAACATGGTTGTAAATTATGCATTTGAATATAGTGATGGCTGTCACATCTTTAAAGGGTGGTGCACATATTATCTCTATTTTTATTCACTTTTAATGCTTTGAGATTTTATTATATTAACTTTTAACTTTACATTAGCAACAGGATGTTTGGCAGTGAAAATATGTTTCAGGTGACATTAGGTGTAACACACAAGTTATTTCAAGTACCGAATCTTTTGTGCGTTTTGTCACTTTAAATGCACATAGATTTGGTGCCAAACGGAGTATTTAAACTGCATTTACTTTTTATGGTTGTTCTGATGAAGCTCACAGTTGTGTGAGTGAAAGCGCTTAACTTATATGGAATATTAATGAAGATTTTTTCAACTATTCAAGTGGTTGATGTGTTTTTGCACATTATACGCACCATTTCAAGTGTTTTGGATATTGAATGTGGGCAGCGAGCATTTCTGGAGTCCGTGGAGTCAGCATTCTTCATTTTCTGTTATTTCCAGGTATTTTGTTGATGGAACGCTTCACTGGTTTTATAGATGTTGTAATGGGCAGTTCACATTGATAAAGGATAAAAAATATGCATGCAGGGTGTAATTCACAAACTTAAGCAAAATGTAGAGGTAAAACTGGAGGTAAAGCTCTCTCCCACCAAGACTGAACTTGACATTCAAGAGGAGAAGGTAAACACTTGCACCACACCACACTTATCACATAGTCTCACTAAATCTACAGCACCAAAATCCACACAAAAACATTCATGGAGGCTGTCAATAATAATCTGCCCAAGCAACCGAGACCTCCAAAGCAGAAACGCAAGCAACTTCCACCCCCCAGTACAACCCAAATGACACATAGCCCACAGACTCAGTGTGCCACTCAACCACAGCCAATAAGGCAAAACAACATATCCAACACACTAGTCATAGGTGACTCTATAGTCAGGCACACTGATGTCCCACTCCCAACGCTAAACAAGGAGAAGGTTACTGTCAGCTGCCTGTCGGGTGCCAGGATCTGCCACATAACCCACGCACTCAGGTCACTCCACAACAAGTACAAATATGACTCTGTCATTGTCCATGTTGGTGTGAACGACCTGAGACATACCTCCCTGGACTACATGAAAAGAGACATGGAAGACCTCTCCGATCTTGTAGCCCAGGCATTTATGACCCTAGCCCTGAGTAGCATTCTGCCATCGCCCAGAATGATACCACTGTACAAGGGCAAAATGATTGACTTCAGCAATTGGCTAAGCTTCTGGTGTCATTCTAAGGGGATCCAGTATCTGCCTGCTTGAGATGATATGGTCGACAGACCATGATGCTTTGCCAGAGATAGCCTGCACCTGTCAGTCCTGGGATTTCGGATGCTGGCTAAGGCTCTTGCCACCCCCTATAGTGCCTTTTTTAGGCAAGGTTCAAATGACAAATTCACCACTGTAACAGGAACAGTCAAGCAAAAACTGAGGGTAATGCTACTTAATGCTAGACATCTAAATCTCAAAATGCACTCACTCGAGGCACTCCTTAAAATGGAGAACATCGATATCTGTGCGGTGACTGAGACCTAGTTCAAGGCTCCAGAGAGCACCCCTGCACTACCAGACTATAACTCATACTGCACTTTTTGGCCATGTAACCTGGACCGGAACACCAAAGGCGGAGGTGTGTCCTTATTCATTAAGGATATCCACACCTCCAGGCTAGTTGCTCAGCATAATGCATCCGAGGTTATCCAAGTGCAACTAAGTCTGGGCAAAACTGCAATTCAAATTGTAGCTTGCTACAGATCCCCCACTATGCCCCAGGATTCCCACTCCTCTTTTCTTGATGTACTGAAAAATATTACGGTTCAACCAAACACCTTAATAATGGGTGATTTCAACTACCCCACCATTAACTGGGAAAACTACTCATGTACCAACTCCTTCACACAACGCTTTCTGGAATTCATAAACTCCAATGCCCTGGATAAACTTATCCACACCCCCACCAGGGGCAACATTATCTTAGACCTAGTCATTACCAACATGAGTGACCGGTGTTCCACACCTGAAGTCAACTCCTTGTTGGTCTAATCCAACCATAAGCTAATCATCCTTGATATCCACATCCTGCCCCTACCCCCCATTAAGGAAACCATGGTAAAAAATTTCTCCAAAGCCAGCTTCATGCTTCTTAAGACAGAAGTGGTGAACTTCATGACACCCATGCAGATGGAGAATACAGTTACGACTGCTGAATCCTACACAAATGCACTATATAAGCACTTACACGAGTGCATGGATCGTGCTATCCCAAACAGAACCAAGATGCTATCCTCCAAAAAAGGAAGCCAATCTGGTGGTCCCCTGCCATAAACAAACTGTACAACAGAAGGAAGAAATTGTTGCAATAGAGAGTAAAATCCCTTGAGTGGAGGAGCTCCCTGGTCAGCCTCAGTAAGAAGCTGAGATCCCTTATAAGATCCTCCAAAGCTAGCTATGAAAACAAAATCGCCACTGATTCTAAGGACAACCACAAAGCATTCTATAGTTATGTCAAGAATCTCAATGGCAACACCCAGATTGCTCTGAGTTACAGCACAATGGCACAAAAATTACAGAACCAACTGATATTGCCAGCATCCTGGCAGATAGGTTCAGTGCTAACTTTACCCCCCCTTCACCCCCTAAAGGGCCCATATCTATACAGGAAGAATGCAGAGTCCCTGTAATCACAACTACTCAAGTAAAAGCTGCACTCTCTAAAGCCACAACGCAGCATCCATGGGACTGGACAACATCCCAGGCTGCATTTTACATGAACTTCAGAACATCAGGCTTTGTTCCCACTGAATGGTGTACAGCAACAGTTATCCCACTTCACAAAGGGGGAGCCACTACTGACCCTGGGAGCTATCGCCCTATTAGCCTGACGAGCCTTGTCTGCAAGGCTATGGAATGTATCATCATGGAACTCATAAACAAAGACATTGGTAACCTCCAAACTCTGGATCGCACCCAGTTCGAGTATGTGAAAGGCAGATCATGCCTTCTGAACTTGATCGACTTCTTTGAGGCAGTCACCAAATCTTGATGAGTGGATGGGAAATAAGAAAAAAACCCAAGGATCACTTCTGTGTCTCTGCTCGACAGTGGCTCAGGAAAATAACTTTCTGGGTGGCGTAAGGCAGGGTACCTTGTTGGCTAGGCTTATGTAGGCCCTCGGGCCGATAGCCTAGTACCTACCTATGAAGCTATGAACCTAAGTCTTAGAAGCAATGGACAAAATGGAAAATAGTGGTTCATTATGAGGGCAAGATGTGATGGCAAGCTTGGAATCCAGTGCTTGAATCATTTGTATACTCAGTGAAAACAGTATAGTTCATTACAAATAACATTTTGCAGTAACAAAAACAGATTAATTACTATACTGGGAAGTGAGCTATGTAAACTGAAATTAGTGTACTCTAAAGAACTTGGGGAGATTTGGCTGAGAAAAACACTTGGGTCTCCACAGAAAATGTATCATATATAATTCTACCACAGAAATTAACAAAAGGAGTCTGTGATATGAAAAACATTATATATTAGATTAAGAGCATGCAGACAAATTGTACAGAGGGTGAGAATTTACATATTATAACAAAAGGAAATAATTCTCAAATATATGAAAATTAAATGTAAAGTTACTGTTTTCATAAAAAGTTCTGTAGTGCAGTATTTATAAATATATATTGATGCTAAATGTTTGTCATCCATTACCAAAGCAAAGCATTCTTTTCTCATATCAAAGAAAATTTTTTGACCATCACTAAAGGACACATATTTTAGAAGTAATTTTATAAATAAACTGGCAGTCATGTATTGACAAAGAATGTTTACATATTCAGAAAGTGTGGGTGATATATGTCAATGTAAAAAAGCATTTTTTTGTGCAAATAAAAACTTGGGTATGCACAAAGAGTCTGCAATATTTTCATGAGGAACCAAAGTGAACCATGTCAGAGTGTACTGGCAGTATGAGCACTTTTGACACCAATAGCTATCAACATACGAGAAACTGTGAAGATGAGCTTTGACTGTACGATTGCTGAAGGCACAAAAAAAGGCTACAACTATACGTAATGCAATAATGCAATAGAAGATATATCTATATCTATATAAAACAAAGGTTTGTGCATCAATACATCAATGTTTGAAGGTTTCCAATGAAGTGACAAAACATCAAGATATTATTTGTAATTGTTTTTAAATTCCAAGATTTGTATATGCATTTCCCAGAATAGTGAGATTGACTGTATAAAAATTAAGACTTACATATATTAAGCCCACAATATCTGTCACTTGGAATATTCCCTTTTGTTCCAGGTATGGTAAGCAGAGGGGTTGGGGGTAATGTTAAAGGAGAGTAATGACTGGAAAGTTTGCTGCAATCCTTTAGTTTTGCTGTTTTTCTTGGGGGGGGGGGTTCTAATTTTGTAGCTCAGAATTTTATCACATGTTTGAGTTATGTCTGTATTCACATGCTGTAACACCACAGTGACATGCATTAATCTGGTCAACACAAAAAATAATATTTAAACCCATTTAGTTCTATGAGTGAAGCAGACACAGATGACACATTCACATTTGTACTTCAGCCATCTTGAGAAATCTGAAGCAGCATGAAGATGTGTTTGAAAAAGATATTCAGACATCTTTCAATATCTTGTTCATTTTATCATGTTACGCAGTAGATTTATTAAGAATGCGGCTTTGATAGACGCACACCAAACTGCATCTGCTGTGTCATGTTTGTCGAGTCAGATAGATGTGTGTTATGACATTAGTTGAGAAGAGTCTAACCAATATGTCAGTGGGACCACATTTTCTTATTTGTAAAGGATCTATGAGTGAGTGGGATGAGTTATATTTTAAATTAATTATGTAATACAATCTTCTTATCTGTGGTACATCTCCGTTAATGGCACACATTAATTATCTTCACAAGTTACATAAAAATGATGTACTTTGGGGAAGCTGCGCAAGAGCTTTATATGCAAATTAAATCTAGTCCTTTTAATCTACTTCTGTGCCCTGTAATAGTAGCATTCAAGAATAATTATGAGAATGACATAAGAAAATCATTGGCTTCTAAACCCAAAACCAAGTTATTTAGTTTATCACAAAAACACAGGCATCCTTTATTTTTGTTTGTCTAGAAAAAAAAGTCCATTAGGTTGTAGATGGTAAAGGAGGTGTGACAATGCTAAGAGACACTGAAAGGTATGTTACCAAAATGTTCAATATGCTGAATATTGATTTGCACAGTAAAGTTATATAAATAGAAATTTCAAAGGGATCTAGACCTACGATAGTTGGCTGTATGAAAATTTCCATGCAGGTACGTTTTCACAAAACATGTACTCTTTTTTTCATAGGTTCATAGGTTCATAAGTTGGTACTAGGCTTTCAGTCCTAGGGCCTATACAAGCCTAACCATAACAATTCCCTGGATATTTCTTCCCGCAATATTTACTTCCCTGGACCCCTGTCTAGCAGGGGGACTGATGTGATCCCTGGGGTGAATTTCCTATCTCCCATCCAGTCGTCAAGGTTCCTTTTGAAGAGCGCCAAGGAGGCAGTCTGCTTGACATGTACAGGCAGTCTATTCCAGAGTATGGGGAGTCTCTGGGTCAGGAACCTAACCCTCCAGCTTGTTTTGTCCATTGTGATGACAAGGTTTAGATCCCTGGAGCATGTGGCTCTAAGGGATTGGGATTTCTTTAAGTGGAGCATGTCCAACAGCTCAGTGTTTTGCATGGCCTTGTATGTTAAGCAGAGATCGCCTCTGAGTAGACGCTATGCCACAGAGTATAGCTGGAGTTTTTTTAGATGCTCAGTATAGGGTATCTGCTTTAGGCCTGTGATTCTTTTAGTGAGGTATTTCTGCATCCTTTCCAGCTATTGTAGATATCTTGTGAGGTACATACCAAATGGGGCATTGTACTCTATAATGGGTCTAATGAGGGATGAGTACAGTGGGACAATGACCTCCTTTTTTCTCGATGAAAAGCCCTTAGTGATGAGGTGTGCCACATAGAAGGATTTCCTGACTGTTGTGGCGATGCGGTTATCGAAGGTGAGACCAAAGTCCAGCTGTGTCCCTAAGTCTCTCATCACACTTTTGGTGTTTAGTGTACTGCCACCTATGTGGTAATTCATAGGTACATGTTTTTTCCCAAAGGGGATAACTATACATTTCTTTGCATTAAGCTTGAGCCCATGGCTGTAGCACCAAGCATCTGTTTCTGTAAGGCCCTTTTGTAGAATATCTGTAGAATATTCCATCTGGTGTATCCTGTGGTTGGAATTATTTTTGGGATTCCAAAAATAGATAAGGATTATATTTAATCTCAATAATACCCATAATATCTGCCTACGGATCTAAAACTAAACCCTTACTCATATCTGTGGAGAGAACTTTATGGAAATGGTAGCTATACATTCATCCACCATTAGCGATTATTTTTATTTTAAAGAAAAGGTAACCTCAGATTCAGTAGGAAAGTGAGGACTTTTAGTTACTACAGATGTTAGATCATTGTACACTGTGAACCCCAAGGAGGATAGTGTGGAATGATTGCACAGAATGATGTTGAAAGAGAGTGGATATTTAGTCTGGGAAACCAGATTTGTTGGTGACTACATTGATCAGGTTCTTAGCAACAATTATTTTCTGCTTTGAGGACAATTTTGACAACAAAAAATAAGTGTTGCCATGGGGACTACAACGGCTCACAATTTTATCAATCTCATTATGCCTTTTAAGAAGAAATTCATTCATATAAAAAGAAGAAATTTGGAAAGTTAGCCTTCATATTTATTTTATTGATATAATTGTTCTCATTTGTAAAAGAACTAACAGTGAGTTGGATGAGCTTATTAATTCTTGAAATGCTGAATATCGGCAAGCCGAAAAAAAGGAGTGAAAACACAGAAGTGCAAATCTCAAAAATTGCTCTTCTCCATTAAACTTCTTTTTACAGGTGGCAACTCCCTACTCCCTGAACTTATATATACCAACTCGATATCACCATACCTTGGAAAAAAGAGAATATTTTGAGAAATGGCATCTCTGAATTGGTATATACAATGTATTTTTTCGGCAATTCAGTGTCTGTATTTTGGGACCTGGTCTAGAGGGTCCGAACATTTCTTTAAGATGGTTGCTGGATTTTACATATCTGGTTGAGACTGTTATTTTTCTAGACACAATTGTGTAAAAAATGTCAAATAATACATTTTACATTTGTTGCTGATGATATAAGAATGCTGTTAGCAATGCGTTATTGCATCACCACAGCATGCAACCCACTTATGTAAAGAAGAGTGTGATTAAGAATATGTTTAGTAATTATTAGAATGTAGAATTATACAACTTGCTATAGATAGCAGGTATGTTAAAGTGATTTATAAGGAATTAATAAAAATATTTTCAGTGAGAGGTTGCCATGAGAATTTTGTTGAAAATATCCAGTAGAAGGCACTTATACGTATGTGAGACTTGACAATACATTTTAATGGAGCAGAGCAAAGGGTTTAACTTATACTGAAAATTTGTTTAACATGAGGCAGATGATGAAAGACAATTGGAATAATTTAACTGCCATTTCTGAAGTGTTTGCAAAAGTAAGACTCCATCCTAGGTGCATTATTAAGAGAAGTCAAAATTTAAAAATATTTTTAAACTGATAAATGTTGTGTCTCGTAAAAAAAATCAATAAATATGGCACAAATAAATTACTGAATTTTTGCACATGTCGATTTTTAGAAGAAAGTCCACATGTATACTTTACCAGCTTGACTAGGACCAATACAACAACAGGGCATTTCAATTGTTTATACATGGGTGGTTGTTTGCCATATGATTCCTTGTATGAGGCAAAACAAACAGGAAATTGCATAGCAAAATTTATGAACACGCATGTGACAAAAAAAAAAACGTCAATCACTGAATACTTTGTATAAACATTCTATAAGTTGCAATAACTTTAAACAGTTTAACCAACTGTAATACTTTTTAAAAAAGTTTTTATTTACAGCACTAATACAAGTCCCAGTGAATGTGCAAATGGGATGTAGGGATAACAGTTTGGATTATGCTGAACATAAATAGCAAGTCAAGCTGAATGCTAGTTAGGTTCAGGTTTAAATTACAAAGTTAATTTTAAATGTAGTTTGACGATGACAATAAATAGTGTGTATTTTAATCATTTCACTATTTTCTTTTCTTCTGTTCACTGTCATTTGCCAGTGCGATTTTGATCGTTCGATGGACCTTTTGATCAAGATATTTTCCCACATGATTTTCACATAGTATAAACTGTGAATGATAGTAAGCCAAGTAATAAGTCTGATTAAATCTCTTGTTCTTTTGTGATTTTGTTTCTGTAAGAGATGAAAATGCTTATAATTTATTTTCATATATTATTTGTAGTTATACTGGTTCCCCTATTGTGTTAGTCATGATTTTTAGCAACATGGTTTGCCAAGCTCATAATTGTATAATGCAAGGTGACCCTTATTGCATTTGCCTAATGTCTACTTTTATTACTAGTCACCTCCCTACACTGTCCACAGTACAATGTGTACTGTGGTGTGTATATTGTGTGTCCCACTATGAGCTTATCACTTTGACAAATGTGAGGTGAAACAAGCATTTTGCTGCATAGGGCCTATAACCCTGATACTGTTGTACTCATTGTGTTTTTTCTTCCAAAGGTTAACCTTTAATGTGAGCTCAGTGTGACAAAATAAAATTTCTGAAGAGTACTCCTGACCTGTTATTGCCTGTTGTACACTATACAGACAGAGACACTCATCTCAATCACTTCACAGTCAGCAAAAATAATTGCCATGAAATTTGACAAAGCACAGCCACATAAGATATGCTGTATAATGGGTTTGACTATAGTATATCACATGGCAAGAAAACATTAATAGCTGCCAAATATGCCTCACATCTGGCTTCAACACTGGATGTACTATGCCATTCCATGTTCAAAGGAGCATAGTTCAATGATATAATTTGTCTGTATCAGTCCAATTCATTCATTATGCTTACATATCCATGTACTTAACACTCATGCATCCTTTTCTGTGTTGGGAAAGCACACACAGCTGGTGGTAAGGAAGATCCTAATGCTGAGGTAAGAGGAGATATTGGATTAGTCTTATCTTGAAATGTGAGAGCAAGACTGGTAGGAAATAATGTGAACTCATGAAGAAGGATATCCATGATGAGAAATATTACATGGAATTTTAATGGGCTAGTGTGCTCAATCCAAAATAAAATGTTTTTAATACAACATTGGAATATTCTACTTTTAGATAATGAAATAGGGAAGATTGTGGGGCCATCTCCGAATATTGTTTTTAAAAATCAGCCTAATCTTAGGAGATTACTATGTAGACCTAGGCACAATATGACAACAACAAAGTTTAACACACTAAATATGAATACCACATCATGTGGGAAATGCAATCAATGTATTTATATTGATGAAACTTTAGTTTTTGTTCACCCTATTACCAATCATCTATTTCAATTTCATACCAATACTAATTGTAATAGTTCAAATGTTATTTATATGGCTAGATGTGAGGCATGTTCTGCGTTCTATATTGGCAAGACCAATAGATCTTTGAAAGAACGCATTAGAGAACATGTCTATCACATAAGGGTTGGGTCGACGTTCAATGCCCTGGCCAGACATCACTTGGATCTAGGTAATACACACACTTTTAGATTTTTTGTCATCCAACAAACTGAACCCAATATAAGAGGGGGTGACATAATTAATTATACACTAGAAAGTGAAATGAAGTGGATCATCAGATGCAGGGCTGACCAATATCCCGGACTGAATGATAAGGTGCAGGTGAAACCATTCTTACGAAAAAGGAAGTTACACGTACCTAAACACAGTTAAATAAAGGGACGTCATTGATGTTGGATTATCCTTTTATCCCCCTTTTTATCTTACCCACTTAATATTGTTTTCATGACCATCAGTTTGGGCGAATAGTATACTAACATAGGTTGAAAGTAACTTTTAGTTGATTCTAATAATAGGTAGATAGATAGATTCATTGACTCTGATTAACTGTACGCTATATACTGTTTAATCTTGACAGGAATTTTTTACAATGTTATCATATTCATGAAATGATATGGTATTTTTAAGGAAGCACATTTTAATCAGGATTAATTTTTTATAATATGAAATGGTAATATAGCAGTATAAATGTATTTTTAAATAACCTAACATAGTTATGTACTTGGTTAGTTATATTTATAAGTCTTATTAGCTATTTATGTGAGAGAAAGCATCCATTACATTACATCACACACAGGTTTTAAAAGTGTATATATTATATGCATATATGTTTGTCTTTTTTTCTCACCTATATATTGTCACAGACTTATGATATGTGTTTTATACTAAAAGTGCTTTGATTTGTTTTATGTATGTTGACACAGTACTTTTAATGAAGTACTTTTAATGGAAGTTGCTTAGCGCTTTAAAAATTCAATTGTCATCATTGAATTAACCAATAGTATTGAATAAGAAGGTATTTAAACAGTATTGTTTGATGGAGTAAATGTTTGATAGTCTGAAGAAGCCGAAAGGCGAAAGCGCTTACTGTTACAATAAAGGATTGCTCTCCACATTGCTCATCTAGCGTGGTTACTTCCTTATGTGGATTTTCAGTGTTCTATGAATTTTTAGTGTTTCCTGACACCTTTTGGTTGGATTGTGAACTGTTATCTGGCTGTCGCACACCAGCAAACCTTTGACCTTCATTCAGTTTCTTTTATTTTACACGCTGGTGTTGTGCTCTATACGCTGGACGTTACCTTTGGTTTTACATATAGCAGAGAACTGTTCATTCCATAAGTTTGAAGACGTTTATTGGTAGCAGATGTTGGCTAGTGATAGGCTGATTTTATGAGAGAATTTTGTGGACAGGTTCAGAGGTAGTGAGGACATGCCTTTTTCATGTAGAGTTAGGTAATAAATTAAACAAGATGAAATTTGCACTGGACCAAGTGCTGGACAACTGAATTGATTAGTTGGATAGTGAAGATAAGCATTAAGTGTCCGAGTACTTCAATCCTGACACAAATTACAGTGTGGGCATTCATTTCTTAAATCTGGTATTGTAATAATGCTCCACAAGCAACTGCCCAATCATGCTACCTAACACTTTGAGTGAGGGGATGCTGCCTGTTTACCCCACCCTAACTACATTGAATATGAAGAAATCAATTGATCACTTTAAATAACTGATCAGTTGAGCTCCCCACCATCCTGCAAAAGGAAGAAGTACAGGTTTTTGTTAGACTACATACAGGCACACCGCAAAGAAACTCATATGCATGCAGTCTCACACACACACACACACACACACACACACACACACACGCACACGCACACGCACACACACACACACACACACACACACACACACACACACACACACACACACACACACACACACACACACACACACACACACACATATGCATGCACACACACACGTACAATGATGCAGACATAATTGGTATGCACAGACACAACATAACAACCATAACAGCTATCTAATAGGGAGGCTGAGTAGAGCCCATCTACTACAATTGTTAGCCTCTGTTCTACCTCTCCTAAATTGTCATGGTGTGAAAACCCTTCAGCATACACCTTCACATACATTCAGATATTCACAGACAAAGACATAGACATGCAGGACCGTCACATCCTGTATCTCCAATTTCCTTTTTATACCAGTGTCAAGGAGCAGTCAACTAACACACATGAACACATGCACACAAACACTCACACTCAGCAACCATGCACATTTAATCATGTCACCTACACAGGCACTGCCCCTCTACACAAACACAAACTGATTTGTTAAAATAAACTTGCATAAACACTTATAAACACACACCCCTTACCTATATCAGCAATCAAGTGGAGCATAGTTACCCTGTTTCTCAGGGCACAGACTCTCCCATGGGAAAGCAGAGAAGAAAAGCTATTAACAGTGATCAACTATGCATTTCATGGGTTCCCTGATGAAATGTCAGCACTCAAAATGCCAAGTGCCGAAAAGTCGGAAAAAAAGAAAGTCTGGAGAACAGTGAATCTCGAAAATCTCTCTTCTTAAAATTTCTTTTTGTTTGTAGGGGGGGGGGGCAATTGCCCCCTGAAGCCCTGCACACACTACCAAACTTATATATATCAACTCTGAGATCAACACTCCTCAAAGAAAAGTGAATATTCCAAGAAATGGCAGCTCAGACTTAATATATGTAAGTTTGTGTTTTCGGCCATTTAGTCTCCGCATTTTAGGACTCACTCTTTCTAGCATATCCTGACATTTCATATACTGCCTTGACAAACCTTTAGTAGTATGGATGGTCTGTGAATTATCTTACTACATAAGTCTTTTGTGCAAGACATTGCATGAAGAACTGCAAGAGCCTAATTAAATAGGCAGATTTCACAGACTACTATATGTGGAGTTCTAATCCTCTGCCAGCAAATGCAGCTCTTGTTATTAGGCAGAAAATATAAACCTTTTATTAGCATGCAAAGTTGTGCAAGTCATTTTTCATTCTAAGCAGCATGTCTATGAACCCTATATTAAGTACCTCTTACATTTATTCTACTGAGTCCTGAGAAAGAGACAGTGGGCAGGATTCACAAAGCCTCCATGTAAGAGTTATAAGTCTTACACGGAGGCCGCAGTTAAATGGTGTGACGTCAGCATGCCATGCATATTCATGAGGGCATGCTGACTCACACCCAAGGCTAACACGGTCTGTGTAAGAAAGTAGGGGGCGTGTCCGCAGGGCGAGTCCTGCAAACGGACACGCCCCCAGAAGAGTAACAGTCCCAAAAGTAAACCCCCACGAGAGAGTCTGCGTAAATGTCAACAAACACAACACAACACATGCCCCCACAGACTATAAACATAAAATGTAAAAATGAACATGTTGTATATTTTTTTATAAGTTTTAAAAATGTTTGCCTATAATTGCGCTCGTTTGCGTGGGCGTGCCCGTCGCTTAGCCACAGTTAGCAGTCAGTGGAAAAGCATATAAGATCTAAATATGCAAAGTAAGCCAAGAAGCAATAGCATAGCGGTAGAGATGTCGGCTGAAGAGGAGGCAGTCACGGTTCGAGCCCCAACAACATCAATTTTTATCTCTAGTGAAATAAGCACAAAACAATTCCCTGACATATATGTACATATATATAATTATATTTTATGTAAAATGTAATGAAATGGGCCATGTATTTTGAAGAAATGTGAGATAATAAAAAAAAAATGTCAGAAGTGCCTATAGCTGAGCTACTCTCTAACAAGCTGAGTATATCTGCCCGTAGGTGAGCAGTGGTTTAACAGGTGTAAAATGAGTGCCCGGGGTTGAGCAGCATTGTAACATGCTGAAACTGTGTGCCCATAGCTAAGCTGAGCGTAATATGCGTGCTGACAGCCAAATGATGTGTAAACCAGCGTAACCCATTTGCGCGGAGCTGCGCACCGCGCCAACAAGCTAACCAGCGGGCAACGTTCAGCAAGCTGTATCAAAACTGCCTTTACACAGACACACTTCCTAGGCTATGTAGACAGTCATAAAAAAGCAATGGCCAGGCTCGAACTCAGGATACCATGCACCATAAGCCATGACAGTTGCTCTTAGAAATGCAGTATTAGCATATATATAGGAATGAATGGAAAGAGAAGCATGACAAAGCAGGTTTTGTGAACCTGATACATTTCCAAAATGGCCAATCACAGATAAGTGCGGGAAAAACGGCATATATAAGCCCCATAGGCAGGAATACACAGCATAACTGATTGTGGAACTGATTTGCAGTCAGGATGGCAGGTGTAGGAGAGGGTAGTTGCTTCCAAGCACAGAGGTGGGGCATTGAGGAGTTCAAATATATGGTTTGGCTCCTCATCCATGATCATGAGGCCCAACTCATGCAGGGCCAGGTCCTGTGGGGAGCATACAAGGCTGAGGCGTGGGACTGGTTGGCACATGATCTCACCAGTGCCACAGGAATACCAAGGACTGGTGAACAGGTCCATCACCACCATGCGGACCTGAAGAGATGAAAGCAGGACCAACTGAAATGTTGGATCCAGGAGGCCTGGCAAATGCCCAACGCCCCACTACTGAGTAAGTTACATGTAATTATTTATGTAAGAAATTAACCTAGCTGATATTATGGAGATGTGTATTCCAATATTACTTAATTTATATTACAGCTGCAGGTGTCCGTTCTGCGAATCGTCAAGCCTATGCCAATAGGCTTGTGCGGTTGCGCCACCAGGCAGGTTAGTAATTCTCTCCCTGTAACTGTTAAAAAATATAAGTATGACAGCTTGCAAAAGAGTGCAGTGTAGTCACTTATTAATAAAAAGTTCAAGTAACAGTGTAAGAGAGATTCTGCTAGTACTGTGTGATTACATAAGTGTGATGCAGCCTGTAATCCAAAAATAAAAATGAAACAAGTCTGAAATAAAGATATTCCACCTGTAATGTAATAGTACATAACCTGCAGCAGGCTGTAAATTACAACACATGTGTGAAATATATCCCCGCTTAAAATCTGAAACATGACACAAGTGAGACTGTTGGAAAGGATTGTTGTAACCAAGTAAAACATGTCAATAAAGCCTAGAATTAAGTACCATCCTGAATTGTAAAAATAAAACACATGAGAGTGTGAGAAAGAGGTATGAATCCACCAAGAAAGTTGTAATAACTTCTGAATAAAGTATACTGCAGTCAGTACAGAATGAAATGAATGTGACAGGCACAACCAAAGAGTGAAATGTGTGCAATAAAGTACTGAAGCTGGAATGTCTGCCCCACAATTTGGATATGTTGCTGTACCTTTGCAATATGCAGATAGTATGGTTGTATGAAATACCAAACATCCACAGTTGTCTAGAGCCATATAAATCAAATGTAGCAGGATGCTGTAGCTGAACAGAGCCAGATATGAATGCGTATGAATAAAAATGAATGTATATTAATGTAGCAGTAACATTCCCATCACCAACATGCCTAAGTTTACACATAGGAAACTGTAGTCAGACCTGTAGGGTGTATATATCTGCAGCTAGTAGAAATGTACAGCATATGTATAGGTATTTGAAGTTGTTAATGAAATATTTCTTCACCCTACCCTATAACCACAAATAATCCATTCCACATGAAATGGGTATGTGTATTCACAATTAATTCCCCTGGACATTTGTCCTGTTGGTTCATACATATTTGCATGTACGTTGATGCATGTGCCCTGTTCATACATCCAAACCTGATGGCCTGTTGCCATCAATCAACCCTGCATGCTGTTGGATTGTGTACTGTTGTTCAAATTATGCATGTGTTATGCTTTCTGTTCAATGTCTTGAATTTATAGGTGTTTGGTTAATGGGAATACTAATGCATGCTATTACAACTAATTTTGAATGGTATTGTTTGTTACTAACCCAAACTGTCATAAAATGTTGCAAAACATAGGACGACAGGGAAGGCGCGTTCCTGCGGACCCACCTCTCCCACCTCAGCTGGAGAGTGCACCTGGCACTAGTGCCCAGGCCGGACCCTCCTCCGGTGGCCCTGTGCCACCTTCGGGTGGAAGCGCTGCAGGGGATGGGGCTTTCCCCCCTCTGCAAGCGTGGCCAGAGGAGACCATCTACTCACCCTCCATAGTGGCCGGTCTGTGGTGCATAGGGAGATCAGGCACTCTGTGCTTGAGCCCCTATGCCAGCTTGAGGCACAGGTGGCCACAACTCATGGGCATGCCTGCTGCCCATCCTACACAGCCCCATCCTGGGCAGTGAAGGCACAGTGGCAACTGCCCATGGGTGGGGATCTAAGTTCCACTGTTGCCATCTGTGGGCTCATGGGCTCGAGATATCCAAACATCCGTCCCCATCAATTGTGTTTCCCCCCCACATGTGTCATACACTACCCCTGTATGCATCTTGTTTGTCTTTTCTGTTAACCTCCCTTACCTACCTCCCCAACTATACCTACTTCCCGTACCCGACATTCCACTCTCACCTGAAAAAAAAAAGGGCACTCTGTTCCCGCAAAAAAATTACGCCCCATACATAGCTGCCCATTTCGCAGACATGTCTGCTGGACATGTGAACTGGCAATTACAATTGGCTGTACAACAAATATTGTTGTCCTCACCCCTCTCTCAGGGGTGGAAGGTTTCAAATTTCACACCAAATTACACATGTATGCCCAGCTGTTGCTGATAAAGAAATGTGCAGCTATGGGCCTTTCCTTCACCCTTACTGCAAATCCTGAGCTTGTTTCCCTACTGTCCTACCCTCTTTGTGACCCCTTTTTCACCACTTTCCTGTCTCTCCATTTTCATTTCTTTCAAAGAAATTAACGTGGGTGTGCACAAGAGTAAGCACTTTTAAGCAGTTGTAAGCATGTATGCACTTGTGTGCGCTTAGCTACACATGTGTGCGCGAAGCTAAATGCCGCTTACAACTGCTTAAAAGTGCCTTAGTCACTCTTAATGACAAGGCCTGTAGTCTGCTCAGAAGCAAAATAAAATCCCACTGTCAGTCTCGAACCCAGAACCTTGGAAACAGTAGTCTGCATGACTTACCACTAAGCCATGACTGCTATACAAGAGTATTGTGCTGAAAGAAATATATCATGAAATAGTAGGAATGAATGTAAAGGTATATTTACTGTCAAATCTAGTGGATTTGTAAAATATTAGTGTGTTAAGAGAAACAGCCATGCTAGTTGGTAGCTAGTAGGCAATAATGTCACAGTAGCACCTTGCAAGCCACACACATACTCAGAGCAGGAAACACACTGCCATATTTTAACAGTTAAGAGCCCAGACATAGCAACTGTGACTGAGTTACAGGGATGTCCCTGATTTGAAAACAAATGTTAACTGTGCCCCACTGACTCCCTGTGAAATGTACTAACAGTAGGCAGAAAAGTGTTACAACACATGCAATGGTAACTATGAATTACTGAAAGTATGCACCACTTGCACGTCACAAATGGAGTAGTAATACATATGCTTAAAATAGCCCACAGTCACAACTGCAGAATATCAGAAAATGTCATGGGTGTATCCCACTGATATGTACCATTCCATGAGGCTGATAAAAGATGCACCTGAGAGTATCTGAGGCCTGCTCAGCAGCATAATCAAATACCCTTCTAGGTGTCAAGGCCCACACCATGGCCAGACCACACTGCATGCAGTACCACCCTACCACAACAAACGCACAGAGAATTGCTGCTCAAACAGATACAGCAAGCATTACAAGGTGTGAATGTAAATGGAAAATAGGAAAGCCATAGCAACTCATTACAGTAAAAACACCTAGCAGGCATACAAGGAGTGAATGTAAAGGGCAAATATTGAAGCCATAACAACAAATTGCAAGAGCCACTGCTATATACCAGTTACACCACAAGTCCCACAGGAAAGCACACACACCCATATACACAGTATTACTAGTCTTAGGTGTCAGTTTACATACACACTGAGAAGAGGAAACTGGAGGAAGGAATACTCAGGTTACAGTACAACATGCATTGCTGTGTCTACAACACAGCCTGAAATATGAGAGACATACCAACCGTTACACTCACAGAACAGAGTCCACAGCATACCAGCATGGTCCCCACCCTGATAATCTGAAAGGGCTACGCCTACCTAACAAATCTTTTTATAGCACCGTCCTGAAATCACAGTGAGAACTGCAATCACTACACAACAGGCTGCATGCAATTAGTAAATGCTGGCTAACAATTGGTGCAGAGGCCATCACATGGACATGTGCAGATACCTACAAAAGCATCCTGTACTCCCAGTCCACACATGCAATACTTTCATTGCACCCTCTGGAGGTAGAGACAGAGAGAGAGAGAGAGCGAGAGAGAGAGAAGAAAGAAAATTTAAAACAACAAAACAAACAAGTTGTCATCACAACCTGACACTGCCAAGCCAAACTGAAGCTGGCAAGAAAAGCAGCAGCAGGCCAACCACCACAAAACCAAAGCAAACAGCTGTAACAAACACAGGTAATGTAAAGTAATAATATAATAGTCTACATACTGTGAACCCCCATATGTGTTATTGATCTGTATCTATGTATATGAAGATGTGCATAGGGCAGGGGACATACTGCAACTGTCACTGAAGGCTGTACATACATATGTATGTGAAGGTAACTATGTGCACATATCAATGTAGGTTGTAGTGCAATGTACAATGTAGGTTGTACAGTAATGGATGTTTATCAGTACGTTAGTGTGTGTATACATATGTGTAAATAAAAAGGTTTATATATATGTCTATCATATTTATACGTATGTATATCGCTATATGTATGTATATATAAATATATATATATATATATATATATATATATATATATATATATATATATATATATATATGCATATATGTATACATAGATAGAGAGGGATGTAGAAATACATAGACATATATAGATAGATAGAATATGTACATACATATATATGTAATACACACATACATATATAGATATATGTAGATACATAAACATATACAGACAGATCTGACTGTCTACAGATATGTCTGTATATGACTATCTCTCTCTCTATCCCACCCCCTCTCTCTCTCTCCCTCTGTCTCTCTCTCTCTCTCCCCCTCTCTCTCCATATCTATAGCTATATATCTATATCTATATATATATATATATATATATATATATATATATATATATATATATATATATATATATATATATATACACTGAGTGAGGCACATGTGTGCAGATGTATTGCAACAGGTGCCTGGTGACTAAGGCATGGAGTGAACACCAGTGTGGATACTGGAGTACCATACCTCATTCCAAAACACTTACAACAGTAACCACCACATATGTGCTTGCCTGCCCACCACTGCATGTGTCAGGGGAGAACAGGGGCAACAAGTGTACAATAGGCTCCCCATTGATATTCACAGTGGCACACTAGTCCTGTAATACCTGTACATGGTATGTGTCAGCAGACATGGTGTGTCAGCTATAGACATGTAGGTCACTGTACCCCTCTGCACCCCACAATGTCCTACATGGTATGTACCTCCCATGACAGCTACAGATATGGAGGATGACACAGTCATACGTAAGAAACTGTGACAATGCACTCAAACACATTACCTATGCAGAGTGACTGACAAGACCACAGAGCGCACCCATACTACCTACATAGAGGTTACTACTGCTGGATATGCATAGTTAAGTCACACCCATGACAGTTGTCCAACAGCCATAGTAACACCTCACAACATCCACAACCTAAATGACCTATGTCTGTCATCCTTGTCACTGCAGTAAAGAGCACATGGTGGAGGTACAGGTTCCTTCCCACAGATAAGACATACCCTGGAGTAAACCACACAGCATTAAGAAGCAAGGCTCCCCATGAGTAGATGTCAGACATACTCCTTCTGAATGTTATGCAGATAGGTAATATGCCATATGAGTCACCCTGTGTAACTTCACCCTGTGTAACTGTTAGACAGGAGCAGGTACGATCACATCACATGTGTCACAAGGGGCAGGGTATTATAACAGTATGCTGCTGTAGCCCCAGGGCCAATAGCATACTACCTACCTAAGACACAATGCACACCCACGAACCCATTGCAAACCAACTATGTGAGGTGGAATGAGTGTGCCAGTGACTGGATGCATGTTATGTAATGGTGTGATTGGTCACCATGACTGTCTGTCTGTCATGGTAGTGTGTGTCCTTGGTGTGAGGCCAGAGACAGATATGTGAGGTATTGCGATCCAAACATACTACATTGCCATATGTTGTGCTGTGTTACCCTGTATGTGACTGCGGTGTAGGTAGGGTTATGACAAGTAAGAGTAGTGTGCATTACCAGTGAAATATGTAGCGTGCATTGCATGCAGTGCATGGGTTGATAATGTTCCCCATACAGTACCTTGATACAAACCCCCAGTGTGACGTTGTGCATTGGACCTGAATCAGTGTGCTGACTGCTGGAGTATACTAGTGTGTCTTATGGAGTGTGCCAGGTACTGTTGCACAGTTGTCGGCTGAGCACTGATATCTGGTCATTTACATGTGTATCCCCCAATCCCAATAGACAGACAGATGCTATATATGGGAGTTAAGTTATATCACTACAGTCGAGTATTATGTGTATTATGTGTGCCATATTTTGCTGACATATATTGCTGACATATTTTTCTTTTCCTTTTCAGGGCTATGGTTCACCAGCGAAACCCTACCTACTCCGCTGTAGAGGATGAGGAGATACACCAGAGCCTGGTGCGGGATTTCACAATACTCTTTTCCCGCACCAACCAGAACCAGCAGGACAGGGCTGCACTGTGGCAAGACCTGGTCCGTCGGGTAAATGACATAGGCACGCATAACCGGACATATGAGCAGGTACGCCATCACTGCAGTGATTTAATTAGAAATATCCATCAGCGTGCTTCGGATATCCACAGGAAACAGCTTGCCACAGGTGGTGGGGTGGCTATGCATCCACCCTCACCAGACTGGAGGGACTACTCCTAAGTGTTGTGGCTCCAGCCCAACAGCAACAACAGCAGCAGCATACATGCATGATGATGGAGGCTGGAGCCACCCAGCAGCAGGACTCGGAGCATGTAGGTAACATGCCATATGTATAGTTGACTATTCTGTACACTGGTAGTTTATGCATGTGTGAGGTGTGTCCTCGGTTTGTAGCTGTTATCTTGATAATTATTGTGCAAGAGTGATATTCTCAATATCAGCAGTAGACCTGTGAAAGCCAACTGTTGTACTACTGAACTGTATCATACTCACAGTATCAATGGCACAGTTGTGCCCACTGACAATAAATGTCTCATTTCTGCAGGTCCCTCTGGTGTAACAGCAAGGCAGCCTATCCATGCTGGTGAGTGTGTAATAACAATACCTTCAATACTCTTGATACTAATAGTAATAATAGGCTCAAGCAGTAGTGCTATGTGTTTGATTGCAGGTGTGTTTGTGTCTGTGTGTTGATATCTCATATACTGAGGAGTGTGCATGTGTGCATGTGTGCATGTGCACCTGTGTGCATGTGTGCATGTGTGCATGTGCATGCATGCACCTGTGTGCATGTGCGCATGTGTGCACGTGTGCATGTATGCATGTGTGCATGTGCATGTGCGCATGTGTGCATGTGTGCATGTGTGCATGTGCGCCTGTGTGTATCAGTGGTAACATTGTGAACACATTGTAAACGGTGTTTCCTGTCTTACTCCCACAGGTTCTGGTGCTGCTCTGGTGTTGTGCAGCAGGGAACCTGAATCAGCTGCCGTGGATAGTGATAATGATGATACCTGTGTAATGGCACAGGGAGGTGTGCCAGGGTCCGTCATTGGTCAGCCAATTGACAGTACATAGCTGTCGACACCATCAATGCGCACAGTCATCCTGCCAATACATCCTTTGTCACCAATGTCCCTAGGTGATGGACAGGATACAGTGGGCATTGACCAGGGTAATGTGGTATCGGTGCCACATGCAACCCCACACAGCAGCCATGGCCAGGGTCTTGACATGGTGCCACACAGGCAGATGTCCATGGGGTTCTCGTGGGAGCATACGTGGGTGTACTGCCCCTGTCAGACGTGCCCACAGAGGTCTTTCAACCTCAGCTATGTTTCAGGCTGTAATGCAGGCACAGTCACGTATGGAACAGTACACCAGACAGGGTCTGAGGGAGCTGAGAGCATGTCGCACAGCTATAAATGACAGTATGCGTGATGTTGTGGCTGCCATCTGTAATTTAACTGAGGTAATTGACAGACGTTGGGGGCAAACATTAGATCTGTTCCACAACTACATGTCCATGAGCCAGGGCAATGGTGGACGGTTGAGGTGTCGACGTGGGCGTATGCCAGCAACAGCAGCAGCTGGCAGTCATTGCAGATGACAACAGGCCCGTGGCTGCTCCCATAGTGTCAACAGCATCCTCAGCAATGCTGGGTCTGTGCTGTCATCAGACCGCCCCAGGAGACCACGTGCACGTGGCTCTGGACAGTCCCAACAGGGACCTGTCTCCAATCACCAACCACCTGCTTCTGATGACAGTACCCAGTCTGGCTTAGTACCTGATATGGTCCGTAGCACCCCTGCCAGGCACAGGTACCGTGTCCGTGGCCAGAGACAGTGATCTGTATGACCTGGCAGGTACAGTCTGTGGCTGTCCACAAACACCTGTATATGGCAGCCATGAGGTGGAACTGTGTGCATGCATACACACATGCGAATTGATAACACCTAGGGCTACCGCATACATGCACACACTGCATCAACATTGCCCCATCTTGTACTGCTGTCCCTCACCAACACACACACACACACACACACACACACATACATGTCAATTGGTTGTATCAGTGGCAGACTCAGGCATACCAAGTACACACCCTGTGCATATGATGAAACTGTGCCACCTCCTGCAATCTGTAACATCGGTGCAGGAACAGGTTAACATGGTGCTGATGCACAGGGTGACTACATAGAAGTGTAGTAATAGTATCATGTTGTCAACAGTACAGTGTAATGATATCATTGTGGGTATATCCCAGCATGCCTGATGCAGTAACAGTATGATTGTCATTGTATTGTTTTGTACACCCATAGTAATTACCATAGTGTAATGTCTGCACATATTTGCATACTGGTGGTAAGGCTGTCAACAGAAGGCCACCAACATAGGTAGCACAGGGGATAAGAAAATGTAAGTATTAATACTCAATGATGGACATGTAAACTGCAAGTTGCATGCTGTCCACACTTGACTCTGCAATGAGGATGTTTGAGGATGTTGATATCTGTGCAGTAATACACAACAGGTTCACGACTCACAAGAGCACCCTAGCACTACAAGGTCACACCTCATACCATGCTTGACAGCCCCAAAACACAGAACTAACTATGACAGGAGGGAGAGTCTCCATAAATGTCAAGGATACTGTGGTGCCAGGACAGGTAGCATACATCCTACTAAGTTTGGAACTGCTAAGTGAGGGCTCAGTGTCTGTTATTCGAAATGTTTATTAGTTCAGGTATGAGCACTTGGGTTTCAGGCCGGTTATTCTACATTACGAAGGTACATGGTCTGTACACTTGTGTGAGGTGAGGCTGGACCCTGCCCGTCTGACCTGTGAATTTCTGGGTACAGGCTTATAGTGCCTGCATATTTGCACTGTTACCTACTGGAAGTGGCACACCTTGTTTGTTGTAGCATAGACTAGATCCAGGTCTGCTGACTGTAGCTTTGTTTGTATGCATGTTTGCTTGTTATTTCCCTGAAACACTGATTCCACCTGCAATGCAGATTTACAGCACCTCTGTGGATCCCTAGTGACATCTGTATTGCTTACTGTACTGATGTCCATGTCTCACTTGACAGAACGTCACTGTTTGTCCTGTTTGCATGTAGGTTGACTGTAACACATTGCATATGACTTACCTGGCATTTGCTCACGAAAGCATTTATATATGCCAGCACTAACAAATCATAAGCACTACACCCTCACATACTCACCTTGAGTAACTTGTTTTCCATTGGCCCTATGTGTTGTTAATTATTATGGAATTCACAATACTATGGTAGCATGTGCAAAGGTCACTTGCCAATCTCCTCTCTGGTCCAGTTGGTGAATCTGTGAGTCATGTGGCAATGTTACAGCTGCCTCATGTACACAGAGAACCCTCTCCCCTTCCCATAAACTTACAACACATGTGAGAGATGCAACCACATAGCCAAACTGGGGGCTAAGCTCTCTTAACTCAGTACTGGCATAACCTGTCAGGTGGAGTGGGATACTACAGTGAATACAATACCAGTCTCACATAGACCTACCAAGACAGCAATCCAAACACATAAACACACAGGAACATTCTTGGAGTCTCAGAATAGCATCCTGCCTGAGCAGCAGACACCTCTGAAGCAGACACACAAGCAAACATTATGCCAGAACAGAGCACGTGCAACACATAGCTCACAAAGCCTGTGTGCCAAACAGTCACAGCCCGTAAGGCTAAACAACACACCTGCTACAGTTGTAATAGGTACCTCTATCATCAGGTACACTGAGGTCCCGCTCACCAGGCTGAACAAGGAGAAGGTCATGGTGAGATGCCCGTCGGGCGCTATAATCCACCATATAACACAAGCATACAGGTCACTCCAAGGCATGTACAAATATGACTCAGTCATTGTCCATGTCAGTGTGAATGACCTGTGATATACCTCCCAGGACTACATGATAGGGGACATAGAGGGACTCTCTGAGGATGTGGCACATGCTGGTATGACCCTGACCTTGAGTAGCATCTTACCCTCACCAAGAATGCTGCCACAATATGTAGACAGAATGATCAATTTCTACAATTGGCTTATGTTTCGGTGTCATTCAAAGGGGATCCAATGCCTGTCAGCGTAGGGTTACATGCTAGACAAGCCACAATGCTTTGCTAGGGACAGCTTGCACCTGTCACCCATGGGCCGTTGTATATTGGCAAAGGCTCTTGCTACACACATAGTGCCTTTTTATGCAAAGCTCAAATTACATAGCCACCTACACAGGTATCACACGGGATAGGACACCAATAGTAATGCTACACAACGCCAGCAGTGTAAACCTCAAGATGCATGCACTGGAAATTGTCCTTAGCATGGAGAACAGCAATATATGTGCAGTAACAGAATCCTGGTTCAAGGCTCCCAGGTGCACCCCATCACTGCCAGGTTATACCTCATACCATGCTTGTCATCCCCTAAACATGCACCAAACCAGAACAGGGGGGAAGTATCCAAAGGCACCACAGATACACACACCTCCAGGTTGGTGGCACAGCACAAAGCATCAGAGCCTATCCATGTGCAACTAACAGTGGGTTAGACTGCCTTCAGGTTCATAGCCTGGCACACACCACCCTCCCATACCCAGGAAACCCACTTGGCCTTCCTGACAACACTGGGAATATGATGGTCTCTACAAACACCATTATATGGGTGGACTGCAACTACCCAAACATAGAGTGTGAGCATTACTCTAGCTCCAAGACCCTAGCTGAAAGGTTCCTAGCATTTATTCACTGAATTGCTATGGAAAAACCTGTTACCACTCCCACAAGAGGTGAAAACATGCTGCACCTGTTCATCAACAACATGTGGACTATATGCTCCAGACCAGACGTGTATCCCTCGCTGGTAGGATGACACCATATGCAACTCACACTGTATATTCACATACCACATGCAGCCCCTGCACAGAAAACCACAGTCATAAAGTTGTCTAATGCAAATTCCATGTATTCACATCAGGCAGGCTTCAGACATGGGAACTATTGAATGTCACAGGTACATATGTGTATGTGGCACACACATACATCATGTGTGCATTGACATTGCTGATATAATCTATGTCATGCAATATTGGGAACAACACCCCACACACATGGAGAAACTGTGTGACAAAAACACACATTGCGTTTGTAGGATACAAACCCCTACCTAACTGTGTTATGACACTTGTGAGAGACGCAGTAGCAGAGCACACTATTTGCATTACTGGGAGGCTTGCTTTCTCCTGCTGTACTTATAGGGTGCTGACATCATCAGTGTTTAGGCAGTGGAATATGTAGCATGTGGTGTGTTGTACTAGTTGCCAAAAGGGACATTTCTCTTGCACACACCCTACTCCCCCCCCCCCCCCGTTCTCCTGCTGTACTTATAGGGTGCTGACATCATCAGTGTTTAGACAGTGGAATATGCAGCATGTGGTGTGTTGTACTAGTTTCCAAAAGGGACATTTCTCTTACACACACCCTACTCCCCCCCCTTTCTCCTGCTGTACTTATAGGGTGCTGACATCATCAGTGTTTAGACAGTGGAATATGCAGCATGTGGTGTGTTGTACTAGTTGCCAAAAGGGACATTTCTCTTACACACACCCTACTCCCCCCCTTTCTCCTGCTGTACTTATAGGGTGCTGACATCATCAGTGTTTAGACAGTGGAATATGCAGCATGTGGTGTGTTGTACTAGTTGCCAAAAGGGACATTTCTCTTACACACACCCTACTCCCCCCCCCCCCTTTCTCATGCTGTACTTATAGGGTGCTGACATCATCAGTGTTTAGACAGTGGAATATGCAGCATGTGGTGTGTTGTACTAGTTGCCGAAAGGGACATTTCTCTTACACACACCCTACTCCCCCCCTTTCTCCTGCTGTACTTATAGGGTGCTGACATCATTAGTGTTTAGACAGTGGAATATGCAGCATGTGGTGAGTTGTACTAGTTGCCAAAAGGGACATTTCTCTTACACACACCCTACTCCCCCCCCCCTTTTTCCTGCTGTACTTATAGGATGCTGAAATCATCAGTGTTTAGACAGTGGAATATGCAGAATGTGGTGTGTTGTACTAGTTGCCAAAAGGGACATTTCTCTTACACACACCCTACTCCCCCCCTTTCTCCTGCTGTACTTATAGGGTGCTGACATCATCAGTGTTTAGAATGTGGAATATGCAGCATGTGGTGTGTTGTACTAGTTGCCAAAAGGGACATTTCTCTTACACACACCCTACTCCCCCCCCCTTTCTCCTGCTGTACTTATAGGGTGCTGACATCATCAGTGTTTAGACAGTGGAATATGCAGCATGTGGTGTGTTGTACTAGTTGCCAAAAGGGACATTTCTCTTACACATAGAACTACACACACCCTACTCTCCCACATACACACACACACACACACACACACACACACACACACACACACACACACACACACACACACACACACTGAGCATTTACAGAATTCAAACCCCTACCTAACTATGTTATGACACTTGTGAGAGACGCAGTAGCAGAGCACGCTATTTGCATTAATGGGAGGTTTGCTTTCTCCTGCTGTACTTATAGGGTGCTGACATCATCAATGTTTAGACAGTGGAATATGCAGCATGTAGTGTGTTGTACTAGTTGCCAAAAGGGACATTTCTCTTACACATCGAATTGCACACACCCTACCCCCCTCCACTTTCACACATTGCACATTTTCAGGATTCAAACCCCTATCTAACTATGTTATGATACTTGTGGGAGACACAGTAGCTGAGCATGCTATTCAAATTACTGGGTATCATTTGTGCTCCTGACATATGTATAGTGTGCTGACATAATTATTTATGAAGAGGTATGTACATCTGTTACTATCCATCAGTAAGGGGGAGAGCATATATATGCATTAACTATGCAGAGGCACAGTGGCCTACTGTACTGCGGAGGCAGATGCCAAATACACTGTGGAGAGCCTTCTGTATTCCCTAGGGACAACAGCCTAGTATTGAACTCTACGGCCATATGTTTACCTGTCAGATGCAAGTATCTGTTGCTCATAAACTGTTTGTGGGTCTTTATTGCCATAGCTTTCCCTATCTCTATGAACAACTTGTGTACTGTGGCAGATGTTTGCATATGAGTGGGATCCACTACGTTACTTATGTCTCTGTTGTAATTTCACTGTGTGCACTGGGCAGATTTCTGTATTGTGGGAGGTTCCTGTATTAACACATGCAAATGCCAGATATGTGTGTGCAACTGCTGAACTGTGACATGGCCTAAGTGTGTGAGCATGCCCAGTTCACAGTTTATATGGCTTCTTGACTGACACGTCTCATTTATCTAAGTGTGCGAGCATGCTCAGTGTGAACTTTCCATATGTTGAGATCTGTGGTCCACAACATTTGTGTTTGTGTGTGGACTTAATCTATATTTCACATATACAGTTGAGTGTTGGATGTCAGGTTGTGTTCTTACTGCCCAACTGCTTTATGTCTGAACCTAACAGGCATTATGCTGTGCCTGCAGGGTTGCCATGGGATAGTTTGCATACAGTTGTCAACATCCTTTCATACTGACCAAACAGTGTATTGTCGTATAGTGTACTGGTTCAGTACTTTCACTGTGGTGGACAGTATCATCGGTTTCAGTCCTATCACTGCTTGTAATATTTATAGTGAGCACACCAGACTGGTTGAGGGCCAGTTGTGCAGATATGACCATGTCGCTTTTTGTTCAGATATGGACAACATAGAACAAGATCGTCCGACATTGTTAATGTATTCCACAACTTGTGTGGACAGTGACAAACAATGGCCATGTGCCCTAGGCCATTTGTAATGCTATTCAGAGAGTGTTTGTCCTTCAACACACATATTTACTGGTGTTTGCCATGACATATTTCAAGGTTAGTGTGCTGTGCCTCTGTCTACCCGTGACATACAGGTGATATCCAGGGTACACCTACCATCTCCCATCCAGTCATCATGATTCCTCTGGATGGCAGTCAGTGAGGGACTCCCTGGATAACCTGTACTGGGAGTTTAGTCATGAGTGGAGTGAGCTTCTGGGTTATGGACCAATCGGTACAGCATGTCCTGTTTATGTCAGTGCTGGGGTTCAGGCCTGTCATGTGCATAGGTCACCAGCATTCAGATTTTACATGGTGCCAAATGTCCATTGATTCCAGCTTGATTATGGCTTTATACATCAGGCACAGATCACCTCTAGCCAGGTGGTATGGCACTGTGTGGAGCTGCAGTTTGTTTAATCAGGCAACACATAGCATCTGTTACAGCTTTGAGATCCTCCTGGTGGGGTATTCGTGGGGTATTTCCAGTTGATGCAGGTGTCTGCTAAGGTACATCCCACAAGGGCCATTGTACGCAATTGTGAGGCTGCTGATGTATGACTGGAGAGGCACAATGACCTCCCCTGACCCAACTGTGCTTACCTTCATGATTAGGTGGGTATATGGTATGTTTCTGTAACCACTACAGACACATGGTTGTCACATGCAGGATATCTATCACCTTGTGTCCCCAGGTCTCTTATTGCTCCTGATGTACTTAATGGGTTAACACCTATGTGGTAATTTGTGGCCATGTACTGTGTTTCCACAGGGGATGACTATACACTATTCTGCATTTTGCTTGTTGACATGGCTGTGGCTCCACTTGTCTGTTTCTATGTGTGCCTTTTGTAGGATGCTTGTGTCAGCTGGAGGGTCTGATATGGTGGGCAGTTTGTAGTCATCTGCGAATCTGTTCAGACACAGTCCTTCCATGTTGGCCTGTACCTATGTGACATATATACCATACAAGAGAGGTCCCAGGACCGTGCCTTGTGGGATGCCAGTTGTACCTGGTTTGTAGTCTGACATGGCTGCAGCATTTTTGACCAGGTCAGTTCTGTCCTTGAGCCGGTTTGCAACCCATCTACTTGGATAGGGGTTTATAGTTAGGTTGGTGAGCTTATCTGTACTGAACAACTGGGGAGTTGTATGGAAGGGTTTAGCAAGGTCCAGATAGGCTGTGTGAACCACATTCCACTCATCAATGGCCTTGGTGCGTGTTTCACATGAGTCAGACATGTTTAAGGGGCAGGATCTGCCCTATGAAAGCCACACTGGGTAGGGTCCAATGTCCGTAGGTACCCAATCTCGTTATTCCTGGGGTCCATGATCATCCTCTCCATTACTTTGCCGACCAAGATAGTCAGGGTTGAGGGGTGATAGTTTGCAGTATCCATTCAGGCACCATCTTTGTGGTGAGGGACCACTGTTGCTGTACACTGCTCTTTGGGTACATATCCTGTGGTAAGACTGAGAGTGAGCAGTAGTGCTATTTGGTGTTCCATTCTTCTTACAGTTCTTGTTTGACACAACCCAGGACACCATCTGGTACCATTTATGCTGTGTGGTTTACTTTGTAGATGCTGGCTGTTACCTCAGCATCTGCAATGTCAGGGGGCCAACACTCTGCTGGGATAGATATTTGGCAGTTTGGTGCTGGTGGGGAGTTTGCAAAGAATCTGTTAGGTTGGATGTTGGCAATGTGTGTGGGTTTGGTGTATTGTTTGTGATATTTGAGTAATGCAGAGCATATCTGTGGATTATCACCATGGTTCCTACCATCAGTTAGGACAGCTGTGTGATTATCCTTTGTGTCCTGCACAATTTGTATCATCATAGGTTCATAGGTTCATACTAGGCTATCTGCCCTGGCCATGTTTGAGTCTAGACAGACTGTGTGTGGCTTTTGACACCCCTTGCAATGTGCATATTATGCCCATGTAGGGTTTACTTTACTAGATGTGACACAGAGATGGCCCCCAGTGTACACCTACTATCTCCCATGCACTTAACCGGATTTCTCTTGTTGAGTATGAGTGTGGAGCTCAGCCTATCATGGACTGGGATTCTGTTCCAGAGTGTAAGGAGCCTCTGGGTTATGATTCTGTCCCTCCAGCACATCCTATTTATCTATGTGTTGAGGTTCAGATATCTCACTGTGGTGTCTCTGCTGGATTTGGAGTTTCTGCAGTGGAGCATGTTCATTCATTCTGGATTGGACATGGCCTTGTACATCAGGCATACATCGCCTCTGACTGGGAAGGATGCATGTGAATTGGGCTGGGGTTTCTTCAGCCAGGCAGCAGATGACAAATGTTTGGACCCTTTATCCTCTTGGTGAGGTACGCTTGGGGTCTTTCTAACTGCTGCAGGTGTCAGGTAAGGTACATCCAAAATGGGGCATTGTTCTCAATTATGGGCCTGATAAGAGAAGAGTATGGGGGCACAGTGACCTCTCTTGATCTACATGTGCATCCTGTCATGTTAAGGTGGGCAATATAGCAGGTCTTCCTGGCCACCTTGGCAATGTGAGTGTCACATAATGGGTTACTGTCCACTTCTGTCCCTAGGTCCCTGATTACTTCTTCCGTACATAAAGGATTACCACCTATGTCATAATTTATGTGTGCCTTGTTTGGTATTTGGTGAGACATTCATACTCTGCAGTGTCTTCAGGAAGGCTGACTGGGGTTCCTGGGTTTGGGAGGGTGGTCTGTAGCAGGCTGCAAACTGGGACGCAGTTTGAGCCACTGTTACTTGCCCGTGGATAGTCTATACTGCTTCTTGCTGTGGTACCAACCGGGGGGTGTGGTTATCCTTGACAATTATTGATAGCCACACTCCTATTGTAGTTTGTTCCATGTTTTGGGGTTGTAAAGCATGGTATAAGGCATAACCTGGTAGTATTAGGGTGCTCTTTTGAGCCTTGACCCAGGTTTCTGTTACAGAACAGATATTACCATTCTCCATGCTGAGGTGGGTTTGATCTGCATGCATCTTGCAGTTTAGACTTCTGGCATTGGGTAGCATTACGTCCAGGTTGTTATCCTTTGTGCTACCTATGGTGGTGGGTTTGTGTTTCCAGCCTTACCTATTCAAGGCACAGTGGGGGTGACAACAGGCTTTGCCAGTATCCACACAGCCAGGTGTGCTGGGTGCGTGCCATCCCTAGCAGGTGGAGCATCATGTCTTGCTCGGCATGTCACCCCAGGCTGTCAGCCATTTGTTCCCCTTTGACTAACAGCAATACTTCAGCCAATTATTGTACTTGATCTTGTTGTCTTCATAGTGTGGCATCATGCTTGGTGAGGGTGAGATGTTAGGCAGGGTCATCATGTTTGCATATACTACATGGTGTTACATTGCTTAACACATGGCAATCATGCCTCAGGTGGTGCTGCAGGGCTGCCTATGTCAGATGCACATACTACACTCCCTGTACATGTTTGAAAGCAGGTTGTGTCATGTTAGGTGTCACTTTTACTATATGAGTGAGTCAGAGAGGGGTATCATTCCCAGGGTTCCTACTGAGCCACTGTATGTGCTATGCGTTGCCTCTTTGCCAAGGCCAGGGCATACTGGGCACACCTCCTTCTGTCTACTGGGGCAGGCTCAGGTTGTTCCTCCTCCGAGTTACGCTCTGCCTGTGATGGCCTTGGTAATGGTGGGGGGCTGTTTGTCCCGCCCCTATGCTGGTCCTGCTGCAGCTGTTTTCGCAGAATCATATTATGTAGCATAGAACATACCATGACAATTTGGGTACATGTAGTTGGTGAGTACTGCAAGGCTCCACCAGATGTGTCCAGGCACTGGAACCGTGACTTGAGCAGCCCAAACACACACTCTATTACATTTTGTGTTTGTGCGTGTGCCTCATTATGGCATTCTTGTTCAGGTGTGTGTGCATTTCTGATGGGTGTCATCAGCCATGGCTCCAGTGCATATCCAGCATCCCCCACTAAGTGACCATGTGGGATGTCCCCATTGGCAAATGTCTGGTACAGCTGCGTCAGATGCCAGATATGGGAATCACGGTAGCTTCCAGGGCAGCCAGCACACACATTCGTTATTATGCCCTGGGCATCACACACAACCTGGCAGTTGATGGAGCGGAAGCCCTTGTGGTTAATCTAGGCCCTACCCTGCTCACCAGCTGGTGCCTTGATGCGTATATGCATGCAGTCTATTGCACCCACTACCTCAGTGTATTCCACTATTTGCTGGAAGAGTCGCATATTGCTGGCCAATGCCTCATGGGAATTGGGGAAATATACATGATCTCTGACATGTGCCGACATGGCATCCAGGAACTGGTGCAGTACCCTGGATGCTGATGCCTGTGAGATCCCCATCATATCACCAGTTGGTCTCTGGAAGGTACCTGTTGCTAGTATTCTTAGGCCAACACATACCTTGGTTTCCACTGGGATGGGTTCTCCTCTGTTGGTTCTGTGTGTGAGGTGTGGCCTGCACAGCTCAACAATTTGCTGCAGGAGGTCTCTGTCCATTCTATAGCACTCCACTATCTCCAGCTCATGTAATCCCTGGTAGGTGACCCTGGGCCTGTACACTCTTCTCTGTCTCCTCACTGTGGGTTGTCTGGCAGCATTTGCATTGTCACCACCCTCAGCAAGTCTCCTATGTCTCCTTATAACAGCTATGGCAGCCCCTAGCATGTTTGGTCTGAGTGTAGCTTTTTCAGTTTTCACTTCTAATAGCTTACTCCTGTCTTGCAGTGTCTTTTGAGAGAAACATACTGCAATGCTGTTTGCAGTGTTTTAAGTGCTGGGCTGGGCTAGTATTCTGCCTGTGTAATTGCCTGCTTCTAATTGTTTTCACCTGCTAGCTCTACTAGTATTCCCTGCTAGCTTCCTACTATTTCTTCTGCTTCCTTTTTCCTCTCTGTTTCCTCGGGGGGAGCAGCGCGCATGCCAGCGAAAACATGCTCACAGTGGCTACCACGCATGCACACATGCTTACACGGACTAGAATCTGCTTATTCGGGTTAAAACGCACGCACACCAGTGCAAACAGGATTACAGATCTTTAAACAGGCTCCTCCTACATGCTTACTCTGCCTTACACCCACGCACTCACGCTTACACACGCGCACTCTGTCTTACTCGCGCCTCCCAGCGTGCACACGCACACATGCACACACAGCAAGAAACTTTGGTGTTAGCCACAGTGTACACCTTCCATTTCTTGACTTTCCCATGCTTATCTGTTGACACTCCTCTTTCTATGCTGTGTGACTGACATCTTTCACATACCACTTTGCTCCAATGAGCTGGATTTCTTTCTAACATTCCCCCCTGTGATGTCACCTATCTCCTACTCTGTTACTCCCCCTTATCTGACTCTTACACTACATGGAATGTGCTCATTTGCTATGTGACAGTGAGATTCACTATCCTACCTCTCATTTACATAGGATTGCCTACTAATGCTTAGTTACGTGTCTTGCACTCAGCTTCCCCCCTTAGCAACCACTAAACGGCGGCCATGTTGTTTTCGGTCTGCTAGTCCCTGCATTGTAAATCCATGCATTGCATAAAAGCCACATTTGTGGGTTTATAACCTTTATTTTTATATTTTACACATTGCCGATCGCCGAAAAAAATTTATTTTTTTTTTCATGTTTGCATCGGGTTACCGTGCCAATGGCCACATATTTGGCCATTGGCATGCTGCCTGACACATATGCACACTTTGTTTGGAGCTGACATGGCTCCATTGTGTTATTTGCAGAAACGTGCTCAGTTGTCAACTGAGTACATTTCTGCACCTAACACGACTCTTACACGGGCTGGTTTTTAGCTTTGTGGATTGCTAATCTACCTCATTTGCATGCCTTTCGGCTGCAAGTGAGGTAATTAGCATATCCACACCTTGCCCGTGTAAGAGACATTTTAGCTGGTCTCTTACACGGTATTTCGGGCTGTTCCTGGATCTCTACGGCTGCATGGAGTCTTACACGACTCTTAGACTCCGTGCAAGCCATCGTGAATCCTGCCCAGTATTTTGACTTTTAGCTTGCTGTGTGGATCTTACAAGAGAAGATAACCCAATACTGTGATGCTAATTAAAATTCAGATGAGCTAAACAAAGATTTTCCTAAACCATTAGTTGCCTTTGATAGACTTAATTGGTTAAAAGGTAATGAAGTATATTAGACTCAAAAGAATACTCCTACTGTTAGTCAGAATAATGTACTAAATCATTAGTAATAAATGCTAAATACCTCCTTACCTGCATTATTTACACTGTTTCTGGGTTTCACAAGGCATGATGTAAATAAAATAACACATTGATATTAATAAGAACTCTGAATTTAAAACAATAACAGGTGTGAGTAAATAATCAGTAATGTAAAAATGAAGCTGTTTAAAAACAAGAAGTTCCTCTGAAAGGATTAAGATAGTCTCTCTTACATAGATAGTAGATTAGAGATACCTTAATAGAAAACTTAGAATTCTATTACAAACTTAGGGAAGGGCACTAAATACAAAGTGATGAATCAAGGCAGGTAAACATTACCATACCATATGTACGTCCTCAGAACTGCCAGAAGCCCCCTCAGCTGATAACTTCAGGTGTCTTCCTTGGGCATAAGGCCTCAGCAGCTCCTTTATATAATAAGGATGAATGTCACAAAAGGCATGGGAGGTAAAAATTAAGTGTTTATGACATACCTGGTAGTAATTAGCAGTCACTACAGGTTATGAAGATAAGGATTTATGTAGCAGATACATGGTGTTCTAGTTAAAAGTCTAGTTACTGAGTTCTGCACCCAGCATGTCAGGTGTATGTTCATAAGACCAAGGTAGACAGCACTACAGTAGTAGTCAAAGCAGGACATTACCTGCAGATGAACAACTTTTGTTAGGTCTAAAGATGGAATAAAGTGCCTGATTAAGTCTATATTCATAAGATGGATATAACATTTCCTGACTATAGGTCTAGCCTAACACCTAAGCAACAGCCTATTACCATACACAGTTCTCAGGTATAATGGGCAAACAAAGACTTGTATCAACAAATCTCCAATCCTTATTGCATTAAGCCAATGGAATTCAGATAATTTTCCTAAGCAGAAAAGTCAGCATGAATTCCTGCATGAATGGAAACTGGAATCAGCACATGATCTCTAAAAAGTAGTGCCTTCCCTCTATATGTGGCACCACATATACCATCACAAATAGTGATCAAAATGGAGTCTTGATGCATATAAAATTGCAGGGGGATGAAATCAGTAGTGTTAACTGTGGAAATACCATCCGAATGTGACATAATATGTAACACTCAAATCAGTGGGGAACACTGACATTGAAGCCATAACACATTTTTGTGTTTTCAAGCAGGATGTCATTGTCCCACATGTTGAAAGCTGCTGCAAATCTGGGAAGATCAGGGTAGAACACAGCTTTCAGTTACCATCTGCACTCAGTTAACCACTCAAATAAGAATAGTTTCAGTATTTTGTCTAGATCAAAAGTTAAGCTGACATACATCAAGGAGACAAAGTAATATTAGACATGAATTAGAGACAGAACAATTTTTTTTTCAGAATGTCTGAATGAAGTTTTGTTAAGGAGTGGGACGTCATATCTCTCAATGTCTTAACAAAATAAATCTAGACAAAGCCTGAAATAATGGGGAGGACAAAGGCTGCAAAACAGGGACTGATTTGAAAGTAAGAAAGCTGCTAGAATAACAGCATTTGAATGAACATGCATTTTCAAAGGATATGAAGTCTGAAACTATAATACGTCATTATTTAGTGACTTAGATCATCAGTGATTTGCCAGAAAACCACAAATTCTATAAGGAACAGACAGAACATATGAGGCAAAAATCTGGACATTCTCTAAAAATTTGAATAGGTAAGCAGTGTGATGGACAATGAAAAAAAAAAATTGGTATTCAGCAATAACTACACAAGTAGGAATGTGCATGGATCTTGCACTCCGTAGCAAAATTTGACTTAGTTTTAAGAGCTAGGATCAAACACACAAAGCAATGGATTAATAGAAAAAGAACTGTATTTTTAACTTTCTCATAGCAAAAATGGCCAAATTCCGCACAGCAAAAGTCTATTAAAATCGCAGTACACACTGTGCAAGTGCTCCAGGTGTGAGAGCAAGAGGTAAAAATGCAAACACATGATAGTCTGTGTGGTGCTTCAGGAGTGTGCTCAGGAGGAAAGAATGCCTCATCTTGACAACATTATCCACAAAGAAATAAGTGACGACTTTGCACTGATCAGAAGACAAAGAGTTTTGAATGTTTTCAGATGGCAAAGTGCAAACAGTTCATGTTGCAGAAATTTCACTTTGCAAACAACATGCCTTCTTATATAGGTTTATCAGTTCATAGATAAGTACTAGGTATCTGCCCGAGGGCATCTATAAGCCTAGCCAGAATGTGTTGGCTTTCGCTGCCCCCTTAGATTAGTTCCCTGTCCCTCTGTCCAGCAGAGCCATTAGTTCCCTGTACCTCTGTCCAGCAGAGTCACTGCAGTGATCCCCGGGGTAAATTTTGTATTTCCCATCCACTCGTCAAGGTTTCTCTTGAAGAGTGTTAACGAGGGGCTCTGCCTAATGTAGATTGGAATCCTGTTCCATAGCATGGGGAGTCTCTGGGACAGGAATGTATTCCTCCAGCACATCCTATTTATAGTTGTGGTGAGGTTTAGATCCCTAGACCATGTGGCTCTCGGGGATTTGTTTTTTTTATGGTGGAGCATGTCCATTAATTATGGGTTGGACATGGCCTTATATGTCAGGCAGAGATCACCTCTGAGTAAGCGGTATGCAACCAAGTACAGCTGGAATTTTTTCAGTCGGGCTACATAGGGCATCTGTTTGAGGCCAGTAATCCTCTTGATAAGGTACTTCTGTGGTCTTTCCAGCTGTTGCAGGTGTCTTGTAAGGTACATCCCAAATGGGGCGTTGTACTCTATGATGGGTCTGATGAGTGATGAGTAGAGGGGCTCAATAACCTCTTTTGTTCTAGATGCGAACCCTTTTGTGATTAAGTGGGCCACATAGAAGGATATTCTAACCACCTTGGCAATATGATTATCAAATGAGAGATTACTATCTACCTGGGTCCCCAGATCCCTTATTACATTTTCTGTATTTAGGGGACTACCATGTATGTGGTAGTTTGTGGGTACTTCGTTTTTTCCAAAGGGGATGACTATGCACTTTTTGGCATTTAGCTTGAGGCCATGATTTTGACACCAGGTATCCGTCTCAGTAAGACCCTTCTGGAGAATGTCTGTATCAGCTGGAGAGTCAATTATGGCTCCCAGTTTGCGGTCTTCTGTGAACTTGGTCAGCCATAGTCCTCCTGTGCTTGCCTGTACATCTGAGAAATATATACCGAACAGGAGGGGTCCCAGGACTGAGCCCTGGGGTATGCCACTTGTAACCAGTTTAGAGTCGGACCTAGAGCCTGCAACTCTCACCGTGTGGGTTCTATCAGTGAGCCAATTGGGAACCCATCTCATGATGTAGGGGTTTATGTTCAGGCTGGTGAGCTTGCCTATAATACCAGAATGGGAAATGGTGCCAAAAGCCTTTGCAAGGTCTAGGTAGGCTGTGTGGACCTCCTTTCCCTCGTCTAAAGCCTTGGTAACTGTCTCAAAGTAGTCCGCCAGGTTTAGGAGGCATGATTTGCCCTTAACAAAGCCAAACTGGGTAGGGTCCAATGTTTGGAGTCTCCAATGTCTCTATTAATGAGTTCCATGATGATGCTCTGCATAGCCTTGCAGACCAGGCTAGTCAGGCTTATAGGGTGATAGTTCCTGTGGTCCATTGTGGCTCCACCTTTGTGGAGCAGGATAACTGTTGCTGTACGCCACTCTATGGGTATGTAGCCTGTAGAGAGGCTAAGTTTGAACAGTGTGTTTAGGTGAGGGGTTAGTTCATTTTGGAGCTCATGTAAGACACAGCCTGGGACACCGTCTGGTCCCATTGAAGCTGTGTTTTTGGCTTTGGATAGGGCTGTTTTAACCTGTGTGTCAGTGATTGCTGGGGATCTACATTCTTCTGGTATGGTTATGGGCCCTTTAGGGGGTGAGAGGGGGGTGAAGTTTGCACTAAACCTGTCTGCCAGAATGTTGGCAATATCAGTTGGTTCAGTGTATTTTGTGCCATTCTGCACTAACTCAGAGCAGATCTGAGAGTTTCTACTTAGGTCCTTGACATAGTTAAGGAACGCTTTTTGGTTATCTTTGGAGTCCTTGACAATTTTTCTTTCGAAGCTAGCTTTGGATGATTTTATGAGGGATTGTAGTTTCTTGCTGATACTGATCAGGGATGTCTTTCCTTCTTGGGATTTTACTCTTTTCTGTACTAGTTTCCTCCTTCTATTGTATAGCTTGTTTATGGCAGGGGTCCACCAGACTGGTTTTCTTTTCTTGGAGGAGTGAGTTCTTGGTTTTGCTTGGGATAGCCCGATCCATACATTCTTGAAGGTGCACATAGAGTGCCTTTGTAAGGGATTCAGCAGCTTGGACAGTGTTGTCCTTTAGCATGGGGACTGTGAACCTTTCCACCTTGGTCTTAAGTAATGCGAAGTTTGCTTTTGAAAAGTTTTTCATGGTGGTTTCCTTGATTGGGGGGTGGGGGCAGAATGTGGATATCCAGAGTGATTAGTCTATGGATTGACCTAACAAGTGAGGGGTTGACCTCCGGTGTGGAACACCGGTCACCCATGTTGGTGATGACCAGTTCCAATATGTTGTCACCTCTGGTGGGGGTGTTGACCAGTTGATCCAGGGCATTCGAGTTTATAAATTCTAGGAAGCGTTGGGCAAGGGGGTCAGTACTTGAGTAGTTGTCCCAGTTAATGTTTGGGTAATTGAAATCACCCAATATTAGGGCGTTTGGTAGGACCTTTATATTTTCCAGTGTCTCCAGAAATGCAGAATGGGGGTCCTAGGTCATGGTGGGTGATCTGTAGCAAGCTACAAATTGAATTGTAGTTTTGCCCATTGTTAGTTGCACATGGATGATCTCTGAGGCATCGTGCTGTACCAATAACCTGGAGGTGTGGGTAACCTTGATGAATATGGAAACACCCCCGCCTTTTGTGTTTCGGTCCGGGTTCTGTTGCCGAAAAGTGTGCTATGAGTTATAGCCTGGTAGTGCTGGGGTGTTCTCAGCAGCCTTAAACCAGGTATCTGTTACTGCTCAGATATCAATGTTCTCCATACTGAGGAGTGCCTCGAGTGCATGCATTTTGAGGTTTAGACTTCTGGCATTGATTAGCATTACCCTCAGTTTTTGGTTACTTGTGCTATTTACGGTGGTGGGTTTGTCTTTTGAGCCTTGCCTAAAAAAGGCATTATGGGGGTGGAAAAAGCCTTGGTCAGTATTTGAAAGCCTAAGTGTGACAGGTGCAAGCCACCTCTTGCGAAGCAACTTGGCTTGTCGAGCATGTCATCCCAGGTGGACAGATATTGGATCCCCTTTGAATGACACCAGAAACTTAGCCAGTTGTTGAAATTGATCATTTTTTCTTTATACTGTGGCATCCTTCTTGGTTAGGGCAGGATGCTACTCAGGGTCAGGGTCAGACCAGCCTGGGCTACATGATCAGACAGCTCTTCCATGACTTTTTTCATGTAGTCCATGGAGGTACATCTCGGTCATTCACAGTAACATGGACAATGACACAGTCATATTTGTACTTGTACTGGAGCGACCTGAGTGCTTGTGTTATGTGGCGGATCCTGGCGCCTGACAGGCAGCTAACTGTAACCTTCTCCTTGTCCAACCTAGTTAGTGAAACATCAGTGTGCCTGACTATAGACTCACCTATTACTATGTGTTGGGTATGTTATTTTGCCTTAAGGGATGTGATTGCGTGGCACACTGATTATGTGAAGTATGTGTTTCATGGTTTGTGATGGGGTGTGGAGGTTGCTTGGGTGTCTGCTTTGGAGGTCTCTGTTGCTTTTGCAGATTTTTATTTACAGCTTCTGAATATGTTTTCATGTGTTTATGTGTGTTATTTGCCGGTGTTGGTTTAGTAGGTCTATTTGTGTGTTGCAAGCATTTCCCTTCTCCTCTTGACTGTCAGTTCCAGTCTTGGGTTGAAAGAGCTTTACCTCCAGTTTGGCTGTATAATTGTATCTCTCTCATATATTAGTGTTTGGTGGTAGGAAGAGAGGGCTGTCTGTGTACATGAGGCAGTTCTAACATTGCCTCAAAATGCCCAGATTCACCAGTTGGACTGGAGAGTACACCTGAAACTGCCCTTTGGACATGCCTGAACAGGTAAAGTGAGCTGTTTTACTGATTGTCTGGTAGGGACGAATAGAGAGCCTTGTCCTTCTGGACAGTATGGGGGGGGGTCTAGTGCTAGGGTTAATTAGTGCTTGCTATGAGATTTGTGCAAGTGTTGTGCTGTGAAATGAATGGCTTGAGTGCTTAAGTTGGAAGTTTGTTTAGTTCCAAGGGAAAAATTGAAGAGTAGACTTTGTGGAGCTGGGAATAGTTTAACCCTAGATAACCAGCACTGCATGGCATGCAAAACCACGCAAATGCTTTTTTTTATAGCAGGGAAATGAAAGTGATAGAAATTAGCCTAAAAGGACCAATAAACTACTAACCTCTGGGCTGAAACCACTCCTCCAGGGACAGATAGGCTGCTCAAAGCTCCCTTCTCTCACAGGCGAACAGAGAAACTTCTCTCCATCCAAGTAAGGTATGGGCAACACAGAAACTTGTAACACAGCCTTGAATTCAGCAATAACCTGAAAACTGGACTATACTAGTTCAGAAAGGTGGTAAACAAGTATATATATTTTTGTTTTGTTTTTTTTTCAGAAAATAAAGCAGATAAAATAAAAATACAACAGTTAAACAGATTATTTAAACACAAAAATGACTTAGTTCAAGTGCAGGCAGCAAATAAGTACAATATGTAGCAGAAACAAGCTTTTTAAATCACAGAGACGCTAAAAAAAATCAGTGTTTTAGGTGGAATTAGTTAAAGACAGCAAGAAAATGCAGAAAAATTATGCTTAATCACTCCAAAGTCTCTCTTTTGTCTCTCTGCTGCTGTAAAACTCTGTAGGACACCTGGCAGGCAGTTTCTGAGCTGAAAACAAGCACAAAAAATGTGCAAATGTGGTTTTTATAGTAGGGAAATGAAAGAGATAGATATTAGCCCAAAATGGCCAATAAACTACTAACTTCTGGGCTATAGCAAACAAGACGCACAAATTTCAGAAAGAAACAGTTCAAATAAGCAGGCTCAATAAGCCTTTATCCAGAAATTCCCAGCTCAGAAGGACAGAATCTAGCCTCTCCTCCCACAAGAGTGCAGGCCAAAAACCTTCTTAATGTAAAATAACTGGTCTGAAGCCCGAGTGCTTAAACCAAAAGGCTTAGAATAACAGTTACAATTTAATCAGGCTACTACCAAGCAGTAATAACTGCAGCAGAATAATAAAATTGAGTACTTTTAAGAAGAAGCACAAGCAAAATAAGGAAATTAAATGGGAAGAAACACAATTACAGTTAAAGCAGATGAATAAAGTGCAATTTTTTTTATAACATTAGAAAATGAGCAAACTGATTTAAACAAATTAACAAATTACCCAATTAACCAGTAAAAAAACCCTAAAAACTGAGCCCTGTTCCAGCAGTCTTTAATCAGACAAGTTCTAACTGCACACACCTGCCACTAGGGTGCAGGGGAACCTTCTACAAAAAGGATGGAATGGATTAGTGCTCAAGTTATACAAACAAAGCTAGATTCAGCAGGCCTGAATCTAGTCTATGCTACAGCAAACAAGGCGCATCAATTTCAGAAAGAAACAGTTCAAATAAGCAGACACAATAAGCCTTTAACCAAATATTCCCAGCTCAGAAGGGCAGAATCTTGCCTCTCCTCCCATAAGAGTGCAGACCACAAACCTTCTTAATGTAAAATAACTGGCCTGAAGCCCAAGTGCTTAAACCAGAACTAATACACTTTTAGAATAACAGACACTGAGCCTTCAATCAGCAATTCCCAACTTAGAAGGATGTAGGCTACCTGTCCTGCCACAACAGTGCAGACCACAAACCTTCTTAATGTAAAATAACTGGCCTGAAGCCCAAGTGTTTAAACCATAACTAATACACTCTTAGAATAACAGACACTGAGCCTTCAATCAGTAATTCCCAATTTAGAAGGATGTAGGCTACCTGTCCTGCCACAACAGTGTAGACCACAAACCATCTTAATGTAAAACAACTGGTCTGAAGCCCAAGTGCTTTAACCAAAATATTTAGAATAACAGTTACAATTTAATCAGGCTACTACCAAGCAGTAATAAATGCAGCAGAATAAACACAACTGATTACTTTTAGGAAGAGGCAAAAGCAAAATAAGGTAATAAAGTAGGAAGAAACACAAATACAGTAAAAACAGACAAAGTGCAATTTTTTAATATATATAACAATAGAAAACAAGCAAACTGATTTAAACAAATTACCCAATTAGCAGTAAAAAACCTCAGAACTGAGCCTTGTTCCAGCCGTCTTCAGACAAGTTCAGGGCCTAAGTGGGTATACCTACTCAAATGTTCTCTCTGTATTAGGCAGGATGAGCTAATGAGACTAGACTAGGATAGAGCTGGGACAGGGCTGAACAGATGGGAATGGCAGGAGTGTCTGAAATCAAAACATGATCTCACTGTACTCGGTTGAGTGAGCAAATGAGATGGGCCCAGGAGGAGTGTTCAAACACAAATTTATAGGAGGGGCGGTCAATTCCAAACCCACCAAGATTAATACCACAACAAGAACAGGGAGGGTGGGTGGAAAAACTAACTGCAGACAGAGAGAAATAGCTCACAATTTTCAGTGAACAAATAAATAAGCAGATAAATGCAATACTATTTTTAACACAATATTCAATGAAACAATAAAACAAAAAAATAAAATGCAGTACTGTCTAATAACACTTCAAGTTTGTACTTATCTCACTTGTAATAAAGTTGATGTAGGTATGTAAAAGCTAACCAAACAGCTCAAGTATGCAGCTATGCAGCAGAAATAATTTCAGAGATAAGGGACTAAGACTTTAAGGCACAGAGAAACCTATGATGGATGAAATCTATGGACAGCCAGCAGCATAATGTATATGAAGACTAAGTTTGTCCTCAGTGAGGCCTGCTCTTTGCTATTTTTGCTCCAACTTCTGTCATATTTTCTCCACTGTGCTTAAGTCCTGATCACACCATGGTGTGAGTGCAGTAGACATGGGTTATAAGCAGAACTGTAGCCACAGATTTAAACTCACCACCATATGATAGGCAGTGATCAGTAAATCTAGAAAATTTGCTCTGACACTCTCTATAAGCTGATCCACCACATCAAATAGTGACATTCGTAATACCTATCAGAATATCAGGTAAGGCTGACATAGGTTCATAGGATCATAGATAAGTACTAGGCTAGGTGCCCTTGTTTTTTATTTAAAACCTAGCCAGTTTCCCTCTTTGTGCTCAAAATAACCTAGCTCATTTGGCTATGTATTGGTCTTACCCATCCCATGGTAAAAAATTATATATAATCTCTAATGACATTAACTGGGATAATACCATAGATAACTTGAGGGAAACCATCCCAGGGAAAAAGCATTTAGGAGCTGCATCTATCCATTATTAGTAGAGGTGGCAGTTCTGGGATAAACTTTCTGTTTCCCATCCACAGGTCTAATTTGTGCTTGAAAATGGACAGAGATGAACTTTGTTTTATGTGGATGGGGACTCTGTTCCGTAGCAGTGGCATCCTCTACGAGATATACGTGTCCCCCCAAACCATTCTGTTGATGTTGCAGAAGAGGTTTAGATCCCCAGACTGAGTATTTCTGATGTCTTTTGACTTGCTGATGTGCAGTAAATCCATCATTAATGGGTTGTAGTATGCATTGTATGCCAGACAAAGGGCACCTCTCAGCACTCTGTAGGAAAACTAGTAAAGTGACAGGGTTCTGAGTTGTTACATGTAGAACACGTTGTTTAAGCCTTGTATCCTTTAGTAAGGTACCTCTGTGAGTGTTATTTATGAGCAACAGCATGCTTCATGTTTTTACTATAGGAACATTCATATAAAGAAGCATTATATTAAAATGGCATACCTCACTTTGTTTCACTACCATGATGACTGACAACAAAATTGTCAATGTATTTTGTTCAACCACTCTACTTACTCAAAAATGTGCAGTGTGACAAAGCAAAATCACTTAAAGGAGGGACATAGGATGTTATTGATTTTCCTCACGATTTATGCAATCCCAGACATAGTAAATATACAGATGCATGGACACATTGGTATGTATGGGCTTGCCCCACTGCAGAAACAGTGTTTGAAAAGATTTTACAGAATTTTTTATTATTTATTTCCATCCGTTTACTGGGAAAGCCAAATGGCCAAAAATACCCTTTTCAGCAGAGGCTTGAGAGAATAGCTCCACAAGCTCTTAGACAGTTTAGTGTTCAATGTCTAGTGAATGATGAAACAGGATTTGATGATAGTGTTCATCAACCCTGTCTTGTGGAAAATAGGCATTTACAACTTTCCCTTCAGACAATATTTATCACCAAACAAGTTTACTAGCTGTTACTTTAATACTACGCAGTGTGTAACTGACAAGTAAGCATTTTTATTTCCCTAAAGAGTAAGCAGGGCTGATAATGTACACTTACCTGGAGCGACAGGAATGGCATTGAATAGTAATTAATCTTATTTTGTTAGTAGGCACACTAATTTAGTGTGGTATACTCTGCAGACATAGCTTGGGTTGATAAAATGTTATCTTCTCACATAAAAAAGGGGAAAAAAGCAAACAGCATACTGCTTTTGCATTAACAAATAAAGAAGAGCAAAAGCTAATTAACCAAGGTAGTGAAATAAATGACAACTCATTAAATTTGTTTGTATGTATGAATATATATATATAAATATATATATATATATATATATATATATATATATATATATATATATATATATATATATATATATATATATATATATATATATATATAGGAATCCCTGTCAGATGATCGAGTTTTCAGAATCTCAAAATTCATATGGTCAGGAAAATATGACTGAATTTCCAAAAACGCAACCATCCATAAAAAATAAATAAATAAATAAATAAAAACAAAACCAACTTGTCTTACATTTTTGCAGGGGGGCAATTCCCCTGCACATCCCATGGAAATTAAATAAACCAAATCTGAGATCGCACTATAGTGAGGAAAAGGGTAAATTTCCTGTTCTTCACTGTAGCTGAATCTCCATTCAAAACCTTTGGGTTTTTGAGTTTTTATGTTTTTGGCAAATAATGGAAATGTGAAATGTAGTATCAGCTGTGGACATGGACATCTATTTAAAATGTACTATTCACTCAGTTCAATTACTGGGTGGTTTGTTCTGTAGGCATACATGTTTTATATACTGACATGGTAAGTGAATCATTAACAGTAGTAAATAGGGATACATTACGAAAAACAGCTATGAACAGCATTCATATGTACTCATCAAAAATAAAAATTTAAGAAAAAAGAAACTGAAATCCTTAGCAAAAGCAGCAATCAGCTTAACAGAGTAAGTAATTTGAAATGAAGTATGCTTAAATACATGCTAAAGAAAAAAATAAAAAAAACATGCAGTTTGCATGTAACGTTAGTTGTACATCAAAGTGTAGTGTTGATGTACAACTAAGCAAACTATTGCTTAGATTGTGGTACAGTGGAGATAAGGGAATATTCCCTTTTCCCCACTGTAGTGCGATCTCAGAGTGAGAATATTAAAGTGGGGGTGTGTGGGGGGGGGTGCAGTGTGGCTTGTCCTGCATAATCATGTTAAGTGGGGTTTTTTTTAATGTTTATTTTTTCTTTTCTGCGATAATGCATTTTTGATATAATGCGCTTTCACGGAAGTCAGTTCTCGGAAGTACAGTTCGATGAACCGTACTTTCGATTATATAACGTAGACCCATATATATATATATATATATATATATATATATATATATATATATATAAATATATAGTATATGTATAATATATGTTTAAAATGGATGGCACAGTCGTGCAGCTGTAGCGTTGTCATTTCACAACAAGAGGTTCTCTGGTTTGATTCTCAGCTGGAGTGCCTTCTGGGTGGAGTCTGCATGTTCTCCCTGCATTTGTGTGGGTTTCCTCCACTTTCAAAGACATGCATCTAGAGTGTTTCTCCCTGGGCCTTTCTGAAAATTGGCTTTGTTCGAAGTTGACTTTCCTGTTTAATAATAAATGAATGTACAAAATGACCGAAGGAAAAGCACTGTATCAAGGTACTATCCTAGTTTATTTTTGAGACTACACATCTTTATTTTTCAAAGGGCTTGCAATAAAGTGTGTATAGGTCTGCTGAGATAATTTTAGTTCTATAAATTTTTAGTCTACAAGATTACAGAGTTTAAAAATTGTACATTTTTTCATTTCCTTTTGTATGCAAACCTTGTGTAGAACTGGAGTTATACAGCATTATCATTTATGTGCATATATTTCCATAATTCCTCTCCTGTGGACCATAGACTTTCAATATAAGTATACTGTTTGAGATTGAACTAGAAAAAGGTCACCTACATATTAAATTCAGTACAATATTTTTAGGTAACACAAAGAATGTATATTAGTATTCATATTTTATGCACCTCTTATTCTTCTTTTAAGTCAATAAAACAAAAAAATAGAAAAAAAGATGCCAATAAAAATAGTATCTTCTAGTCATTTGAGGAAATGGAAATGAGATTCTAAACAAAAGTATACGGTATAAAAAATCCAAGTAAGCTGAATATCATCCCATAAGATTATACAGTCCACAGGATGAAGATCCATGAAATGAAATGCATTTTAAGAAATGGACTGTATTATTGCATTTGGTATTTAAGGCTAAGGGAACATGAACACTGCAAAGAAAAACAGAAAAATAATTCTGTACTTTCAGATTTTCAGAAAAATGATTGCTATAATGAATGCAGAAACGGTTATGGCAAGCTAGGCTTCTGTCATTCCTCATATAGAGTCACAGATTTATTCTTGTTGTATTGACCCAAATGTGCTCCTTATCGAAATACTGGCATTCAAAATGCAGAGAGAGAATAAAATAAGACTGAAATCTCTGAGAACTGTGAATTTCAAAAATCTCTTTTCCCCTATAAACTTCTTCTTGCGGGTGGGGGGCTGCAACCTTCCACAACCCCCCCCCCCGACTTAATAAACTCAGAGAGCCATACCTTGGAGAAAAGGGAATATTCCAAGAAATGGCATCTTAGACTTAGTATATACAAGTCAGATCTTTCAGCCACTCAGTCTCCATATATTGGGATTTGCTTTTGCAGGTCCTGACATTTCAAATGGTTACAGCCCAAAGGCCAATGAGGAACACAGATAGTGAAAATTATGAGTAATGTTTGTTAGGAATTTACTCTTGCAATAAATATTTCAACTTACTATATATGAATGGCCCAAGAACATAACAGTAAACAATAGACTGAATAGGTTGAAGTGATGAATTTTATTTATTTATTGTCTGCATTTGTTTACTGGGATGGTCCAGCTGAGACAGAAGTGCCCATTTTCAGTGGAGTCCTGGGGAGAAAAGCGCCACATATAAGACATTTCACATACGATACAGAATTTACATTAATAAACACATTTACTACATATTATTGGCATCTTACGCAATTAATGAAAAAAACAGTATATAAGTAATCATTCTCAAGTCAAAGGTACTATACAAGCAATACAAAGTATATACATGAGAACATTCCATATGAGTAGTTTTCAGCTAGCAACATTTATATAGGACAATTCATGCAGTGGGTCCAAAGCAGATATAGGAATTAATTAGAGACTAGTTACTTAAAATTTTTAAATGTTTAGGAGGTGTAATAGCTGAGCGATAGGCTATATGAGTTCTCTTGCAGGAATCAGCAAAGTCGGTGGATATTGATGCAGATATAAGTGGTGGTATGATATTAAGGTAGGCTGCGAGAGCACCTGAATGCCTCACATGGTTCAATGGTAAGTCTATAAAGGTTAGGAAGGGAAGGAAGTAGACAGGAGGGATCAATGGTAGGACAATGAGGGTTAGCAGAAGAGGGAAGTGGACAGGGTGGAGAGGCGGAGTAAGTAAAAAGGCAGGTGGATGTGAAAGGAGGATGCCAGAGTAGTAGAGTGGGGGTGAGAATAGTTGTGATGGTTGAAGTTAGGTTAAGTGAGACGTGGTGTTAGCAAATGTGCACAGCCAAGATGAGGAGAGGTGTTGTTTCAGAGATGTCTTGAAGAGGGTTACTGAGCTGGTGGATCTAAGTGTTGCGGGGAGGGACTTCCAAAGTTTTTTGATGGTAAAGGAGTAAAGCCTCTGGCAAGTCGAAAGTTTGGGTTTCTCTACATTTACGAAAAGTTGGTTGCTGGATGGGAGTGGTCTGTTATGATGGCATAAAATAAGTATAGACGATAGAGTAGGGCACATGGATGGATTGTGAATGAGTTGTAAGCTGTAGTTAGTTGGATAAAGGTTAGATAGTTGGTGAGTTCTAGCTATTTTAGGTTGCATAATGATGAGCAGTGGTGGGATGAGTAGGAGGCATTAGTTACAAACAACAATTTTGTTATAGCATGAGTCTAGTTTGGACTTAAAAGATGACTGAATGTTGGTGAGGAGGGGGGCACCATATAAAAGAGAGGGTAATGGAAAAGAAGAGGCAAGGGAAAGTCAGGCTGATGCACTGAGTAGATGTTTGCGTCAGTAGAGGGTGCTAAGCTTTTGATGTGTCCTTTTGACATTGGACTGGATATTTAGGTTGAATGTGAGGTTTTCATCTATGATGACACCTAGGAGTTTTGTGCTAGGTAAAATGTCAATGGTAGTACCATTTAGGGATTGAATGGTGAAGTTCTCTTTTTGTAGGGGTGTGGACTTTTTGGGGCAAAGATTGCTAGTTTGGTTTTGTTGGGGTTCAGGGCAAGATAATTATTAGACATCCAATGTTGTTGGAGGGGAGAGCATTTTGGGTAAGTTTGTGTACTTCTGATGAATTGTTTACAGTGCAGATGAAATTAAGTCATTTGCATACTGGATGACTGAGCCTTGAGAGAGTGCAGTGTGGAAGTTATTGATAAATATACTAAAAAGAAGTGGGCCTAAAATGGAGCCTTGAGGAACAGAAGTGGTGGTGTTTAGGAAAGGGGAGTAAGAGTTCTGCAATTTAGTTGATTGTTGCCTGTTAGTGAGGTAAATAGTGAACCAGTTTAGAGTCTGAGGTGAGGTACTTATGTTAGAGAGTTTTGTTAGAAGGAAAGAGTGAGATATAGTATTGAAAGCAAGAAATAGTGAAAATACGATTTTACCAGCATCCCGGGCTCAGTTAGCAGTGTCCATGAAGGATATGAGGGCAGTGGTGGTACTATGTCCTGGCCTAAATCCTTGTTGGGTGGGGGAGAGAATATGGTTGTGAGTCAGATGGTGAAGAAGTTGAAAATTAATACATTTTTCTAGAATCTGAGAGATGGGTTATAGTATAACAATGGGGCAGAAGTTGGTGGTGTCTATGTTGGGGCCCCCCCTTGTGCAGGGGGAGGATATAAGCTTTTTTTCCAGATGGTGGGCATAGAGAATTCTTGGATAGATATGTTGAGAAGTATGCTGATAGGGTAAGGGATTGAGTTGGCTGAGAATTGCAGGTATTTGGCGGGTATATTGTCAGGGGCATTTGTGCAAGGTTTGAGTTTTAGAAGCAAATTTTTAATAGTCAAGGTTGGTATAGGTGGCAGAGTAAAGTTGGGAATATGGGGTGTACTGGTGTTAGCTGTGGAGAGATCTGTTGGTCTTGGAAAAGGTAGTGGTTAGATTGGCTATAGTATCTATGAAATAGGAGTTTAAGGTTGCAGCAATTTCAATGTGTGTTTTATTTGGGTCTGGGCAAGGATTATTACTAGATCCTGGGTTTAATAAAGAGTTGAGAGAGATCCAGAATTTCTTTGGGTTTTGCTTGTGTTGATTTTGTAATATAAGGTAGTGTTCTTTTTTATTTTGTAGTACTATGTGCTTAACCTGGTTTCAGAGCTGTTTGTATTGGGCAAAGTCAGATGGGTTTTTGTTTTTTTGCCAGATTTTCCATGATTTGTCCCTGCATTTCATGATTGTTAGCCAACTGGCATGGTTGGTCTTTACTCTCTTTTTCCTAAGGGGAGTAAGATTGATTAGCATGCTGAGGAATGCTGAGTTGAAGAACTCAACTGCCTCATCAAGGGGAAGTGATTTTAGTGCATCCCAGTTGATGCTAAGCAACCTTTGGTTAAAACTAGATAGACAGAACTGGGATTCATCTCTGGTAACCCTGTACTGGTGTTTATTAATTGTTGTGGTACATTCACATTGCATAAAGGCCTGTAAGTGGTCACTTATACTATTGGAGAGTGTACCAGCGGGCGTGATCTTATTTGAGCTGGACACTAAAATCCAGTCTAGGATTGAGCCATTAGTATTAATTTTATTAGGCCTGGTTATGGTGTTAACTAGCTGGGTGAACTCATATAGATTGATATTGCAGTTAGAATGGTGTGCGGATATGTCTAGCCAGTTGATATTTACATCTCCTACTATGATAGTCTCATTTTTTTATGTTAGTAGATGCTCAGGCAAGGATTTTTTCAAGAATTGGGGAATGTAAATGACTAACACACAGAGGTTTTTGCAATTATTCATTCTAAGGAAAGAAACTAGAAGTTCAGCTGTGGAGAATTGTGGGATGGGTTTTGTATATGGGACAATAGTGAAGGACATGGGATATATAAGAGAGATGCCTCCACCTTTTTTTCGGGGTATGTCGGCCGTAAGACAAGCCAAATCTTGGGGAAGGCATTCTGTGTATTTAATATAGGGTTTTAGCTATGTTTCAGTTGCAGCAATAATAACGGGTTTGTTGTGGGCTATCCATGCATGGAAGTCAGGGTTTTTATTTCTGAAGCTTTGTAGGTTAATCGTAGTGTAGTTTATTGATTTATGGGAATTGGACGGTTGCAGAGGAGAGGAGGTGGGACCCGGTTTGAGATGTATTTCCCCGCATAGCAATAGGTTTGTTACAGGACATGGGAGAGTAGTGTGTTCTAGTTTCCATTTTACTTTAACTGGTTAATTTAGAGAGAAAATATTATTGTTGTGGTGATGGCTTATAGGTTCATAGGTTCATAGGTTGATACTAGGCTATCTGCCCTAGGACATTTATAACCCTAGCCAGAGTGTGTTTTGCTTTCGCCACCCTTTTAGATTAGTTGACTGTGCCTCTGTCTAGTAGGGACACAGAAGAGATCCCAGGGGTAAACCTACGATCTCCTATCCACTTGTCAAGATTTCTCTTGAAGAGGGTCATTGAGGGGCTCTGCCTCACATGGAATGGGATTTTGTTTCAGAGTGAGGGGAGCCTCTGGGATATGAATCTGTCCCTCCAGCATGTCCTATTTATTTCTGTGCTGAGGTTTAAGTCCCTGGAGTGTGTAGCTCTGAGGGATTTGGATTTCCTGAGGTTGAGCATGTCCATTAATTCTGGTTTGGACATGGCTTTATACATCAGGCACAGATCGCCTCTGAGTAGGTGGTAAGCAATTGAGTAGAGCTGGAGTTTCTTTAGCCTAACTGCATAGGGCATCTGTTTGAGTCCCTTGATCCTCTTGGTGAGGTACTTTTGGGGTCTTTCCAGTTGCTGCAGGTGTCGGGTAAGGTACATCACAAATGAGGCATTGTATTCAATTATGGGCCTGATGAGTGATGAGTAGAGGGGCACAATGACCTCTCTTGATCTAGATGTGAACCCTTTCGTAATAAGGTGGGCTATATAGAAGTTCTTTCGAACCACTTTGGCAATGTTATTGTCAAAGGAGAGATTGCTATGTGCTTGGGTCCCCAAATCCCTAATTACATCTTCCGTACTTAATGGATTACCACCTATGTGGTAATTTGTTGGCACTTTGTTTTTCCTAAAGGGGATGACTATGCACTTTTTGGCATTTAGCTTTAGGCCATGGCTCTGGCACCCGTTATCCGTCTCTGTGAGACCCTTTTGGAGGATGCTTGTGTCAGTTGGTGAGTCAGTTGTGGCAGTCATCTGCGAACTTGGTCAGCCATAGTCCTCTCGTGTTAGCCTGTACCTCAGAGAAATATATACCGAACAAGAGAGGTCCCAGGACTGAGACTTGTGGGACGCCACTTGTAACTGGTTTAGAGTCTGACATGGCACCTGCAATTCTGACCATGTGGGTTCTATCCCTGAGCCAGTTTGCAATACATCTTCTGACATAGGGGTTGATGTTTAAGCTGGTGAGCTTATTTATGATGGCCGAGTGGGATATTGTGTCAAAGGCTTTTGCGGGGTCCAGGTAGGCTGTGTGGACCACCTTCCCTTCATCTATGGCCTTGATGACTGTTTCAAAGAAGTCGACCAGGTTCAAGAGGCAAGATCTGCCCTTAACAAAGCCGAATTGGGAAGGATCCAGTGTTTGGATGTTCCCAATGTCTTTTTATATGAGTTCCATGATGATACACTCCATAGCTTTGCAGACCGGGCTAGTCAGGCTTATAGGGCGATAGTTCTGGGGTCCATTGTGGCACCACCTTTGTGAAGTGGGACCACTGTTGCTGTACGCCATTCCTTGGTACATATCCTGTAGTAAGGCTGAGACTGAACAGTGACTTTGTGTGAGGGTTCAGTTCTTCTTAGAGCTCATGTAAGACGCAGCCCGGGACACCGTCCGGTACCATTGATGCTGTGTTTTTTGCTTTGGAGAGGGCAGCTCTCACCTGTGCATCTGTGATGTCAGGGAGGGTACACTCTGTTGGGATAGACATTTGCTCTTTTGAGGGGAAGGGGGGGGGAGTTTGCACTGAACCTGTCTGCCAGGATGTTGGCAATGTCTGTGGGTTCAGTGTATTTTTTGTAATTTTGCACTAACACAGAGCATATCTGGGAGTTGCCACCCAGGTTCCTGACATAACTAAAGAAGGCCTTGTGATTATCTTTAGCGTCTTGTGCAATTTTTCTTTCGAAGCTGGCCTTAGATGATTTTATGAGCGATCGTAGTTTATTGCTAGTACTGATCAGAGATGCCTTCTCTTTTTGGGATTTTGCTCTATCATGTAGTAGCTTCCGCCTTCTGTTGTATAGCTTATTTATGGCTCGGGTCCACCAGACAGGTCTCCTGCCTTTGGAGGAGTGAGTCTTGGTTTTATCTGGGATAGCACGATCCATGCATTCCTGTAGGTGTCCATAGAATGTGTTTGTAAAGGATTCTGTGGTTTGGGCCGTATTGGACCGTATGGTGGGGATGAATTTTACTCTGGTACATAATAATATGCTTCTGTTGTAAAGACTGGCTGAAATTTGTGAAAAGGAAGTGGTGTGTTTAGACTGTATGGGGAGAGAGGATAATGTACAGGGGAAGGAAGAGATAGAAGAATTATGAAGAGAGGTTAGATGTAGTAGGATACTGAAATAGAGTGATAACGTAGGTAAAGTAGTGATAGCAGAGATGGACATTGTAGTATGGGATGTGGGTGGCTAAAGGAGTGAGAATTAGTGTGCAATAGTGAGATGTGGTGGAGAAAAGGATGTACTGATGGGGGAACGAGGTGAGTTAAGATCCTGGGTATGTGTGGGTTTGGTTGGAGGTGTGGGTAATGGTGTAATATGAGGGGAAGTGAAGAAGTGTGGCTAGTTGCGTAATGAGAGGGGGGATTGGAGGGGATAATTGAGTGGTGGGGTAGGGGAGGAGCTACAGTAAGTATAAATGCAATTGATGTTGGGGTGGGTGGGAATGGGGTAGGGCAGGGGAGCAGAGTGAGCTCAAGTTCAGCGAGGGCAAATGGCACAGGTTGAAACCAACTGCGGAGTTGCTATCTGGAAAGAAAGCTATCAGTAAGGTAGGAAATCTGGAAGGGGAGCAAATCATCTTAGTATTTAAAGATGGCGCCGCAGCTCAGGGGAGGAATAAGTAAACTCTGAAAAGGAAGAGGGAGGAAACAGACAGCATTGACAGGACTGGGAAGCTTACAATAAGATTATGTTAGGAGACTGAAAGAATGGTGAGGGGGCTAAGATCCAGGACTTGGAGAAAGCTGTGAGAAAACAGGTTTGACAGGGCTAGGAAACTTACAATAGAATTATGTTAGCAGAGCAAGAAAAGGGGGGGGGGGGGCTATGAACCAGGACTTGGAGAAAGCTGTGAGAAGAGAAAAACAGTCAACTAGCTATCCCAGGTCAGTACCTAAAGGAGTCTATTTATCTCTGTGAATTCAAAAGAAAATTTAGTAGATCATCAGGGAAATAGAATATAAAATAAATGAAATGCCTTGCGAAAGTATATAAATTTGTTACAGTAAATGGGACAATAAAATATAAGAATATAAAATAAATGCAATATATATAAGATAAATAAAATAGAAGAATATAAAATAAATACAAAGCTTTTTTTGAAAAGTAAGTTTCATTCAGTTCTATGACTGAGCACCAAGGAAGGCAGTGAACAGGAAGTTGATGTGGTCATCCAAGACTTTATATTTCACTTCATCCCACCAATAAAGCTGTTGAAAAAACTAAGGGGAGGAGCAAAGTGATACAGAATGGAAAATGGCAAAGATGTGTTTGAAAGATAGCAGAGAGAGGGCAGTTGTGAGCAAACAGAATTCACCATAACTCTCAACCTCTTAGCTCAAGAAATTTGGATAAAGTCTCAAATAATGCATGTGTTCCGTCTATATCACGTTATCGAAATTTTACTACATAGAATCAATAAAGGTCAAACTTTATTGATTGAAGTAGTAAAATATCGAATAACATAAAAAAACATAAATCAATAAAAAAAACTAACTAGCATAGGCAGGGGGGCAAGCCCCCCATGCACCCCCCACACCACCCTACTTAAATATACCAACTCCGAGACTGCACTACATTGAGGTAAATGGAAATCTCCCCCTTATGGAGATTTCTGTTTACCTGTGTGATGTTCTGATCTTTCAACATTGTTGTGCCGACAATATCGTATTCGATATTGCCGGCTTACGACAACATGAACTAAACCCCATGTGTTTGTGTGTGTGGGGAGGCCAATGTCCCAAATAAAGGAAGTGATCTTAAATATTGTTCTTATAATTTATAACATTGTTAGAATAACAGGATTTATGTTAGTGTGCATTTTCTGAAAGATATGAAGTCAGAAATATTATCGTATGTCATTATTTAGTGATATCAATCCTCAGTCTTTTTCCAGAAAATTTTGTAAAGAACAAATCAAAAATATGAGGAAAAAAATATAGACATTCTTTGAAAACTTGGTAGTTGGGAGGTCTGAATGTGATGAGAAGGGCAGGTAATTAATTTTGTGTGGAACATGGACTGGTCCTGCACTAGAATGAAGAAGATGACACCAAATTGGTCAGAAGGTAATACTGAAAACAGAAAATAGTTTAGTAGAGCGAGGTTATAAAATCTGTGGACATGAACAAAGACATGACCGCTTAAGTAATTTTTAAGCCTGAAGAATACAAACTATATATTTTGAGAATGGTAACTAGAAAACTGAAAATATACAAGTAATGCAAAGGGTATAATCTCCAGATGACTTATCAAAGAAAACTTCCTAAGGATGATTATTTTCTTTCTTTCTTTCTTTCTTTTCTTTCTTTCTTTCTTTCTTTCTTTCTTTCTTTTTTTCTTTCTTTCTTTCTTTCTCTCTGTTAACTGATTGATGAACTGTTTAAAATTATCCTTCATACACTCACAACCACATAGGCACATCTGCTTTCACACATGTACACAAATAGATACATGCATAATTTATCAATATAATACTTATAATAAATATATATAATATATATATATATATATATATATATATATATATATATATATATAATATAATATATATATATATATATATATATATATATATATATATATAGATAAACATATACACACACACACACACACACACACACACATATATATATATATATATATATATATATATATATATATATATATATATATATACATACACATATATAAATATGGGTCTAATTCATATCATTTAGGTAACACATGATTGTATTGCTAAATGATGAGCCATATGTATATATATATATATATATATATATATATATATATATATATATATATATATATATACACCCAAAGCACTGAACAACAAAACTAAAAGAAAAAGAAAAAAAATATATAATATATATATATATATATTTATATATATATATATATATATATATATATATGTGTGTGTGTGTGTGTGTGTGTGTGTGTGTGTGTGTAAGTAAGCCTAATACAGATTCCCTGCTGTGTCCCTCCCCCAAAATCATGCAGCAATGCTGCCACCAGTCAGAGTGTGTTCATGCCCTTTAAAGGGGTAACCTATTATGAAAATTAGATATTAAAACAAATGATAACGGCCTATGCAGCCAGTCTTTCAGAGTGGCACGGAAGGTTATCAAGGCAAGTACAAGCACTCCCAAATCACTAAAGAAAACACTGATTGACCAGCCACAATGCAAGTTAATAAAAATATTTAATAATGAGCAAAATGATTAAAAATATAGAAAAGTAATTTCCAATAAACAAACAGAATTCAATCACCAGGAAAATAAAATCAATACTTCTTCTTTCGGCTTTTCCCGGTTAGGGGCCACCACAGCGGAACTCCGGTCTGCTAATGATTGGCAGTATATTTTTACGGTGCCGAGGTGCCAGTCCGACACCCAACCTTCAACAAAGGTATGCCCATTCAGCATGTCTTTCAAATGCCACTCAACTACGGGGAGGACATGCAGACTCCACACAGAAGGTGCTCCAGCTGAGACTCGAACGAGAGAACCTCTTGCTTTGAGGTGACAATGCTTCTACTGCACCACAATGGCTTTTAAAATAAAATCAATACTGAAGGATAGAAATCCAACATTTAGAAAAACTCTTAACTGATCTAACTGATTAGTTATAATTCCTAACTGACTAAAGAACACTGTCGCTGATCTAAACTAAATTAAAACAAAAGAGCAAAGGCAGGCTTACAGTTCTTGGTGAGTTTTTTGGGTGTCCACTGCACAGTATGTCTGTAAACAACTCACAACTGGCTGTTAACTGATACCTGAATACTGCAACTGACAACTGACATCAGCAGGCTCTATTATAGACTAGCCTAAGTGTTACAACTGTTCCAGTTCTTATTTTCATTTCATATTTTGAAAATCAACCAACAGCTGTTTAGTAAAGTTTCTTCCTGTTTTTCAGCTTCTGATAGTAACACATAACTGTCAACTTTCTAATGACATCATCTGCAGATCAGCTGACTCTGAGACAGTTTGCCTTTACAATCTTTCTTCACAAATATGTGCAGTTAGAAATGTATAAGGACACTGTTCAAGTCTTTAAAACATTATGTACAAAAGATCATAAGTCAACATGTAAGAACCTGCTTGCTTAAGTAGAGATCCCCTTTTCTCCACAACTCTTCCACAGAATTACAATCTCTCTCTGCTAACCAGATTCTCATGTCTTCTGTACTGAGTGCTTGTTCCCTCACCAAAACATCTGCCAGTCCCTCAAAAGTGGTTACCTGAAACCAAGTCACCCATCTGTGAAAGTAAGTATTTAAATCAGCAATATAATCACATAAACTTTCATCTGCCTTCTGTCTGTGTTCATGAAACTTTTTTTCTGTAAGCTTCAGGTGTTTGTTGAAAACAATCTAGAAGACAGTTCTTAACTTTAACATAATTTAAACAATCTACATCAGACAGTTTTGACATGGCCTGAACAGCTTTACCATGGAGTCAGGGAGACAGGAGCTGAACCCAGTGTTCACTGTCAACATCATACTGCCTACATACCCTCTCAAATAAATGAATAAAACTATCAAAGTAATCCCCATGTTTGTACTGAGGAAAAAATTTACTGACCTTTACAGCTTCTGGGGTCTAGTTATTCAATTCCCCGTTACCTCCATGACCTTCTCAAAGGGTAAGAAGCTCCAATTTATGCTGGTGCTGTCTCTCATTTTCCTCAGCTATTAAATGTCTCAGTCTCTCTGCTGATTCCAATTCAAAATATTTGGCCTTCAGTTCATACTGACACTGTTTCTCCACAGCCTCCAGTTCACATGCCCTTAATTCTAGATGGATTCTCAGGTTCTCTAAAGAAAAGGTGGACTTCCCTGTCTCATCAGGCTGCACACCCCCAATACCAAACTGCATATCCTCCAAATGGCTGGCCTGAGCTGAAACTGCAACTAAGGCTGAAATAATTGCTTCCTTAGTCAGGTCAGTATGTACCTATTCTCATCTGGCTTCACACTTCTTGGCCAACTGGTTCTTTGTCAGCTTACTGTTCTCTTCTGCTGACAATTTTCCCTGCGTTCCCTGACTAGCTAACTAAAAATAAATAAAACTGTGGTAAACTGAGATTCTGTATGTTTACTTTGTGGCTGTCGAGACTGCACACCCTAATGACAACTATCCACAGGCTACTAAATTCCAATTAAAATATCCCACACCACTGGCACCAATTAATGTGACATACTGTTAATATCCCCACTGAACTGTCACCAAAATAATGTGAAGTCTGGATAATATCCAACCAGATTGCCACCAATTAATGTGACATTCGGACAATACCACACCGGACTGCCAACAATAATGTGGCATCTTCCACTATCTTTGACAGTAACTAAGGAGCTACAATCCTTACTACTGACTCCAATGTGAGACTGTCACTTAAACAGGAGTAAAATTTCACAATTTTTCCCTAAGCGCATAACAGGGACATACTGTATAACCTGGGACTGGACTATATACTTCTGTCCACCTCTAATGTAACTCCTTATTACACACTCCAGATGAATGTGCCCCAGTTTAAGACTTTTGATACACTTGCACTTAAACAAATTAAATCTCACACATCCAAACACTTTTGGGAAAGCCTGACACAGATTTAGAGCCGAGTCCCTTCCCCAAATTTATAAGGTAATGCTGCCACCAATCCGAATATGTTCATGCCCTTTAAAGTGGTATCCTATTATGAAAATTAAATATTAAAACAAATGATAGCTAATGATGTAAGCAACCAGGCTTTCAGAGTGGCCCAGGAAGTTATCAAGGCAAGTCTAAGCACTGTCAAATCACTAAAGAAAACACTGATTGACCAGTCACAATGTAAGTTAATAAAAATATTTAATAATGAACAAAATTATTAAAAATATAGAACAATAATTTACAGTAAACAAACAGAACTCAATTATCAGGAAAATAAAATCAATACTGAAGGACAGATATCCAAGATTTAGAAAAAAATGAACTGATCTAATGGATTAGGTATAATTTCCTCAGTGACTAAAGAACACTGTCCCTGATCTAAACTGAATTACTATAACAGAGCAAAGGCAGGCTTACAGTTCTTGATGAGTTATTTAGGGTATCCACTTCACAGTGCATCTGTGAACAACTCACATCAGGCTGTTAACTGTCAACTGACTTTAGCAGGCTGTTTTATAGACTAGCCTAACTGTCACAACTTTTCCAGTTCTAATTTTCATTTCAATTTTGAAAATCAACCAACAGCTGTTTACTAAAGTTCCTTCCTGTCTTTCAGCCTCCGACTGTAACACATAGCAACTGTCAACATTCTGATTACATCATCTGCAGGTCAGCTGAATGTGAGACAGTTTGCAATGTAAAAGGACACTGTTCAAGTCTTTCAAACATTCTGTAGAAACAGATCATAAATCAACATGTAAGAACCTATTTACATTATCATAGCTAGTCATGCTGGCATACGTTGCACAGTTTAATCTGAAATTATGTACAAAACTTCATCCAGAATGCTATCACAAATGAGTGACCAATTTCTTCACTCTGCTTATTCCCTAATAAAAAAGTTCCCATTCACTTCTCTGCATTCTTTGTTCTGTTATATCATTCAGAAGACTGACTCAATAAAAAGTTGAACTTCATATGGTTGAGAACATATGATCGATTTTTCAAAAAGTCAAAAGACAGAAAACAACAAAAATGTTTTTGCAGGGGAGCAAGCCCCCTTGCATTTCCCATGTGGGGAGCTGCAGCCCCTCACCTCGTGCATATTATATATACCAACTCTGCGATCACATGACAGTGAGGAAAAGAGTAAATTCCCTGATCCACACTGTATCATAATCTACATTCAAAAGCTTTGACATTTCGTAAAATTGATCAGATGTTCTCAGACTTTATGTTGACTCAATCTTCTGAATGGGACCCATATATAGGTGTGCCTTGCATTGTGCCTGTTGCAGAAAACCTTTGCAGAGATCTCGGGAGAGTGGAAAAATATGCAACTGTATGGACCATCTAGTCCTTGGTAGTATACTGAATTTACCAAATCATTAAGTATAAGCAAGATATTAATCCATCTATAATTGAAACAAGTAGAAAATAATTCATACATTATTAATACAGTACAAAGAAATATTAATTATAACATAAAGATAGGCCCACTGCCAATAGCTTTACAAATTAAAACAGTGCAGATGTTACAGGTTGTGTGCCTACGATGGATAGTAATCACAAATGTGTGAATTTTTGTTGAAAAGAGACATAAACTGAATGTGTAAAGCTAGGGCTAAATATTAGGAAGTGGTGAAACTAATCAGGGCAGGAAGGCAGCACCGCCTCAGTGCACGTAAACTGAGCCTAGGGAGGTTTATTACATAAACTTAGAGATAAGATTATGGTTGGATGACTATGCTGACATAAAGGAAAAGGTACATTTTGACCTTGTGAAACATCATCAGTTTACTGCTGTTATTGAAACTGACACAAGTAAAGATAAAAAACAAAACAGAAACTCAGGAGTCTAAAGCACTTTTGCCTAACTACCAATTAGTAGGTGAGGCTTTATCAAATCAGTGCAGAATGGCATATTGACATTAAGTGCATTTGTATGACTAACTCCACTAAATAATAAGTATGTGTACATGAAAGACTTCATTTTGAGACAAAATAAATAAATAAATAAATAGATTTAGTGATATTAAACAATGAATATATGTAAGCCAGTATTAAAATCTTGTATAACTTAATACGGGAAACTTTTAACACTTATGTTTGCTAGTAATACTATTGCTGACAAATGCATTACGAATTGAAATGAGAGAACTCTGATACAGAAAGCAGTGTTACATATAGCCCATGATGCTAACTTACCTAATTTATTTCCCTCATGGTCCTGTAGTGGTCCACCTATGTGAATGTAATGTTAGATAAAAAATGCAACGAAGGAATATAAAAAATGCAGTGTCTAACTGATAGTAAAGGCTATTATGGTCCAGTTTTCTAAGTGCAATAATTTGGAGCAGTTTCTGTTCAGTCCTAGGTGCCAGAAAGCTTTCAGGTGAAATTGCCACTCTAGTACCTTTTTCTCAAGTATAGCTCCTGTGTTATCTTCAAGAGGGCCAGTTATTACTTTCATCACTATGTGGAACACAAATTTCTCAAAAGATTCTTTAGTGTAGAGCATGTCTGGTTACTATTTTATAAAGATCTTTTAGTTGAATGCTTGTGTTTAGTAACCCTTACGTTTAGGACATGGACAGTCTTGCCTGTGTAAAATGCTCTACATTCTGTGCAGCTGTCCCTGTAAACTACAAATTTGCTTTTAGAGCCATCTCTTAGTGTGCTGTAATAATCCATTTTTTAGTTCAGACATTTAAAGCTGTTTCTCTTGCTCATAAAGTCATAGCATCTGCTATGTCAAAGGTGCCATCATTTGACTCCATATTTGGTAAAGCATATACTTATACCCAGCTCCTAATATTTTGATAGGTGAAAGTAGGACTAGGGTCTGGTTTCCACAGATGATGCTCTAGTTTTTATGCATGGTATGTTTTATTTCCAGACAATCCTTTGAAAATGCTAGAATCTCTTGTCTATGTTTCTCATTGTCAGTATGATTTTGTAAGCTCACTATATTAATTTGTTCTCTTCATGGTGGATTAATTAGAGTCGGGTCATTGTTCTGTTTTATGATTGAAATGGGACCGAAAAGGTTTTCACTGTAATCCCTTTCAAGAAAGTCACTTTCTAGTTTTACAAGGTTGTTTAAAAAAACATATTATTTTCCCAGAGACACAAGTTATCCTCATCTTTGTGACTTTGTGGGGAACACTGTTTGCATGTAGCACAGGCTGACTCATATGGGTTTTCTAAATAGGTCATTGTTTAACACTGTATCACTTTATTTCTTGTTAATGGTGAGATTCAGAAAATCTACCTTTTCAAAGCTGTAGTGGTTAGTGAAATTTAGGAAGTCTGCTGACTTTTCGATGTAGTCAAATAATTCCTTAAGATTTTCAGTTGAATTGAGACATTCCTTGAGATAAAAATATCATCAATAAAGTGATATCATACAATGACTGGCCATTAACATTCAAAAACAAGCATGCTGATTGGTCAGCCCAACCAGCAAGCCTATTGTAAATCGAGCATATTCTAATGGAAAAAAGTCCACTTGCCCGGACTTTCTTCCATTACTATATGCTATAACTTTTTTAGTGGACTTCACCATTAAAAAAATGAATAAATAAAAAATAAAATTAAAAATCCAGACATTCAAAAGATATGAGAGGGACAGCATGGAGAAAATACAAGGAAAACCAGGTACATTATTCAAAAGTAAAAGAAATGTATCTGATTTTCCTTGTATTTTCTCCAGCCTGTCTCTCTCATGCCTCTAAAGTGTCTGAATGTCAACCTTTAAAAAAATGGAGCAGTACATCAAAAAAAGCAGCAGGATATCCAACAAAAGTGGAGGAATATCATAGAGCCATTATACAAAGACATTATTTAAGAAAAGTAAGTAATTTTTTCTTAAATAATGTCATTGTATAACAGCAATAACCAACTCCTGGGTGTGATATATTGAAGATTTACCAATGATTGCATTTGTTTAATCATTTAGGCTTCACATCCATGATTAAAGCACACCAACCATGGGTAAATCCTTGATATACCACACTCAGTCATGTGCTATTGCTATAATAACAGTTCTTATATGGAAGTGCTTAGAGGTGTAGATGGTATTTTCTTCCCACTTGGCTAAGGCCATGTTTCCAGGCTTGGGTCCCTGCTGCTCTCATGGCTATTACCCTTTGTCATTTGTACCACCTCTGGTTAAAATAAAAGTAGTTGTTTTTAAGTGCCGTGCCCAGAAGCTTAACTATTACATGATTTTCCTTGGGGATGGTGGCAGTTCTTGTCCCATGAATTCTTTTGACTGCTTCAGTGCACTACTCATGTGGAAGTACTGTGCAAAGTGCTTCCGTATTATTGGTAACAGGTACAGCATCTGACTTGATTCTAATTTCTTTATGTCTTTTAAGAAAGTCAAGAGTGTCAAAAATATGAGATGGAACATTTCTGATGATTTCTTTTATTTTAAATCCTAAATAAATCAGTAGGGGCTGAGTGGCAGAGCCTCCTCCTGCTACCACTGAATAATATAGGGATCAGCAAGGTTTTCGTATGGTTTAGGGATGCCAAAAACTGGGGTATCCTTGGGTAAGTAACTGTAAAAAATTAACTCAGTCACCATCATGAAGCAGATTACCTGAGTTTAGAGATGCAATTCTTGTATTCACCAGTCTGTACACTTGGATGATATGTTCAATGTCCACCCTTTGGTAGAAGACCTGATTTCCCAACATTGTCTCAATTTTCTGGTTGTAGGAATCAGTATCTGTGATGTAGATACCCCACATTTGTCTATCTTCATGACCCTCCACCTTTTTTCAGTACTAAGACTTTTTAGTGCTACCAGTTCATTCTGGGACAAGTTTTACAACTTTGTCTTTGCTTTCTTATAGTTTGTATATTCTGCTTTTAATTCAATTTAAACTAGGAAAAGACCACAGCTGTTTCTCTTGTGAGTCACATAGAAATTAGAACAGGTTGATTAAGGTTAACCACATGTGAACTGAGCGTGGAGCTAGGAACTAACCTTCTATTTGAGTGATAAAATAAAACATTCCAAGACTTTACTAGAAATGCTCACACAGACTCTGCCACAACTTGCTGCGAGGAAAAGGTTACTTTGTTTTTGCTTTCTTGTATTTTAGTATTGCTCTATTGCCTTCTTCTATTTTGTATATTGTGATTTATTTTCTTTACACCGTATGTTTTACTTGTAGTCTGCCTTTAACTACATATTTAAATTTTGAAAAAGACCACAGCTGTGTCTCTTGTGAGTCACACAAAAATTAGAACAGGTCCGATAAGGTTAAGTACCTGCAAACTGAGGGCGGAGCTAGGAACAAAACCTACTGTTTAAGGGATAAAATAAAACATTCCAAGGCTTTACTAGAAAAGCTCATCCAGACTCTGCCACAACTTGTTGTGAGAGAAATAGACATGCTTTGTGAATTATGTCCATCTAACCAAAGACAATTGAGGCAACTCTGGATTAACATGGCTAGGCTTGTAAGGGCTCTAGGACTACTAGCCTAGTAACCTCCTATGAACCTATGAAGAACCTATGAAAGGTTAGTTTGTTTTTGCTTTCTTGTATTTGTTATTGCTTCAATGTCTTTTTCTGTTTTGTATATTGTGATTTATTTTCTTTACACTGTGTTTTACTTGTATTCTGCTTTTAATTACATATTTAAACTAGTAAAGAGATTACGCTGTGTCTCTGGTATATCACACAGAAATTAGAATAGGTCAATTAAGGTTAATTACCTGTGAACTGAGGTGGAGCTAAGAACTAAGCCTTCTATTTAAAGGGTAAAATTAAGCACTTCAAGACTTTATTGGAAAAGTTCACTCAGACTCTGCCATAGATTGTTGTGAGGGAAAGGTTATTTATTTATGTATTTATTTTGACATTTGTTAACTGAGTTCGTCTGGCTGAGCACAGCCCTTTTTCAGCAGAGACAAAAGGAGAAAAGCTCCAGTATTACATTACCTAAACATTAATTAAGAAAGACAGTAGTTACAAAAGAATAAACAATACAATAAAAAATAACTTTATTTGTACATAACTAGTTCAGTTTTTTTACAAAAGAACATTCTGAAGTAAGTTAGAAAGTACAAGCAACTGAGAGATTTATCAACAGGGAATAATGACAGGATAATGTGCATATAAAAATATTGTAGAAGATGAAGAGTGATTAGATTTTAGTATATTTGAAGAAAGTTATACTGAGAGAAGAGAAGAATATAGAAAGATCACTAGGTAAATAGTATTTTATATGGGGAAGAATACTAAGGTATATGATTAGAGGTAGTACAGAGTAGAAAATAAAGTAAGTAGAGTAAAGACTAGAAAGAAGGAGTAAGAACAAGAAAGTAAGAAAACAGGTAGGAAGTCATGTGAGGATAAGTATAGCATTATCTGAGAGGGCAACAGTCAATGTTAAAGAAATATAGCTTATGTTGGGTCTTGGCAGAGACATGCCCATTACTTATGGAAGTAGTCTTTAATTGCTATTTTAAAGGTATTAGAGTCTGTGATACCTCTGACTTCTTGGGGTAATTTGATCCATGCATTTGTTATGGAATAGCTATAGAGTAGTTTACCAATATTTTTTTTGGGCATGTAGACTTGCAATAGGTTCTGTTGAGAGCTGCAGACAGAGCAATTGGGAGTATAGGACTGGATGAGAGTGGAGAGGGAGAGACAGGAAGAAGGCTGATGAAGAATTGCATGAGGCAAGAGAAGTGGTATTAGTTTTTGGTTAAGAAATTCAAGCCATTACAGGTTTCTTGGGCAATGCAATAGTAAGTGTGGTAAGGTAGGTTGGAGGCAAATTTTTGTTACAGTTGAGTTCTAGTTTAGTGAGCATGTTAGACTGGAGGTGTGTAAGAATAGGGGCTGCATATAGCAGTGTGGGGAGTAGAAAGGTTTGTGCAAGGGAGCATCTGGAAGCATTTGTAAGGTATTTAATATGTCTATACAGCAGACCTAGTTTTTGATGGGTCTTTTTTATGCACTACTGAGTGGGTAGATCTAATTTGAGATGGTCATCGATAGTAACACTAAGTAGTTTGGTATGGGATTCAGATGTGATAATAGTATTATTCAGGGAGGAGACAGTGAAGGAGATTTTGTGATGGTATAGGGAGGTGGAGAGAAACAAGAGGAGTTTGGTTTTCTTAGGGTTCAGTAGTAATTGGTGGGAAGTAAGCCATCTTTCGACAGAGTGGAGACATTCTTGGATTAAGGTATGAAGGTGTGTGAAATTGTCAGAGCAGGAGATAATTGCGGAATCATGGGCATATTGAATTTTAGTTGAGAGTGGACAAGTGGAGTGGAGATCACTAATAAAAATGTTTAAAAGTAGGGAACCAATAATGGAGCCTTGGGGCACCCCAGTTTGTGATGGAAGAAAGGGAGAGTAGATGGATTGCCATTTCACAGCCTGGAATCTATTAGAGAGGTAGCTGGAGAACCACAATATAGTAGAGTTAGGTTGAAGAAGAAAGTTTGGATAATAGTAACCTATGTGAGACTGTATCAAATGCTTTTGATAGACCTAGGAACAGGCAGGAAATTAATTTATTGTTATCATGTGCATTTGATATAGTATTAATAAAGGAAGTGAGACCAGTAGCAGAACTGTGCTTTGGCTGAAAGCCATGTTGTGTGGGGGAAAGGAGATTTTCTTGGAGAATATGATCAAGAATCTGTTTGTGCATACATTTTTCAAGTATTTTAGACAGGGGAGATAAGATGGAAATAGGAATGAAATTTGAAGGATCTCTTGCTGTACCACCTTTATGCAATGGGATAAAATAGATTTTTTTCCAGATATCAGGCACAGAGCTTTCCTTGATGGATCTATTGATTAGTATAGAGATAGGAAAAGCAATATAATTAGACACTAGTTTTAGGAAATGAGGGGATAGGTTGTCAACTGATGGAGAGCATGTTTTAAGTTTGAACAAAAGTGATTTGATGTAGGATGAGGGGACTGGTTTAAGAGAAAAGGTGGGGGAACTGGTAGTAATAGGTGCTGGGGGTATGAAATAGTATCGGTTTTGGTGAGGTTGCAGATGGTGTCGATGAAGAAGAAATTTAGAAATGTAGCTGTCTCAGAGGGGGAGCTGTTTGGGCAGGGATTAGTAGGAGATGGACACCCAAGATGCAGCAAATTATTAACAGATTTCCAAAATTTTGGGGGGGAGTTAGAGTGAGGGTTGTTAAGTGGTTTATGGAAAAACTTTTGTTTGTCAAGGATGACCTTTCTTTTCAGTTAAATTGCAGAGCTCTCTGTAGGTATAGAGCTCAGAGATAGATTTGGATTTGTTCCATGTTTTCCATGCACTATCTACTTTACTCATTAGAGTTTTGTTGTATTGTGTGAGCCAGGGTCATATTGATTTTTAATCCTTAGTTTCCTGATGGGAGCTAGGGAATTGAGTGTCTCCAGGAAAATATTTTTAAGACAAGAACAGGATTTTCAAAGGGGAGGTTGTAGAGGAAGGACCAGTTAATTGAAGAGAGCAGACTTTTGAAAGGGTCGAGATTAAAGTTTGAAAGTTTGCGGTAGTCTTTGAATTGATGGGGTTTGTGTATTTGATGTGATTGTCTAAGTATGTAGGTGAGATGGTGATCACTAAATGTGTCAGGTAGAGTGGAAGTGTTATGGTACAGATTGGGAGTGGAGGGGAGGACACAGTCTAGTGTGGAGCTGTAGTTAGTTTGTTTGTGTAATCGGGTTGGGTTTGAGATAAGCTGGGAGAAGCCAAAGAGGTTAATGGAGGAGTTAGGGTTTTCAGAGGTTAGGGTATTCCAATCAATGTTTACATCTCCCAAGATAATGGTCTCATAGGAGGTGTTTTGGGAGATCCAAGAGAGAAAGTGTTCTAAGGTAGGGATGTTATTTCTAGGGGAATATAAATGGAAACAATAGCAAATCTTTTGTGTATGTTTAAATGACAGTTAGGTATGAAGATTTCAGCAGTATGAACGTCTGGGGGATTGATAGAGAGAGGTTGCAGGGTGAGCTGGTTAGAACAGAGGATAGCCATACCTCTGCCTTTCTTTTTCATACAGTCATGCCTTAGGATATTATATCGAGGAGGAAGTATTTCAATATCAGCAATGTGAGGCTTGAGCCAGGTTTCAGAGAGGCAGAGAATATCAGGGGAATGTGTAGACGCCAAAGCATAGAAAGGAGATTTTGTTCATGATACTTTGAATGTTCATAGATAGTATAGTTAAGTTCTTTGTTGAAGTGGATGTAGAAATGTACTCATCCCTCATTAGACCCATTATAGAATACAATGTCCCATTTGGTATGTACCTCTCAAGACATCTGCAACAACTGGAAAGGCCTCAGAAATACCTCACTAAAAGAATCACAGGCCTAAAGCAGATGCCCTACGCTGACCGCCTTAAAAAACTCCAGCTATACTCTGTCACATATCGTCTACTCAGAGGCGATCTCTGCTTAACATACAAGGCCATGTCAAACCCAGAGCTGTTGGACATGCTACACTTAAAGAAATCCCAATCCCTCAGAGCTACACGCTCCAGGGATCTAAACCTTGTCATCACAATAAACAAAACATGCTGGAGGGATAGGTTCCTGACCCAGAGACTCCCCAGACTCTGGAATAGATTGCCCATACATGTAAAGCAGAGTGCCTCTTTGGACCTCTTCAAGAGGAACCTTGACGATTGGATGGGAGAAAGGAAATTCACCCCAGGGATTACGTCAGTCACCCTGCTAGACAGGGGTCCAGGAAAGTAAATAATGTGGGAAGAAATAGCCAGGGAATTGTTATGGCTAGGCTTGTATAGGCCCTAGGGCTGATAGCCTATTACCAACCTATGAACCTATGAACCTATGAGAAGAATTAGTTGTGGTGTTGGAGAGGTGTGAGTGGTAGACAGGACGAGAATAGCAGTGGATGGGTCCAGGTTTGGGGTGTAAGTCACCAGATAGAAGAAGGTTGAGTATTAATTTTCTGAGGAGGTTGAAGTGGCTATTCTGGGGATGATATCTAGATTTGGTTATGAGATGTGAGTTAGGGAGAGGGAAAAGTTTAAATTTATGTAGTGATGAATTGGCATGCATAAAGAGAGATGATGCTATAGAGGAGAAATGACAGAGAGAGTAGTTGGTTGGGGAAAATATAGAAGTGGCTGAGGAGAGTTTGAGGGGGATAGTGCCTACATGAGTGGTTGCTGTGGTAGCTAGAAAAAGAATGGGAGTGGTAAAGATAAAGAGGAGAAAGATATTTGTATTACTTGGTTTGAGAGGTGACATAATGTGGGTATTTGTGGTCGTTTGAGGTGATAGAGGTGGATGAATTAGACACTAGAAGTTTGAGGAAGTAATGAGTAGCAGAAGAGAAATGTGGATGGTTGACAGTACTGAGGAGGAAGTGATAGTTGATTAGAGAGTATTAGGGGAAGTTGAGGGGAGGGAGGTGGGTTTCCAGCGGCAAAAGAGTGTAAAGGTAATGAAACTAGAGATGGGTGGGAAAGGTGGTAGGTTATGGGAGTGAAGTGAGCCTGAGCATAGCAAGGGCAAATGGAGCAGGTAGAACCAGGTAAAGAAAGCCTGGAAAAACTGCAGCAGCAATCAGTGAAAGGTAAAGAGTTCAACCAGAACAGAAAGACAGTGTGAGAAAAGCAGATGTTTCTAATGGAGGGAGGGGGGTCAGGACAGATACAGGGTATTAGATAGATCTAGTTGAGTGAATAATTAGGTCAAGCAAGACAGGTAAATATGACCAAGGGTTTTGATTCAGATAACATTAAGATAATATTAAGAAATATTAAGAAATAAGATTCAGATAACATTAAGATAATATTAAGAAATATTAAGAAATAAGATTCAGATAATATTAAGATAATATTAAGACATAATTATAAATGGGGTGGTGTGATAATATTACAAAATAATTATAAGTGGGGTGGTGTGTTAACAATGCTGTTTTCTTTTTTTGCAGTGGCATAAAATGATGATTACTATTATTATTATTATTATTGATCATTAGAAGGAAGATCAAGAGCTTCATGTCATTTTGTGGAAACAGACTGACTGTAACTAGCCCTGGGAATAGTTTACTTTAGAGTAACATGGTCTACTCAGTGTCTACAGCACTTCCCAAACACGTTGGTGTGTGTAGAGTACTTAACTTAGCAGAACAGGTTGTTACCTTATATATTAAGATAATAAATATATTGTTATGTTTTTAGCATACAATAACGCGCATATTCTCAATACCTAATCTGAAAAATCTTAATCCAGGAGGATGGCAGGTGGAGAAGAGCTGTGGGTAGGGCTGATGTGTCAGATGGAGGGTCATCTGGGGGGGGGCTCTACATAATGGTCCAAACTCTGGACTTGACAATTTCTAAGGCTGACCCTATGTGTGTAAATGAATCTGAGCGCGTGTGTGTGTGTGTGTGTGTGTGTGTGTGTGTGTGTGTGTGTGTGTGTGTGTGTGTGTATGTGTGTGTGTGTGTTTACAACATGTGCACATGAATGTTGATCCCTGGTGACTTGATTGCATAATGGTGTAATCAACCAAAAGAAGAAGTGTAATTTTAGCCAGCTTTGTGTTGCAGTGGGATGAAACACTAATTATGCCTTAGATGACCTGTGTTTGATTAGCAGCCTGGGGTAGGATGAGCTATCCAGAAGAGAATAAGAATAGGGTTGAGTGGACAGCACTGTTTCTCCCATTCTCCCACTGCTGGAAGCCCCTCTGGGAAAAAGACTCAGAAATGCAGCACATTTACACAGGGACACAAGAGAACGAGTCCAGTCAAATGCACTTCAGCTGAACATTGCAGACATAGCTCACAACTTCTTTTCTGTAAGATCAGGGACCAATTCAAAAATAATCAAGGAAAAAAAGGTCCTAAATATGGGTTACTTTTAAATATTGATACCATTTACTTAGAAATGTGACAGAATAAGAGAGTTTTCATTAACATGCATTTTCAGAATAACAGTAATTCACTAACTGTGCCATATAAAATTTTTAATGACTTACAGCATTACGATTTTCTCAATAGTCAGAAATTTTCTAAGACATAGAACAAAATTTTGAAATAAAATCAGGTATGTATTTAAAAATTAGATATGATAAAATAAGAAATCCTATCATGGGAGTGTGGTTTCATACCTCTGTACTGCTGGCATTGTACCATGCTTGCCTGCTACCAGAAGGAGCACTTCAGTAATATACAAAATCTCTAACCCCTTCCCTGCAGGGTGGCAGCTGAGATCACCAGTTTTCACCTCTCTCCTTTTCTTTGTTGGGGCAAAGATGAAGACAAAAGACTGTTTGAGGGGATCAATGCTCACTGGTTATGGAGACGTGAATCAAAAACAGCATTCAGGAAAGTAACATCATTCTACCAAGGTGATATTTTTTTCTTAGTATAAACAAGATAATGGTTCAATTGTAACACGTATAAAAGTAAAGAGCCAATGAAATAAAAGTGTTTCTGAATCTAAAAAATAGGTATCGCTAAACAGTGACAAACATATTATTAAAACAATTAAAAGTACTTTTCCTGGCTTTCAGTCCCATCATCATTATCATCATCAGATTAGTACACTGGTGGATGAAGATCATTTTTTCATTTCTCAGCTGCTGCCTTCTCCTCAGCCAACAATCTATCCCATTTCTCCTGCTCCTCTCTTTTAAGGAGATGGAATTAACTGTGACCCAGTTTTACAGTTCTCACCAGCTGTCTGGCATGAAAAAAGCTTTTATTAAGGCTTTCTAGCTCCTTCAGTCTGTGATTCAGACACTTGTCTGAAATGTGTTTTATGGCTGTCTTGCAACAAGTCAGGTGTTTTGACATCATTATCTGCTTCTTCTGGAGGGCTGTACCTGTCATCACTTGCCTGGTCAAGCTGTCCTAACTAATGAAGAATGAGGTTTGTGTGCTCCAAATAAAGAGAATGTCCAAGTTCTTGGTAAGGTCTCCAGTTTACAGCTTTATACCCCTGATGGGTAAGCTGTAGTTGCTTTCTCCTGTAGTTCTCCCAAAAAACAAATTCTCTTTGAGGTTCACAGGGATTATAGACAGTTGCACTCTGTGCTTGAATCTCCAATCCTTTCTTCTTTCTCAACTGAACAGCCACATGTGCACTCACACATCTACCTTCTCTCTTGATGGAACCGTTAGTTTGCTTTTCCTCTTGTATTTTGTATTGCTTCATTGTTTTGTTCTGTTTTGTATATTGTGGTGCATTTTCTTTACATTTATTTTACCTTTATTCTGCTTTTAATTGCAAATTTAAACTAAGAAGGAGACCACAACTATGTCTCTTTTAAGACATACAGAAATTAAATTTTCACCCATCCCAGTGTTTTGTTTTTAAACTCAACTGTCTTTTTGGCTGTCTGTCCCTTTTGTAAATTTGACCACATTTCCTTCTTTTTGCTCATTCAATGGTTATTGTGAGTAAGCACAAAATTACCATTTTGTGAAATCATCCCCCTTCAGCTATTTAAATTTGTTGGCCATCACATTGTATTCCATAGATCCAGAATATAAACTGCCCACCACCTTTCCGACTATCTTGCTCTTTTAAAATTAGGGATATCTACACGTAGATTGCTAAAGCTTAAGTTACCTCTCTTTCGTTTCTAGCTGCATAGTGCACACTGCAACTTTTAGGATATTAACCCATTTTTACATATTACCTTTAAACTATGCAATATCTAGTCCAAGACCTCCAGTTACTGGAGAGCCCACATTTTGTTTCTTGGTAATCATCTTGAGATTAGTGCTTTTGTTTTGCTTCTGGTGATGGAAGGAGCATAGGAGCATTATTTCCTGGAGACTGCTGATCACCAGAAAGTTTAATAACTCCTTCACAGGTGCCAACTTAAAATCTGTATTTATATTTTGCTCTTGGTGAGAGAAGGAGCAGAGTACATAGATTGATGACTGTTTTCTCTTTGGCCAGTAAGTGCCTTTGTTGGACCTATCTGATTGATGTGGTTGCTACTAAGGGCATCTAACAGAAAAAAGCTGCAATAAGCCTATGTACCCCTGCATCATCTGGGGCAAGACTGTTGTTCACCAAAGCATCTGTGGCTTGCTTCTTATCTTGTGATTGGTGCTACTGTTTTACTTCTTGCAGGAGAATAAGTAAATGAGCATTGTATCCCAGCTGTGGTGAGATCAGCATTAGCAGAAGCCTGACAGTGGCTAATCAGGTGATCCTTTCTGTTAATCATTCTTTACAAGGCTACTTACTTTTGAGTAATTACTGCTTGATTAGCTGCTGTCTAACCTAACTTTAGAATATCTCCCTAAATGCTTCATCCATAAATCATCAGGGTCAACTTATTAGTTTGCTGTCAAGTGTTTGGCAGTGCCCTGTATAGATGCAGACACCTTGTGTTGATATGTTTCCTGTAAAAGCATCCTTGAAATTTCACCAATACCTAGTTGCATACAGGACAACTAGTTTGCAGTGAAAAGTACTTCTCAGGGACTTGTAAACCAGATAGTCCTGACATTACTTTATATTCTCAATGCAAACTTCTATTCAATAAAAATGGCCTGTTGCCATGGATATCTCTGTTACCAGCTTGGTGGATATGGGCATCCTGAGGCAATGTAGAAACTGCCTCATGTTTACTGACAACTGGCTGATTCTCAAATAAACTGATATGGCATGTGAGAAATATATTTACACAATGTCACTGGAGGCAAGGCTCTCACATAAAAGCAATCCTGATCTCAATCAGGTTGTCAGTAGTACACATGCTGCACACATCACTGACAGTTCTAAGCAAACACATAGACCCAAATATGCTGAGGCACTTAAATGTAACCTTCCCAATCCCCAAAGACCCCCTTGATGAAGTACACATAACAAACACCCTCAGCAGCCCAGAATGCACTCTTTCAAGACAACACCCACATCAACACATATAGCCACATTTCATGGAGTCACTACTTCTTAGCCCATAAAGCAAACTACCACACAATCCAACATTCTGGTAATTGGAGACTCCACTGTGATACACACTATTGACTCTCACACCAGGCTGACTAAGGAGATATTTATTATCAGTTACTTATGAGGATCCAGGATCAGCCACACTACGCATGCACTCAGGTCATTGGACCATAAGTGCCAGTATGATAGTCCATGTGGGTGTAAATTTCCTGAGAAGTAACTCCCTACACTAAATGAAGAGATACATCATGGAGCTCTCAGAATATGTTTCCTAGGTTGGTAAGATTCTAGCATTGAACTGCATTTTACCTTCTCCAAGGATGATGTCAGAATATGAAAAGAAGATGACTAACTTCAATAATTGGCTTCTAACAGGGTGCAATATTTGTCAGCATGGAAGGAGATAGTCAACAGACCATGCTGCTTTTTCAGGGATGGTATGCACTTCTCCACTCTAATCTTTTGAATACTAGCAAAAATATTGTACTTCCACATAGTGCCTTTTTAGGCAAAGCTAATCTGAAAGTGCTTCGAACATAGCAAATCTAAATGTGTTACTGCTCAGTACTAGGAGACTAAACAAGAACATCTACTCCCTACAAGCTCTTATCAGCCTAGAGAATTCTGACATCTGTGCAATCACTGAGATATGATTTAAAGCCATGGAGAGGACACTGACAGTGTAAGCTATAGGTTCATAGGTTCATAGGTTGGTACTGGGCTATCTGCCCAAAGGCATATATTAGCCCAGCCACATTGTGCGGTATTCACTGCCCCTTTAGTAGTTCCCTAGACCCTTGTACTAGCAGCTAGTACCCTTGGCCCCTATCTAGTAGTGCTGTTGGTGTGATCCCCGGTGTGAACTTTCTGTTACCCATCCACTCATCAAGGTTCCTCTTGAAGAGTGATAGTGAGGGGCTCTGTCTTATGTAGATCGGGACCCTGTTCCATAGTAAGGGAAGTCTCTGCAAAGGGAATCTATCCCTCCAGCATGTTCTATTCATTGTTGTGTTGAGGTTTATATCCCTAGAGCGTGTAGCTCGAGTAGATTTGGTTTTGCTAAGATGGAGCATGTTCAACAATTCTGGGTTGGACATGGCTCTGTACGTTAGACAGAGATCACCTCTGAGAAAGCGGTATGCAACAGAGAACAGTCTTAGTTTTTTCAATCATGCTGCATAGGGCAATAATGCTTTTCACAGATTTGGACCAGGACTAAAGGAGGAGGTGTCTCAATCTACATCAAAAACAAGAATACCTCAAGACTGGATAAACAGGACAACACACATGAGCTTCTGCACATTCAAATCACCACAGGGAAAATCCCATACCACTTCCTTGCAAGCTATAGATCCCCATCTATAAGCCAGGAAACACATAATATGTATTTTAAACTTATTGGAAACATTTACTATCCAATCAAATACCATATTCATGGGTGACTTTAATTACCCCATTAATAACTGGGAAACATATATGATATGAAATGAGCAGACACAGAGATTCCTGGATTTTGGAAATACAAACTCCCTGGACCAAATTGTCAATACACCAACCAGGGGTGCAAACATGCTGAATCTAGTCCTCACTTATATGGGGGAGTGCTGCACATCCACTTGTGTATTGTCTTCCCTGGTAAGGGCAGACCACAAAATAGACTCCTTTGAAGTGATAATAAAACTGGGAAACATAGCTAACTATGGATTGTTCAGGAACTACTCCAAGATTAACTTCCTAATAGTATGTGATAACTTGGCAAAATTCCAGACCTCCATATGCCCTGAAAACACTGTTGCCTATGCATAACTGTTCACAGAAACCACACAATCATGTCAATGGCTGCACACTGGTAGCTGCACCAACCAGGAACAGAACTAACAAAAAACAAATCACCCTGGTGGAATCACATCAATAGACTATATAACAGAAGGAAGAAAATCATGGCAAAAGATAGGAGGTATAGCATCCAGCAGGAATAAAGCACTCTCATCAAACTAAACAAGCAACTCAGAGGACAAACAAAGTCTACCAAAGCCAAATTTGAGGTAATGTTGGTCTTCCAGGCCAAGGACAACCACAGGGCATTCTTTAGCTATGTCTGCAACTTCAAAGGCAATACACAATTGTGTGCAGAGCTCATTGTTAATGGATCCACTGAGCCAGAAGATATAGCAAACCTACTGGCTGACAAATTCATCTTTAAATTTCCCCCTTTTCCCCTCTCAACATTGCCTCAGGAAATGCCATCAAATATAACTGCTCCTACTATCACTAGGGAACAGGACTTCAGTGCTCTCTCTAAAGCCCAGAACACTGTCTCAGTGGGTCCAGACAATATCCCAGGATGCTTTCTAAATAGCATGGAACATGCTCTATCAGGCTGTCTGGAATTGCTATTTAATTGTAGCCTCCAAACAGGCTTCATGCCTCACAAATGGAGAACAGCCACAGTCATCCCTCTGCACAAAGGTAGGATATCTATAGACCCTGAAAACTGCAAACCCATACGTCTCACTACTCTCATATTGAAAGCCATGGAAATAATTATCATGTAAATGATCATTAATGACACAGGAATCTTTAGACACTGGACTCAACCCGATTTGGTTTTCTTAAAGGCAGGTCATGGCTACTAAACTTGGTGGACTACATTGAGAGGGTCACTAAAGCAATGGATGAGGTCAAAATAGTTCACATTACCTACCTTGACCAGGCCAAGGCATTTGACACAAGACAAACTCAAGAGGTTAGGTATAAATCCTTATGTCACGCAGAGGATAGCCAGCTGCCTCACAGACAGAACACAGGAAGTTAGATTTGGGGAATCCACCTCTACAAAGAGGCTAGTCACAAGAGGAGTTCCTCAGGGATTAGTCCTGGGACAGCTCCTTTTTGGCATTTGCTTCTCTGAAGTCAAGGTCAGTTTCAAGGGCCTCTGGCTGACTAAATTTGCAGATGATTGTAAGTTATGAACAGTCATAGAATCCCACACTGATGCAAATGATTTCCAGGAAGGGCCAATACAGACAGATAACTGGTGTCAGAGCCATGGACTAAAATTAAATACCAAGAAATGTACAATAGTATCCACTGGGACGTCATCCACCCCTGGTAACTATCATATTGACAACATACTCCTAAGAGCAGACCCAGTAGTTAAGGACTTTTAGACACAAACAGGCAGTAATCTAGCGTTTGACCACCATCTGTCTACAGCAGTGAGGAAATCATTCTGTGTTGTGCAACTTATAAACAAAGATATGACATCTAGGTTCAAGGAGGCCATTGTTCCACCACTGTATTTTACATTCATCAGACCTATCATCTAGTACAATACCCCCATTGTACATATCTAACCAGTCCTATGCAGACTGCCTCAAGGACTTATTCCTGTATTCTGTATCCTACAGGCTGCTGAGGGGAGCTGTATGCTTGGCATACAAGGTTTTGTCAGACCCCACCCTGATGGACTTCCCTTATATCTGCAAAACAAACAACACCAGAATTACCTGTTTTAAAGACATAAACATTGCCTGTGATATAAACAGGACCTTCTGGACAGACAGGTATGTATCCCAGAGACTACCCTTTCCCTGAAACAGGCTCTCTATCCATGTGAAGCAGAGTTCCTCCCTAAACCAAATCAAGTGTAACTTGGACAATTGGATATGGAACAGGACATTCATCCCTAGTTTGGCAGCTATGTCTATAATGGGCACAAGCAGCCTATAAATGGTTTATCTCCAGGCCCCTGCTTGTGGGTGTTTCACATTCCAAGCCCCTGCATGCACTTATTAAGAGTACCAGAACTTGTCAGTGATTTGGGATGCATACCTAGGCTTAAAATGGCCATCGCGGTCTTTAGAGTACAGCACACCTATGAACCTATATGCCTCTTTCTCTTTCTACAGATATAGATATAGATATAGACGTATATATATATATATATATATATATATATATATATATATATATATGTATATATATAAGCATGCAATCAGTCATGAGGGATTTTGGCACCCAGATTGATAGCAACTTGTCTTTTAACCACCATGTTGCTTCCATTGTACGGAAAGTCTTCCACATTGCCCACATCATAAGTAAAGGTATTTCATCCAGGGATAAAGAGGCCATAACATCCCTGCTTTCTTCCCTTATAAGGCCCATTGTTGAGTACAACGCCCCATTCAACATGTACTTCACAAAGCATATGCAGCAGCTGGAGAGACCACAGAGGTTCCTCACCAGGAGAATCCAGGGCCTCAAAAATCTATCATACACAAAAAGGCTAAAAGCCCTGTCCCTCTACTCAGTTTCACACAGACTCCTCAGAGTCTGGCATACAAGGTGATCTCAGAACCCACCTTGATGGGACTGCTGTATATTTGCAAGTCAAACTCCATTCAAGCAACCCGCATGAGTGGCCTCAACCTGGTCTGTAGCATCAATAGGACTTGCTGGCGGGACAGATTTGTGTCCCAGAGACTCCCCCATCTGTGGAATAGACTCTCTCTCCATGTCAAGCAGAGTACCTCTTTACCCCTTTTTAAGCACAACCTGTATAACTGGATGGGAAATAGAAAATACATCCCTGGGATTCCACCCATGTCCCTGCTGGACAGGGACATTGGGTGCTGATTTGTCTAAACATGGGATAAACTCTTGGGTAGTCTTATAAGGGCCTCAGGGCTAATAGCCTAGTAACTTCCTATGATCCTATATAAGACACAAATATACATACAGATATATCAGGGGCAGCCTTATACATTGACTAAATAGGCAGTCGCCTAGGATGCCATGTTTCTAGGGGTGCTCTTTCTATGTTTATTTATGTATTAGGGCAATGAAATACAGCATTTCTTAAAGCACCTCTGTTAAAACATACCCGCAATGCAAGAGATGCTCCATGGGAAGTTGCTCCAGTTGAGTGTCAAGTTAGACTTGGATGTTGCAAAGTCACTGAGCAGAGATCTTGCAATGTTCAAATGTAGGCATGAATCCATGTGATGCATACCTCTAAACTTCTTTGCCAATGGATTATGGGGTTTTATATCAACATGAATTTTTTGAACAATGTTGTTGTTGTTGGTCTTTTCCCAGTTAGGGGTCGTCACAGCGGAACTCCGGTCCGCTAATGATTGGCAGTAGATTTTCACAGTGCTGAGTTGCCAGCTCGACACCCAACCTTCAACAAAGGCACGCCCATTCACGCATGTCTTTTGGAACGCAACTCGAACCGCAGGGAGGACATGCAGACTCCACACAGAAGGCACTCCCCACACTCTAGCTGAGAATCAAACAGGAGAACCTCAAGCTGTGAGGCAACAACGCTACCGCTGAACCACCGCAGATATAATTTTTGAAGAATGAGAGGTATAAATCTCTAACATGCAGCTTTACTGACTCACTGTAGTCTTTAGCAACTTACTAGAAAAATCAAAACTTTTGTGAGAAACAGATGAAAAAGTATAAAATTAAATCAGGGAAATTCTGCAGAATTCTGTACAGCTGAGAAGAATGTTGCAGTGTGATGACAGAAGCACTATCATTATTATTATTATTATTATTATTATTATTATTATTATTATTATTATTATTATTATTATTATTATTATCATTATTATTATTAAACAAGCCAGCACTGATCAAACAGATATTTTGGACAATATGCTTTACATGCTTTGTGAAGGATCAGGATGCAATAAAAAAAAAATCAGGTTCATTAGGAATAAAGGTCTAAAATCAGGGAGAAAATTTAGATACAGCTCTTCTTTGTTTAAAATATAATAGAACAATAGGTTTTGCATACTTACATGCATTTTCTGAGCAATAGGAAGTACAAAATTCTAACATCCATTAGCTGACTGTATTCCTCAGTGATTTACCAGAAAATCATAAATGTTATTATATTCATCACATAATTACCAGACAAAATGCAGGAGAGAGTTGAAAGGTATATAGGGTGGCTTTTCCAGGACAGAGTTAGATCTTTTTTTTTTTCATATAATATGGTCCTCATCATCTGAGCTATGCACATATAAAGTAGCAATAATTGCTGGGGCTGTCAGTGGTTGAAAATGACTACCTGTTATTGTTTGCTCATTATTCTTGTTTTGTGACTGGTGTAAAGCAATTTGGAATACTTTAATGTGTGACAACTTGTTTGTGTGGGGCAAAGGTAAAATATATTACATAGACTCCAGATGTCTGAACTGTACATAGATGTGATTCTAACTGCTGGTTGCTGGGTGGGACTGTTTGGATGAAAATAACTGACCCTCTTGTCATTCACTCAATTTTATAAGTCACTATTTGGCTTTGCAGGACTAGAGTGCATTTGTGGGAAGTAAAATGACAGCTTAATTGACCATGTGATATATACATAGACAAGGTAATTTCCTGCTGTTATTTGGATATTATTCTGGGTTAGAATAAAGTGATCTGGGTGATACAGCATGGGACATCTTAATGTGTGGCATCTGTTTGTTTGGAACAAAGGTGAAATATCCTTTTTATCACAATCAGATGTTTGAATTTTACATAGATGTAGCTATAACTGCTTGGAGGAGGTTACCTAGATAAAATTAACTGGCCTTCTTATGATCTGCATAGTTTAAACAATCATCTTTCAAAAAATATGGCATAACGAGCATCACATACTACTCAGACCCTCAGATCTTCTTCAGGCCTGGAGGCCTTCCACACTTAACTTGTATAGGTGTATTTTTACATGGGCTTAATAGCTGCCTCTGGCCTGAACCTCACCTAGTGTAAACCCGTCCCTGTTTAGTAGTATGCACAGAGGGTCATTGTAGCTTGTGTGGGGGACTGGGCAACATTTCATTATTTTTTAACTTTCCTCCCAAACTTCAGTGGACACTGTATCTTCTATTGGGCTGTGGATAGTGTGGTCATTCTCCCTTTAACTTTCCTCACAATTATCAACATATGTGCAGAAAGGGTCACTATAGCTTGTTTAGGAGCAGTGTATTGTGTAGAAGTAACAAGCTGACAACATTACTGCAATCATTTTTTTTCACTTTCCTAGCAATCAAACATTATATACATGTTTAGATAGCTATCTTTTGAGACACATTGAAAAAGGATGCTGTTTACACATCTGTCAGTGAATATGTTATTTTCTATTTAATTTGTTAGTTTTGTCTCAGTCTGACATCACAGCAGTACACATATGGTCACTGTCTTTTGGGGAAGGTGTGCACAGGCATGCTGTATTTCATACCTCTCAACTGTCCAGACTTTTGCAGAATGTCTAGACTTTTACCTCATATTTTTGGTCTGTTCCTCATAAAATTTGTGGTTTTCTGGCAAATCACTGAGGACTGAAGTCATTAAATAATGACATAGATTTAATTTTCAGACTTCATATCCTTTGGAAAATACATGCTAACACAAATCCTGTTATTGTAGCAACTTTCTAAGTTTATAAGAGCAGTATTTAAAATATGTTCCTATTTTTGGGACTTTGTCACCCCATTATTTTAAGATTTGTCCAGATTTTTTGCCCTAACAGGTTAACAGGTATGGCTGACCTATGACAGCTGCAATTTGAAATACATGACCATCAGAGCAGGGACAGGTACTTTTCACAGCTATGTTTATACCTCCTCACAAGCAGTTGTCTTCTCAGTTTGTTGTGAACTGCTGTTTGGTCAGCACTGAGCATTACGTCTTCTATACAAATTATCTTTCCTTGAAATAAAAAAAAATGAGATTGAACTTCTTTCCTTACTTATGATTTTTGGTCAAGCCAGCACCACCCCAGCTTAATGTATTCATTTTCAACTAGATATCACAGCTAAGTCTTTGTCAGTTATGGTGTGCTGAAAAGATGAGGAAAACAACAAAGTTGAAGAGAAACTACATTTCTTTATTTAATCACAGTTTTTGTTCAGGTGATCATTGGATGAAGACACTGTTTCACAAAGCATCTAAATTGTAGCACAGGACATCTAGAACCCTCAGATGTCTGCCTTAATACAGATGTTTCCTCCAGATTTGTAGAACATTTAGAATGAATGAATAAATGGAGGATAAAATGTAAAGAGTAAACAAACTGTGAGAAACAAGATGTAATGCTAATGATGTGGGTGGGGGGTGGGGAATGAGGTGATGTGCAGGGAGGGGGCAATGGGCAGCAAGGGGGAGCATTGTATAGCCCTTTATCTAGGGCACCAGTTAACCTAAGGGCCCTGATATTTAGAAACAGAGAGACAGAAATAGATATATAGATAGATAGACAGATAGATAGATAGATAGATAGATAGATAGATAGATAGATAGATAGATAGATATCTTGCATACACATATGAAAAAAAAATGTTATTCAAACAAAACCACTTTGAAGAAATTCATTTGTTATGAAGAAACTTGATTTAAACTGCTGCAGAGAAAAGCCATTATGTGTGTGTGTGTGTGTGTGTGTGTGTGTGTGTGTGTGTGTGTGTGTGTGTGTGTGTGTGTGTGTGTGTTGTGTATGTATATACATATAGATAGATAGATACATAGATAGACAGACAGATAGATAGATAGATAGATAGATAGATAGATAGATAGATAGATAGATAGATAGATAGATAGGTATACTGCCTATCCACCAGCAAGTGGAAGCCTTCTAAAGATATGTTGATAAAGAAGATAAAGACATAGCTCCATAATAATTTATTTTCAAACAAAAATGCAAACCATCGCCTCAAATAATAAAATGTTCTAAATATTCAGGACACCAAGATCATAGTATTAAGATATTTACACATGAAGTTCTAGTCTGTGAGCTCATCTGTGATTCACTTGTCCATGGTTTTCTTTCATGAAGAGCATTGGTTATACCTTCTAGGGAGATCTCAAGAATGTCTCAATTCTCTAGATTCCTGAGAGCAACATACTGCCCAGAATCAACTGCAATAGTTCTGATAACAAGGGTGCAGTCTTGTGGGGCCTGTGGCTGACCTAAATATTGCAGGCAGTAAATTAGGGCTTTTAGGATTGGATGATGGGAGTCCCCCCTCTAGTCATGATTCTTTTCTCCTTGCAGTGGGGAAGCATGAGGCAAAGGAGGGTTTGCTGCCAGAAATAATAATACCACCAGACATGAACATTAACACCAACAGAGTCATTTTCATTGGTGATGTATAAGATTTTTTCTCTTCTCATGTTGGCCTGCTATCTGTTTGCTCTTTATGCATTACAAATTAAAGTAGATTCTTCTGTCCATAAGATACCCAAATCCCATATCAATTGTGCATCTGAACACATAGGAATCTCTTCAGAACCTACAGATATAATTATCTGCAGTTCCCATTTGTGTTCTTCAAGCCTATCTTTGAAACAAGTATGTGTCAGCACACATTGTTAACACAGAAGTTACACCCAAGCCCATACGCAGCAATAAAACTGTGAAAGAAGTTAATGATTCTTCCAACAACAATACCAACTGCATGTACACAACGACCACTACAACATGAGTCCTGCTGGCTGCACTTTCTGCACATGCAGCAACCACAGTGCTATAAATGTGGGATGCTATGTGGGAGTACACCATGTTCTAACTGTGCGCGCCGTACCACCTGCCATCATTAATTATACTGTATGCATTTAAGGCATATATCCAACGGCAGCTTTTGCAGTGACAAGTCAGGATGTTTATGAGATGTATCTGAAGTATACAATAAAGCTGTAAGAACCTATGACATTAATGATAGTCATACTTGCTAAAAATGGAGGATCTTTCCCACCTACTTCATGTGGGCCTCCTTTTAATGCATCAAATTCTCCATCACTCTCCTGAATATGCATTGGTAATTAAGGTTGAATAAGCTGTGTATTTTAAGTGGACCTTTGTAGACCTACAAGAGCCAGTCCTTATAGTCTTAATGCAGATTATATAACAATATTAGGGCATCCTTTATGCAACATACTAGTGAATGCCTTTTTATGCACATGTTGTGCTTTCAACTTTTATATCCATACTGCAGTATTGTATTACTAGGTGTGCAAAACAAAATCCAGGTAGGTTACATTCACATACAAAGATCAAACCTAATCTCTACTAACGTACTGAACTACAGCAAGATAACACTAAAGCAAGTTATATCATATTGCCTTCTTAATAACCACAATAATTAAAAGAATATGCAAACTTATAAGCAAACTTGTGTGTATATATATATATATATATATATATATATATATATATATATATATATATATATATATATATATATATATATATACACACACACACAGTATATATATATATATATATATATATATATATATATATATATATATATATATATATATATATATATATAAAATATATATATTATATATATATATATATATATATATATATATATATATATATACTTCATTACCACCCTCCAACTCTACAATTGAAATATACTGAAAACACTACTAGTGCAGTCTCCCACTTTAATACCACCATCCTTAATATCTTAAATACAATGGCACCACTCAGGAAAAGAGCAATATCACTCACAAAACTACGGCTAACAAAAGAAACAAGTAAATTCTCAAAAATGGGATTAACTGTGGAAGTTATGGCACATAAACAAAACAATAAATCTATCCAAAATTTCAGGGATCTTACATCAAATTGACCCAAAGTATTTTGATCTGTGATGAAAAAAAGGACTTCCTCAGCCTGGGCATAGTTCCACCTTTACTCCAACAACTACTAACAACACTGACACAATAACAGTACAGTTCAACTCCTACTTATTTAAATCTATTCTTTCCTTAATCAAAGACAACACACATATCAATTCCATGACTTTATACCTACCAACTAATGAGCCAGGAATTGCACATTTTAAATTGACCAAGCCTCCGCTGTAAGGGAAATACTATAATACCTGAAGCCAACTAGCCTAGTGGCAGATAATTTATCTAATGAATACCTAAAACTGACTGCTGATGCCCTGAGTGTCCCAGTCTCTATACTAATCAAATGCTCTAAAATAAACTATAACTCCCTTCCATATTCCTCTGCATAAAGCTGACACTTCTAACAAAATTCAAACTAGGGACCAATAGCAATCCTACCCCCCATATATAAAATCTTAGGAAAAAGTATCCATACCTAAGTATCTTATTGATAACAACCTTCTATCCAAAACACAACATGGTTTCTGACTCAGTCATAGCACTATAACTGCTCTCCTCAATTTCACCAATGATGTCAACCAAAACAGAAATGAAGGGTAATTTAGTGTTGTCACTTTTCATAGACCTTTCAAAGGCCTTTGACAATGTTTCCCATTGTAAGTACCTTCTGGAACTATCCTATCTTGGACTCAGTCAGGCATCCCTGGCCTAGTGCCTGAGCTTTCTTTCAAACAGGCAACAAGATGTCAAATGGCAACAAGGCATCTCATCTTTTTTACCAATCAGTATGAGTGTCCCACAAGGATCCATTCCTGAATCACTCTCATTCAACAAGTTCAAAAAAAAAAAAAAACTCCACACTGCAAACTATAGTGCCACCATTGCACAATATTCAGATGACTCAATTGCCCAATCCCTCAAAAAACTTCAAGAAATCACATAACTATGATCTTCAGCCATACAATCCTGGTTAGGAAAGTGACAGTTTTCCTGAATTCCAGCAAGACTATCAATGTTCTTTACTCCCAAAAAATGCACAGAACTAAACTCTTCTTTGTATATCCATTCAGCCAGTAGTATTTAAATTAAAACAGCTGCAAGAACAAAACTATTAGGTATCTTTTTAGACAAGAAACTAAAATCCATCCCACACCTGATAAAAAAACACATGAATCTCAGATCGTTATACAGAGCCAAGCCATATCTTATGGATACTATTAGCCAATATGCAGATAGAACTTACTCCCATCTCTCCAATATGCCTAAACAGTTTTTACAAATCTGTGTAATACAGATTAACTAAGACTGGAAATGTGTTATAATAAAATTACAAAATTTACTTCTAATTCATCACTGTTCTGCATTAAAGGAATTAAAATGGCTAGAACTACCTAACTACTTAACAAATTCCCAAATAGTCATTGTTTATAAACTCATTCACTTGCCAGAAAAATGCCCTGCATTCAACAACATACTGCAACACTATTCTTGTACTAGAGACCTAAGATCAAACAAATCCCTTGTGATCATAACCAATCCTAATAAAAAGGCAGGGTACTCACTATATCTTGCAGTGTCTCTAAACTATAGAATGCCATCCCTCTTACAGTCAAACAAATGGATACATTAATTACTTTCAAAACTCAACTTGAAAATCACCTCAGCAATAACTGGCTTGGTTCCTGTGCATGTGGCTAGACCTACCACATACATACTCTCAGGAATAGCACTTTTTTATAAGTTTATATGATACTTAGTACTTCTCCTAATATCTCTTTCCACGTCTGCTAACTTTACCCTCTTTCTCTGTCCTTTCTCTTCCAGAGCAAAATACCTCAGATAACACTAAACTCTCCTTCCAGTCTTACCTCTACAACTGGCAGTATAACTTTTCTCTAGCTTGCTAATTCTAATTTTCACATTATTTCTTCTCTCACCTTCCCTCTTACTATTATCATGATCAATAACATTCTTCTCTTGTCTCCCTCTAACTATTGTACTAACTTCTCCTTTCATCATCTTTCAGAAGATCTGAAAGAGATATAAAACTACCCTAGCCAAACAAAACTACCAACAACTTAGAAATAAGGCCAAGAAATAAACCAAACTTGATAAACAAAACTATTTCCTTGGTGCCCAAAACAAAAACTCAAAAAATCCTCAAAAATTTTAGAAAGCTATCAACTCCCTACTAAAACCAGGCAAAACCACCACTCCAGCTCCTAACCCCACCAATAATAGCAAGACCATACCCTCCCAATTTAATCACCATTTCATCTAATCTATTCTGACATTATCGACCCAACTATCCAAAAACAATGTAACCTAAGCAAATGTTCAGATAACATTCCTTCCTTTGCCTTCTCTCCTGTTCCCACCTCTACAATTAAAAAATCCTCCTAAAATTGAAGCCTACCACCCTTGCAGCTGATAGTATACCTGCCAACTTCCTAAAACTAGCTGTTGAATCCTTATTTTATCCTGTCTCAATCCTTATCAACCACTCAATACAGGAAACCTATATCCCTCATCTATGGAAAGTTTCATATATCATTCCACTTCATAAAGCTGGCAGCTCTTTCAACTTCTCAAATTACCACCCAATTGTCATACTATCTTCCTTATCTTAGCTACTTGAGAAATGTATTCATTCTCAAGTTATGCAATTCCTGAAGACACATAAACTCCTTTCCGCCATACAACATTGATTTCAGCCATACCATAGTACAACTACTGCCCTTCTCTCTTTTATTAATTTGGTCAGCAACACAGAAATGATAATAACTTTGCAACTGCTATATTCTTAGATCTCTCCAAAGCTTTTGATATGGTTTCACACCCCTTACTGCTAGACACTCTAGCCTCCCTATCCTTTGCCCCCTCTACTGTGGCCTGGTTCAAGAAATACCTATCAGACAGGCAGCAATCCATCCAATGACAAGGCACACTATTTCCCTTACTACCTACTACCATTGGAGTGCCACAAGGCTCAATACTGGGCCCACTTCTTTTTTCTGTTTTCACTAACAATCTGCATACCTCCACCCAACATGCCACACTCATCCACTATGCAGATAATTCAACTCTAATCTGCTCTGCCCCATATCTCACCACTCTACAACAACTCACTCAGGAATCCTTTACCTCTGTGGAGAAATGGATTTCTGATATACAACTCATCCTAAATCCCAACAAGACTAAATTAGTCCTATTCACCCCCAATAAATTGAAAACTACCCCTCTTTCCTTTACCATCACTTCCAAGAATGGCAATACCATCCCTCCTTCAACCAATACTAAACTCCATGGTGCAGAAATTAACAAAAACCTCCTCTTTGATGTCCATATTTCCCAAACCATCAAAAAAGTACATAAAAAAATGGGAACACTATACAAACACAAACATTTCCTCTCAGATCAGGCACGAATCACTCTAGCCCAAACTCACCTATTACTCACACCAATGTATGCAACACCATACTTGCTTATTAAAAAAAATATATATATATATATATATAATATATATATATATATATATATATATATATATATATATATATATATGTATATATATATATATATATATATATATATATATATATATATATATATATATATATATATATATATATATATATATATATATATATATATATATATATATATATATATATAGATATATATATATATATATATATATATATATATATATATATATATATATAGATAGATATACAATTTACGCTTTGCAGCTTAGCTAGGGATAATGTATTCCTGGCACCATCAAGTCTGCTCTTCAAATTTTCCCTTAGAACTAGGCAGTTTTTTTAGTTTTAACACTAAAATCTGTTTCTTTGAGCTCAGCAGTTGTTCAAAACTCATTGTAAGCACTAAATAAGCTACAAATTACTACAGCACTCAACTTTCCTCACTTGTCTAGAGGAAAACAGTTTTTAGTACTTAATAAATAAGCACCTATCCAGGCATGTCTAAGGGTCAGCTCCCAGTGTTTTCTCCTGTCTACTTGATGAATCTGGGCATCTTGGGGCAATGCAGCAATTGCCTCATGTACACAGACAACCCTCTCCTCCTACCACCCAACACTACAACTTGTGAGAGATCCACTTATATAGCCAAACTGGAAGCAAAGCTCTCTTCACCCAAGACTGGACTAGACAGTCCAGAGGAGAAGGTAAAAACTTGCACCACACCACACTCATCACATAGTCCCTCAAAACTTACACCACCAAAACACACACAAAAAAACACAAAATACACACCTACATTCGCAGAGGATCTTAATAAAAATCTGCTCACGCAACAGAGATCTCCAAAGCAGAAACACAAGCAACCTCCACCCCCCCCAACACAACCCAAATGACACATAGCTGACAAACTCAGTGTGCCACTCAACCACAGCCCATAAGGCATAACAACGTACCCAACACTCTATTCATAGGAGACTCTATAGTCAGGCACACTGATGTTCCACTCACCAGGCTAAACAAGGAGAAAGTTACTGTCAGCTGCCTGTCAGGGGCCAGGATCTGCCACATAATGCACACACTTATGTCACCCCACAACAAGTACAAATATGACTCTGTCATTGTCCTTGTTGGTGGGAATGACCTGAGATGTACCTCCCTGGACTACATGAAAAGAGGCATGGAGGAGCTCTCTGATCTTGTAGCCCAGGCAGGTATGACTCTAGCCCTGAGCAGCATCCTGCCATCACCCAGAATGATGCCACAGTACAAGGACAAAATGATTGACTTCAACAATTGGCTATGCTTCTGGTGTCATTCTAAGGGGATCCAGTATCTGTCTGACTGGGATGACATGAACAGCAGACCATGATGCTTTGCCAGATATGGCCTGCACCTGTCGCCCTTGGGATTCCAGATACTGGTTGAGGCTCTTGCCACCCTTATAGTGCCTTTTTAGGCAAGGTTAAAATGACAAATTCACCACCTTAACAGGTACAAGCAAGCAAAATCTGAGGGTAATGCTCCTCAGTGCTAGAAGTCTAAACCTCAAAATGCATTCACTCGAGGCACTCCTTAAAATGAAAAACATTGACATCTAAGCAGTGACAGAGACCTGGTTCAAGGCTCCAGAGAGCACCCCTGCATTACCAGACTATAATTCATACCACGCTTTTCGACCACCTAGCCTGGACCGAAACACTAAAGGCGGAGGCGTGTCAATATTCATTAAAGATATCCACACCTCCAGGCTAGTTGCTCAACATAATGCATCCAAGATTATCCAAGTGCAACTAACTCTGGGCAAGACCGCAATCCAAATTGTAACTTGCTACAGATCCCCCACCATGCCCCAGGATTCCCACTCCTCATTTCTTGATGCACTGGAAAATATTAGGGTTAAACCCAACACCCTAATAATGGGCGATTTCAACTACCCCACCATTAACTGGGAAAACTACTGATGTACCAACTCTTTTGCTCAATGTTTTCTGGAATTCATAAATTCCAGTGCCTTGGATCAACTTATCCACAACCCTCCAGGGGCAGCAATATCCTAGACCTGGTCATTACCAACATGGGTAACTGGTGCGCCACACCAGAGGTCAATTCCTCATTGGTCAGATCTGACCACAAGCTAATCACCCTAGACATCCACATCCCGCCCCCACCCACAATTAGGGAAACCACCGTAAACTACTTCTCCAAAGCCAACTTCATGCTTCTTAAGACAGAAGTGGCAAACTTCATGACACCCATGCAGATGGACAATAGATGTACGACTGCTGAATCCTACACAAATGCACTTTATAAGCACTTACACAAGTGCATGGATCGTGCTATCCCTAACAGAACCAAGATGTTATCCTCCAAAAAAAGGAAACCAATCTGGTGGTCCCCTGCCATAAACAAACTCTAAAAAAGAAGAAAGAAACTGTTGCAAAAAAGAGTAAAATCCCATGATTGGAGGAACTCCCAGGTCAGCCTCAGTAAGAAGTTGAGATCCCTCATAAAATCCTTCAAAGCTAGTTACGAAAACAAAATTGCCACTGATTCAAAAGACAACCACAAAACCATTCTATAGCTATGTCAAGAATCTCAATGGCAACACTCAGATCTGCTCTGAGTTACAGCACAATGGCACTAAATATAAAGAACCAAATGATATTGCCAACATCCTGGCAGATAGATTCACTGCTAACTTTACTCCGCTTTCACCCCCTAAAGGGCCCATCTCTATACTGGAAGAATGCAAAGTTCCTGTAATCATGGCTGCACAGGTAAAAACCATACTCTCCAAAGCCAAGAACACAGCATCCATGGGATCTGACAACATCTCTGGCTACATTCTACATGAACTGCAGAATGAACTGGCACCCCACCTAAGCACCATGTTCAATCATAGCCTCACCTCAGGCTTTGTTCCCACTGAATGGTGCACGGTGACAGATATCCCACCCCACAAAGGGGGAGCCACCATGGACCCTGGGAACTACTGCCCCATTAGCCTAATAAGGCTGGTCTGCAAGGCCATGGAAAGTATCATTATGGATCATATACACAAAGACATTGGTAATCTCCAAACTCTGGACCCCACCCATTTCGAGTTTGTAGAAGGCAGATCATGCCTTCTAAATCTGATAGACTTCTTTGAAGCAGTCACCAAAGCCATAGATGAGGGTAAGGTGGTTCACACAGCCTCGCTAAGGATTTTGACACGATCCCTCACTCTGGAATTATAGATAAACTCACTAAACTAGGTATAAATCCCTATGTCACAAGATGGATTGCCAAGTGGCTCACTGTCAGAACCCACACTGTGAAAGTAGCAGACTCCAAATATGACTTCAGACCAGTGACAAGTGGAGTACCACAGGGTTGAGTCCTGGGTCCTCTCCTGTTTGGTATTAACTTTTCTGAAGTACAAGCTAACACAGAAGGTCTTTGGCTAATGAAGTTGCAGATGACTGCAAACTAGGAGCCATAATAGAAACTCCTAACGATGTGGACATCCTACAAAAGAGCCTCATGGAGACAGATGCCTGGTGTCAAAGCTCAATGCCAAAAAGTGCCTTCTCATCCCCTTTGGGTAAAAACTCTGTACCCATGAGCTACCACATAGGTGGTAGTCTACTTAACACTGAAAGTGTGATGAGAAACCTTGGGACACAGGTGGACAGTAGTCTCTCCTTTGATAATCACATTGCCACAGTAATCAGGAAATCCTTCTACATGGCATACCTCATCACAAAAGGTTGCTCATTCAGGAAAAAAGAGGTCGTTGTTCCCTTCTACTCATCACTCATTAGACCCATTATGGAGTACATCGCGCCTTTGGGTATGTACCTCACAAGACATCCACAGCAGCTGGAAAGGCCGCAGAAATACCTCACAAAGAGGATTACCGGCTTCAAACAGATACCCTATGCAGACTGTCTCAAAAAACTCCAGCTTTACTCCGTTGCGTATCACCTTCTCAGAGGTGATCTCTGCCTAACATACAAAGCTATGTCAAACCCAGAGCTGTTGGACATGCTCCACTTAAAGAAATCCCAATCCCTCCGAGATACATGCTCTAGGGACCTAAACCTTGTCACTACAATAAACAGAACATGCTAGGGGATAGATTCCTGTCCCAGAGACTTCCCATACTCTGGAGCAAACCACCTATCTATATCAAACAAAGCTCCTCATTAGCACTCTTCAAGAAAAATCTTGATGATTGGATGGGAAATAGGAAATTCACCCCGGGGAGCACCTCTGTGGCTCTGCTCAACAGGGGCACAGGAAAATAATTAGGGCCAATAGCCTAGTATCTATCTATGAACCTATGAACCAATTCTTACCCTGACCAGAAAACTTGATCTTGAGAAACTTGAGTCATGCTATAATAAAATTGCCATGTTTGCCAACAACTCCTCTTTCAGAACCCACCACATTCAGACTCTAAGGGACCTACAATGACTAGAACTTCCTCAACTACTCAGTTACTACCAACTAATCATCACCTATAACATCCTGAAATATCCGGATAAAACCCCAGCACTGTCTGTTTCTCACTCACTACAAAGCTAATTGCCCTCTCCGTTCTGTTGATAAATCACTACTCTGTATCTCAAGGGCTAACAATAATGCTGGGAAATTCCTATTCTCCCACACCATATCTAGAACCTGGAATAGCCTCCCCTCTTCTCTGACTTCTGCATCCACTACCACACTGTTCAAAAATTCACTTAAATCACATCTTATGAACACCTGGCTATGTCCTTGTATTACATAACATTTATTTTGCTTCTTCATATACCTTCCTTCCTAGTATACTTACTGTAAATATGCTACAGTACTACAACTCTAATTTCTTTATCTCTAGCATGACATTTCCCTTGGTAGACATATTTTTTTATTACTTCATATATTGTTGATATTCTCTTTGTCTGTTTTACATTTCTGCCTCATTGTTATGTAAATGTGGAGCTTTTCTCTCCAGGCCTCTGCTGTAAATGGACCTGGTCCAGTCGGACTATCCCGGTAAACAAAATGTAAAATAAATAAATACAATAAATAAATAAATAAATCTGTATCCACAATTGACTGTACTATAAGAAACTAGTGCCAAAATTACTGCTGTTTTATGGTTAAACTATGTATGTAACATTGCCTCGAGAAATCTACCATTTGTAAAATATTAGACGTACTGTAAAAATGATTGTAAATTTTGTATCTATGTACAATGCAGTTTTTTTCTCCCCAACCTCCTCTGAAAATGGACATTGCCCAGTCAGACTATTCCATTTCACAAACACAAACAAACAAACAGACAAATAAATAAATGAATAAATTATAAGATGTTTTATACGGTTTACCTTTACAAAACCGAATCACAGTGATGCAATTGCTCATATGAGCGAATCGTAACCACAAAACGCATAACAGCGACAAGTAAACATGTTAGAAAATCAGCAAATCGAAAAGAAGATTCACTGATTTTTGAACATAAATATAAAAAAAAATCTAATCAAGTGTAAAACGGGGGGGCAAGCCCTCCTGCACCCCCCCATTTGGGGGGCTGCACCCCCATCCCCCCTACTTTAATATTCTAACTCCGAGATCGCACTAAAGTGGGGAAAGGGACCATTTTCCAATCCACATTATAGTGCAATCTGCCCCAAAATGCCAAATGTGCAATGAGCGAATGTCACTGTGCATTCGCTCATTGCACATTCAAACCTTTTTTCCATTTGGCGTTTGCAAACTTTGCAAACTGCCTTTCAGACAATTGCTGTTTGCCCTTGTGCAATACGCACACATGAAGGTAAACCATTTTATACTGTAGTTTATCAGGCCTGTTATGACTGGTTCCATGGCCTTGTAGGTGAGACTCATCAAGCCAAGGTTTTGCAGTACCCAGGGTCTGTGGTTGGGCATCATGACTGCTGTGTACCAAATCTTGAGGACAAAGCCCGCAGATTAGCTCAGTTTGAACAGGAATACTTGTAGGAGTAGGTCAATCACATACATGTCTTTTGCTGTTCAGCAGATGGTCTGGTGAGCTATGAGGTCCCATAAAGAATATACTTTTTGTGTTGAGAAGTACTTTTAACAAGTGCTCTTTTGTGATGATAAAGAGTTTTAGGTCCCTATGTATATGTGGGTTTGGCTCTCTCGGTTGAAGCCAGCACTGAATTTGTTTGTGATATCCACTTGATTGGAGTAGGCCATGTTTTTTATGAATGATTTCAAAGCAATGTTGAGCAATGTTTTTTAACTTCCTGATGTAGATAAAGAATGATTTGCAATTTCCTTAGCTTTCAATTTTAGCCTAAGATCATGGGGAGCTGTAGTATTGCTGGTGATGTCTTTTTACTGCTGTGGATAAACCTTTGATGTCAGCCTTGATTTGTGGATCTTTAGTTTTGCTTTTTTCTCTTATTGTATTATTTATTTCAGCATATGGACCACCAGGTTGGTTTGGTCTTTCGTTTCAATTTTTGTTTATTGCTGGTAATGATAACAGGCTTATGCAGTTTAGGGGACTGTAGAATTTACTTGCATAACCATTAGCCATATCTACATTTTAAGGAGTAGTACAGTTATATTTTAACTTAGATATTTTGCCAAAGAATTATAGGAACATTGCAGGTTTGAAGTCTGAGTATTTTGATATCTGCCTTGGCTGTTTATGGATTTTGAAAGAGAAGATTACCACTTTTAGTCATTTATTTATTTGTCTTTGTTGATCAGGATAGTCTGGCTGGGAAAACTCTATTTTTAGCAAAGGCTTGAGGAGAAAGGCCACAGTTCCAGCGACACAATCATTGCATAACAGAATTGCAATGGGTATTGCTTACATTGCTAAATTGTTTGAACTGTTTTTATAACAGAAAAATAGTATTAACTATATAGATTATAAGACTATAGTGTGTTTATTTCAATAGAGGTTAGATAGTCCAGATGTATTTTATTAAGACACAAAAGCTTAGCAGTAAGTCATTAGGATATATGTGTTAGCGTGTGTAGATCAATGTGTGTGTATATACCTTTAAGAAGCTATCCAGAAGCTTGCACAAGTGTATAAATACTGAGCACGTGTGAGCCTGACTGCCATTTTTTTTTTTCAAATAAATTTTTATTTTTCAAAATATAAACCATGCATACATATGAGAGTCGAAACATTAAGAATCACACAATTGTTGATTTACATAGTGGTTTCAGAAAATTATTAATTAATACAATACAAAGCCATGGAAACAGGTTTACATTGAAAGAAAAAGAGAGTAAACATAACCTGAGGTATGCATAGTACACTAACTAGTAACAGAAACCTAGAATAAACAATATTTACAATGCTACCATGACTAAGTATAGACAGTGTCGCAAGATAAAAGACCAAATATAAACAGCCCCATTTGTGTCATAGGGGAAAAAAAAAAGAAAAAGAAAAACATACCCCTAGAACAAACTTAATGAGTATACAGGAAGTTTTGTGTAGTAACTTAAAATTTTAATCACCCATAATTACCTCAAACAAGCCCTTCCAAAGTTTACTGAAATAGGCTCTCTTCTTAGGTCCATTTATAATAAATTTCTGAGCAGAGATATATCTGATAGCCATATCTTTAAATCCTGGCCAAGACATTTTAGTACGATCTAACCAGTTATAAGTGATGTAAAGTTTTATGAGGGAACATAATATTATTAGAGTATGGAGGTGTAGTTTAGGCAAACTAGGAGGTGGGATGTTTAAGATAGCCGTTTCCCATGAGAGGGTAGAACTATAGTATCCCATTTTTTTGAGACGCACTTTGAGAGAACACCATAATTTATGGGAGTGGTTGCAGTGCCACATAATATGAAGTAAATCAGCTCTCAACACAGGACAACATGTACAGATAGGAGGATGATTAGGATCAAATTTGTTCAATATTACCGGGGTATAATAGGAGTTATTATTTAACATCAGTTGAGTGTATAGGAGTTTTTTGAAGGGAGATAATTCTAAAGTAGTTTTTATAGCTAGTAGTTTTTGGTCCTCTGAAATGGGAGAGCTCTGATTATCCCAATATTTAGAGAAAAGACAGTTACTTTTGTGTAAAACTGGGAGTAATAATTTGTATGATGAGGAAATAGTTTTTTTATTGTTAGAGATTGTAGTTATGATTAGGTTTAATTTATCAATTGCCTGCGAATCCAAGGAGAGACTATTAGTTTGCGAGGTTGAAATTTCTCTTAGTTGACGGAGAATAACCGTGTATTTTTTATTGACCTTAAGGATTAGACGTAGCTCGGCAAGAGACAAAGAGTTATGTTTAATAATATCCCATATTTTCAGATCTTTAATGAGAGGGAATTCAGTAAGATCTATCATCCTGTTATTTATTTTAAGATTTGGATTGAGGTGTATAGGTTGAAGTAAAGGAAGAGTGTGTTGAAGATTGATGTCTTTAATCAATTTTTGGAATAATTTTATCTTAGATTTCAGTAAGGGGGATAGTTTTGAGCTATTTAAGGAAGTAGGTGATAGAAAAGGAATAGCCTTAGGGTTAATTTTATTGGAGAGGATATGTCTGTGCCACATCTTGAGCCACGCTGGATAGTGAAGTTGAGCTTTACTATTCCAGTTTGCGATGGACCATAGTTTATTAGAGCAAATGATCACATAATAGAGGTGAAAGTTTGGAAGACCCACCCCGCCCTTCTCCTTTGGTAGACTTAATTTGGAGAAGGAAATCCTAACATTCTTAGGGAACCAGAGGAATTTCGCTAAAGCTTTTTCAATTTGTGAAAAAAGATTGTTTGAAATAATTATGTTTGTCGCACTAAATTGATATAGAAGTCTGGGTAAAATATTCATTTTGACAATAGCTACTTTTGAGAGAAATGATAAATTTAGTAGCTTCCATCTTTGAAGATCTTGACAAATGGTGGACCATGATCTAAGCAAATTATTTTGAAGCATGGAGGCTTGGTTATGTTCAAAGTTAATGCCGAGGTATTTAAGAGTGTATGAAATATGAAAGGAAGATTGAGGGAAAAAGAAGGGTTTGTGAGCCTCAGGATTAATCCTGACTGCCATTTTGTAGTAAGCTGTTGAAATGTAAACATGTATGTACGTAAGGCCTGTCTGCTAATCAGTTCATTTATATTTTATGATGCTGTTATCCATTCTGATGAATTTCTATGTAATAAAGCATCTAAATGAACTACCCTGCCTGCTTGTCATCGATGTTAGAGAGGGATGAGTGACATGGTGCTAGAAGAGGCATGTCTAAAAGGGCATGATGTCAAAGGAAGCATAGCCAAAATGACTTGTTGCCAGAAAGAGTTCCATTTTCTTCAATTTAAGTCCAAGAGACACCTGGCTGGTATTGAAAGAATATACAGGAGTGGATCATCCCTACTGCACGTATAATTTGCAAAACAAACGAATTTCAGATTTAAAACTTACTCAAATAATTTCTTATTCGTAAAATATGAAATGAGGCATACAGAATGCTCTAAACTATATTCAAATACACTGATTGTCTGATATTGATAAAAATAGTTGAATTACTTGGAAAATGTTTGAAATAATGTCTGAATTGCATAAAACAAATACAATAAGAGGAAATAACCACATTTTTGCTAAGCACATATTTTTCATATTTATTAAAGATATCTGAGTTATCAGAAGTGTATAAAGTGTTTGCATGTTTGTGCAGTATTACAGTAAAGTTATTTATCAAAATACAGCCATTACAGAGCATATTTCACAAAGTGCAGTGTTTTGAAGAATTTGCTGTGCATTTGAATGTTATTACATGCTCACAGAACAGTTTGTATGTACATAATTAAAACGGCCATATTTTTCAGAGTGTTTGTGCATACGTTGTTGGTATGGCAGATGGATTTCGAAAACCCAGTGCACTTGTGTTTGACAATAATATTGCAGAAAACTGGAGAGTGTTTAAGCAAAGGTGCTACATTTTCATACAGGCTGCATTTTCTGGGTCAGAAGCCATTGAAAAGGAATGTTCATGTGTGTATGCACCTGCTACTTATACAGGAGAGAGGAAAAAAAACATCATATTATTGCACCTGCAGCATCAAGGGAGGACCCTAAGTGCTTAAAATGTAAAGTTAGAGAAATGTGTAACCCCCAGACAAATGTTACAATGGAAAGGCCCTTATTTTATACAAGGGATCAATAGCCTGGGGAAACTTTTGCAGCACATATAACCGATTTGAGAAACAAAGCTAAAATGTGCAGATTTGGTGATTTAAGGGATGAGTTGATAAAGGACAGACGTGTGTGGTATTAAAGATGATGCTGTGAGAAAGATTTTGCTTAGTGACAGTGATATGACTTTGAATAAGCACACAAATATGCTTACAAATGAAAATAGCTCCAGAAGGCACAGTGATAAAGCTCATCTTGATAGTATGCAGTACTTAGTCAACAGAAACAGACCCAAGCACATGGCAGCAAATGTAGCCCCTGCAGCACTCACTGGTAGACCCCAGAGCTTTCCAGCAAATCCCAAAGTTTGCACAGTCTCAATGAAGCATAAGAGTGATTCAGCAAACTCAAAGCATGGGCCCACACCCAGATTCTTTGCCAACTGTTGTAATTGTAGTGAAAGTCATGAATCTAAAAGGGAAAGATGTTTAGATTTTGGTCAACAATGCCACAAATGTAATAAATGGAATCATTTCAAAAGGTTTTGTACATTAAAAGACCCACATTCTTTTATTAAAAGGGAACATTTTAAGAGACAAGTTGATCAATTAGAGAGCTGCAACCCTACTCTTTATGTTTATGGTGTGTCCGTGCTTCATGAAACTGTCAATGCAGTAGATTTAAGGGTAAAGAATGAGGTATTTTGTACAGTCCTGATAAATGGCAAACCCATAGAGCTCAAAACTGGCACAGGATCCAAGTGCAACGTTATGTCAATAGAAACATTTGCCAGAGTGTGTCATGGTGAAAGGCTTGATTTGGCAAGCTGTGTGAAGCTTGATTCTTATGGAGGTGAAGAAATTCAGACTGAAGGCTCAGTAGTGCTTTCATGTTACTCTGCTGGGAGATGCTACAGGTTGTTATTTTATGTGGTCAAGAGGCACATCCAGTCATTATTAGGGCTCAAAGACAGTTTGAAAATGGGACTGTTTCATTTAACAAGGAAGTCCGTCATGTTAGTTTAAAAGACCATTACTCTAATTTCGCCCAGTAAATTATTTCTATCTATGCTGATCTTTTCAAAGACAAATTAGGGAAGCTTCCAGTTGTATAATTCAAGAAGTTAGATCCAGATATCAGTTCAGTTATCAGGCCAGTTCAGAAAGTTCCAATAGCCATACAGGACAGAGTCAAAGCTGAATTAGATAAAATGATGCGACAAGGTGTGATTTGTCCAGTAGATGAACCTACTGAATGGCTATCCTCCATGGTGGTAGCTCATAAGAAAAGCTCAGATGACATCAGAATATGTATTGATCCATGAGATTTGAACAAAGCACTAAAAAGATCTCATCATCCAATGTGCGCAGTCGAAGAATTTGCAGCCTTGATGCCAAATTACATTTTTTTTCTGTCTTAGATGCAAAGAGTTCATTTTGGCAAATTCAGCATGGCAAGAAATCCTTGTTGCTCACTACTTTCAGTACTCCATTTGGCAGGCACAGAATTTTGAGAATGCCATTTCGGATAAATTCTGCAAGTGAAGTCTTTCAACGTGTAATGCAACAACTTTTTTTCTGGGTATCCTTGTGCTATTATAGTCAACAACATACTAGTAGGAGGTAATATTGAAGCTGAGCATGACAGAAACCTCAGAAAATTTCTGGAAAGGGCATGTCAAGTAAATCTTAAGTTCAATCCATAGAAATGCAAATTCTGGCTACAAGAGGTTACTTATGTTGGTCATTTATTTACCAGTTCAGGCATATGACCAGACCCTTCTAAGCAAACAGCCATTCTTGAGATGCCAGCTCCAGACAATATTCAAGCCTTGCAACATTTTCTTGGCATGGTTAACTGTCTAAGCAAGTTGATTCCAGACTTGAGCCAACTTTCAGCACTGCATAGAGAGCTGACACATAAAGATGTACCCTGGTCTTGGTTAGAGCAACACCAAAGAGCATTTGATTTCCTGAAACAGAGAATTGCCAGTCCACCAACTCTCAGACAGTATGATGTTTACAGGCCAGTTACTCTTTCATGTGATTCTTCAGGATATGGTCTAGGTGCAGTCATTCTACAATAGAGTCAACCTGTTGCCTATGCATTGATAATTCTTACCCAAACTGAAATGCAGTAATCTCAGATCAAGAAAGAGCTTTTAGCAATTGTGTTTGCATGTTTGAAGTTCCATGATTATGTTTATGGTACACCTTTCCAGATCGAAACAAACCACCGACCTCTAGTCACTATCTTGAGAAAGCCTATGCATACAGCTCCAGCCAGATTGCAACATATTATGTTGAGATTGCAAAAGTATAATTTCAATCTTGTCTACAAGAAAGGCAAACTTCTCTGTCTTACTGATATATTATCCAGATCACCCAGAAACAAAACAGAACAGCATGAGAATGAGAACCTTGATTTTGAAGTCAGGGGAAGTGAATTTTTTTCTTCCATGTGTCTTGATGAGCTGAGACTTCACATAGTCACAGATCCAGTTTAACAAAGGCCCAACCACTTTATCAATCAAGGATGGCTGTCAAAGCAATCTAGTTTACCCTTAGAAGTGCAACCTAATTTTCCTTGCAGAGGTGCCATTTTGTCTGACAATGGTATCATTACAAAAGGTCCAAAAGTGATTGTTCCAAAGTCCTTGCAACAAGAGTATATTACTGTCTTGCATTGTGGTCACCCAGGAACAAACTCTACCAATGAAGGGGGAGAGGGCTAGTCTTTTGGCCTTCTGTGTTACAAGACATTGGGAGAGCACTTTCATCTTGTTCTGTGCGTAATAGTACAAACTCTCATCAACAGAAAGAACCACTTTAGCTAAACCAGATTCCTGAACTTACTTGGTTGACAGTAGCTACCAACATTTTCGAGTGGAATGGTCAACATTATTTGGTATTAGTAGACTCCTATTCTTATTAGTTTAAGATTGACCTACTTCCTAACCTAGCATCCAGTACTGTCATTACTAAGATGATGCATCATTTTCCAGTCCATGGTAGTCCATATAAAATTATTTCTGACGGTGGCATGCAGTTTACAAGCCAGCAGTTCAAAAGATTTGCCAAAGAGTGGGACTTTACTTATGTCACAAGTAGCCCAGAGTATCTGCAGTCAAATGGTTTGCAGAATATCTAGTTCAAAGTGTAAAACAGTTACTAAAGAAGTAAAAATGAAACAGTAGTGATGCTTCCCTGAATCTCCTGAATCTCAGAAATATTCCTCGTGATAAACATCTTGGTTCACCTGCACAGAGACTTCTTTTGAGACAAACCAGAACCACATTACCAATCATAGTCAATTGTTGGTTCCATGTGTTAAGAACAACAGGTCAGTGAAAACCAATCTGTTGGAGAAGCATTTAACCCAGAAGTTCTACTACAATAAGACCAGCAAACTGCTCATTCCATTACGAGAAGGAGAAGTGGTAAGGATTCAGATGTCCAAAGGTTATGATCAGATTGGAGTCGTGAAGAATATTTGCCCAGAGCTGAATCATATATTGTGGAATCACAAGGAGTAGAGTTTAGGTAGAATTGGAAACATTTGATGCTGGTGTCTGAGCCTATATAGCACATAGCCTATGAGAAAGACTCTGAGTTGTCCAATGTTCCATTTTCAACAAAAAGTTCCAGGGAATAATCCCATTTCTTTGATGAATCGAGATGTTCCTGATATGAGTTGTTCACCGAAGACTGTCTCTGTTGCTAAACCCAGTCCAGATTGTTATGTTACCAGATCTGGTCATATCTCCAGACCATGTTATAGATACATGGCAACTTGGACATGAACATTGTGTTTGTTTCTAATGTCTATAGTAATGCATGTCTAACTCCAATGTTGTTTTTATTAAGGACAATCTTTTTAAGAGGGAGGATGTAGATCAATGTGTGTGTGTGTACCTATAAGAAGCTATACAGTGGCTTGCACAAGTGTATAAATACTGAGCACATGTGAGTCTAACTGCCATTTTGTATTAAGCTGTTGAGATGTAAGCATGTATGTATGTCCAAGGATCAGCTTACGGTGATTTCTCCTGTCCACCTGGTGAATCTGGGCATACTGGGGCAATGCAGCAATTGCCTCATGTACACAGACAACCCTTTCCTCCTACCACCCAACACTACAACCTGTGAGAGATGCACTTACATAGCCAAAATGGAAGCAAAGCTCTCTCCACCCAAGATTGTGCTAGACAGTCAAGAGGAGAAGGTTAACACCCACGCTACACTTCAAGCAACACATAGCCCTTCTGAACCCACACCACCAACACCCACATATAGCAACACTAAATCCACATATGCAGAGGCCCTTAACTGTAACCTGCCCAAGCAACAAGGACCTCTGAAGTTGAAAATCAAACAAATACCAATCACAACCAAAGTGTCACATAGTTCACAACACCAGTGTGCCACCCAGCAACAGCCCCTAAGGCAAGACAACGTACCTAACACTTTAGTCATAGGTGACTCTATAGTCCGGCCCACTGATGTCCCACTCACCAGGTTGAGCAAGGAGAAAATTACAGTCAGTTGCCTGTCGGGTGCCAGGATCCTCCACATAATGCATGCACTCAAGTCACTCCACAACAAGTACAAATATGACTCTGTCATTGTCCATGTTGGAGTGAATGACTTGAGACGTACCTCCCTGGACTACATGAAGAGAGACATGGAAAAGCTCTCGGATCATGTGGCACAGGCAGGTATGACCCTAGCCCTGAGTAGCATCCTGCCTTCACCCAGAATGATACCACAATATAAGGACAAAATGATTGACTTCAACAATTGGCTAAGCTTCTGGTGTCATTCAAAGGGGATCCAGTATCTGTCTGCCTGGGATGACATGATCGACAGACCACGATGCTTTGCCAGAGATGGTCTGCACCTGACACCCCTGGGATTCAGGTTACTGGCTAAGGCTCTTGCTAACCCTATAGTTCCTTTTTTAGGCAAAGTTCAAAGGACAAAACCACCACCGTAACAGGTATAAGCATGCAAAATCTGAAGGTAATGCTACTCAATGCTAGAAGTCTAAACCTCAAAATGCACTCTCTCGAGGCACACCTAAAAATGGAGAACATTGATATCTGTGCAGTAACTGAGACCTGCTTCAAGGCTCCAGAAAGCACCCCTGCAATACCAGGCTACAACTATTACCACACTTTTCGGCCACCAAACCAGGACCGAAACACTAAAGGTGGAGGAGTGTCAATATTCACCAAGGATATTGACATCACCAGGCTAGTTGCCCAACACAATGCGTCTGAAATTCTCCAGGTGCAACTAACACTAGGTAAGACTGCAATCCAAATTGTAGCTTACTACAGATCCCCCACCATACCCCAAGATTCTCACTACACCTTTCTAAACATACTGGAAAATATTAACATAGAACCAAACACCCTAATACTGGGTGATTTTAACTACCCTGACATTAACTGGGAAAACTACTCATGTACCAACACCTTTGCCCAATGGTTCTTGGAATTCATAAATTCCAATGCCCTGGATCAACTAATCCATAATCCCACCAGGGGCTCCAATATCCTAGACCTGGTCATTACCAACATGGGAAATAGATGCTCCACACCTATGGTCACCCCTCGTTAGTCATGTCTGACCATAAGCTAATCACCCTTAACATACACATCCCAGCCCCAACCCCCAGTAAGGAAACCTCCATAAAAAACTTTTCCAAAGCCAACTTCATGCTACTCAAGTCAGAAGTGACAAACTTCATGACACCCATGCAGATGGAAACTGAAAGTTCAACTGCTGAATCCTACACTAAGGCACTGTACGAGCACATCCACTCATGCATGAATTGTGCCATCCCAAATAGAACAAAGATGCTCTCATCCAAAAAAGGAAGCCAATCTGGTGGTCCCCTGCTATAAATAAACTTTACAACAAAAGGAAGAAACTGTTGCAGAAAAGAGGAAAATCCCAGGATGCAAAAAACTCCCTTATCAGCCTCAGTAAGAAATTGAAATCCCTCATAAAATCCTCCAAAGCTAGTTACGAAAACAAAATTGCCAAAAATTCCAAAGACAACCACAAGGCATTCTATAACTATGTCAAGAATCTAAATGGCAATGCTCAGATCTGCTCTGAGCTAAAACAGAATGGCATTAAATATACTGATCCCAAGGATATTGCCAATATCCTGGTATATCAATTCAGTTCCAGCTTCATCCCCCTCTCACCCCCTAAATGGCCCATCTCAATACTGGAAGATTGCCATATTCTGGTAATAATGGCCACAAAGGTAAAAAACGCACTCTCCAAACTAAGAATACAGCATCCATGGGATCAGATGACATCCCGGGCTGTGTACTACATGAACTACAATATGAACTGGCACCTCACCTAAGTGTCATGTTTGATCATAGCCTCACCTCAGGTTTTGTGCCCACTGAGTGGCGCAGAGCTACAGTTATCCCACTCCACAAGGGGGATCCATGTTGGATCCCAGAAACTACTGTCCCATCAGTCTGACGAGCCTTATCTGCAAGGCCATGGAGCGTATTATCATGAAACTTATAAACAAAGACATTGGCAACCTTAAAACACTGGATCCCACCCAGTCTGGGCTCGTGAAGGACCGATCTTGTCTCCTGAACCTGAGTGACTTTTTCGAATCAGTATCCAGAGCCATGGACAAGGGTAAGGTGGTCCACACAGCCTATCTAGGCCTTAGACACCATCCCCCACTCTGGAATCATAGATAAACTTACTAAGCTGGGCATTAATTACTACATCACCCAATGGGTTGCTAACTGGCTTACTGATAGAACCCACACTGTAAAAGTAGCCAACTCCAAATCCAGCTCCAGACAAGTGACAAGTGGAGTACCTCAGGGTTCAGTCCTGGGACCGCTCTTGTTTGGCATCTACTTCTCTGAAGTACAGGCCAACACTAAGGGACTCTGGCTAATGAAGTTCGCAGATGACTGCAAACTGGGAGCCATTATTGAATCCCCAAATTATATGGATACTCTGCAAAAGGGCCTTACAGAAACAGATGCTTGGTGCCAGAGCCATGGGCTCAAGCTCAATGCCAAGAAATGTATAGTTATCCCCTTTGGGAAAAAACATGTACCCATGAATTACCATATAGGTGGCAGTACACTAAACACCGAAAGTGTGATAAGAGACTTAGGGACACAGGTGGACAGTGGTCTCACCTTCGATAACCACATTGCCACCACAGTCTGGAAATCCTTCTATGTGGCACACCTCATCACTAAGGGCTTTTCATCCAGAAAAAAAGACGTCATTGTCCCACTGTACTCATCCCTCATTAGACCCATTATAGAATACAATGCCCCATTTGGTATGTACCTCTCAAGACATCTGCAACAACTGGAAAGGCCACAGAAATACCTCCCTAAAAGAATCACAGGCCTAAAGCAGATGCCCTACGCTGACCGCCTTAAAAAACTCCAGCTATACTCTGTCGCATATCGTCTACTCAGAGGCGATCTCTGCTTAACATACAAGGCCATGTCAAACCCAGAGCTGTTGGACATGCTACACTTAAAGAAATCCCAATCCCTCAGAGCCACACGCTCCAGGGATCTAAACCTTGTCATCACAATAAACAAAACATGCTGGAGAGATAGGTTCCTGACCCAGAGACTCCCCAGACTCTGGAACAGATTGCCCATACATGTCAAGCAGAGTGCCTCTTTGGTCCTCTTCAAAAGGAACCTTGACGATTGGATGGGAGAAAGGAAATTGACCCCGGGGATCACGTCAGTCGCCCTGCTAGACAGGTGTCCAGGGAAGTAAATAGTGTGGGAAGAAATAGCCAGGGAAGTGTTATGGCTAGGCTTGTATAGGTCCTAGGGCTGATAGCCTAGTACCAACCTATGAACCTATGAACCTATAATGTCTGTCTGTTAATCAGTTCATTCATATTTTATGATGCTGCTCTCCATCCTGATGTGTTTCTATGTAATAAAGCATCTAAACGAACTACCCGCATGCTTGCCATCTATGTTATTGAAGGGCGAGTAATAGTATGGATGAAGCGACAGGTATCAGGAGGAATGTTTGGTGTAGTAAGATGTAGGCTACGGTAGTGCAGATATAGATTTTGTGCATCAGGGCATTGGTCAGATGTTTATGTTGGTCAGCATTATATAATTATTCTCAGAAAGTAGAAGGGATAGATGAGAGAGGAAAATATGTTAGGGAATGTAGAGAAGAGTATATTAATACAGACAGGGAAAATCTGAAAGATGAGTAATAAGAAATATGAATTTGAGAGGAAAGACTCAACCTGTGAAAAACATGGTCATGACCATGACTGAGCAATGTGCTGTTTGCTCTGTATTTTGAAACCAGGGAGTTTCCCAGTTATTTCTTATGTGGAGGGATAATATTCCACAGTTTGTAGATATAACAACAGTTTAGAGAATCCCCTGCTAAGTTAGTTTTTCACCTGAATGGAGATCCCCTGTGGGGGAGAAAAGCAGTAGAATATTTTGCAGTACTGGGTATTTTTTAGGATATTGTGTGGTAGCTGTCAGTACATTAGGTAGTTATTTAGTTTGAGTCTGCTAAGCTGTTTTAACGAATGGCAATGTTGGGTTCTGTATGGGGTGCTGGTAGCAAATTAGGCAATCTTGTTAAAACAGGCGGCTGCCTTAGATTTAAGGATTGTGGTTACCTTTGTTAAATTACTTGAGATGCACAGGAGGGTTAGAAGTAGATAGGTTGAGACTAACATTTTTCTTGCTGTGCCAGGCAAGTAGTGCCTAGCAGTATTAGGAGATCCTTGTTTTTGGTAAGTTTTTTAATGGTTTGTAATATATGTTGCTAAAATCTGAGGTTGTCATCTATTACAACATTTAATAATTTAGTTTTGGATATTATTTTAGTTTTGGTATTATTTAATGATGTAGTCATCAATGATTATTATTTTTTTTTTAATTTTTTTTACTGTTTGAGTATAAAGATTATACGTTTAGTTTGTTGGGCATTAAAGTTCAAGTTTGAATTTTTTAACCAGGTTTTGACAAAAACATACAGCTTGAGTGATTTCCTGCAGTTTGGATACTGTTGAAGCAGTATGTATTAATGCTGAACCATCTGCATATTGTACAATGCTGGCAATCTGGAGCATGTTTATGAAGAAGCAATGTGGATCTAAACGAAGTCTTGGGGATGTGTTTTGATGTCTGAAGAACCAATGTGGAACATTGTGAAAGCGCTTACCTACCAATAAACTGCTTCTTGCTTTTATTATTTTTGTGTGCTACGTTTCTGCTAGAACATTTGTTCCACATTTTGCTGCTTATTTGTTTATGAAGATGTTGAAAAGTAGGGGTCATACTATGGAGTTATGTGAGACTCATATGATAATGGTACAAAGGGTGTATACTTCTGTTGCCATTTAGCTGCTTGTTGTCTTCCAAGTAAGTAAGTAAGAAACCATGAAAAGGAAAACTGGGAGAGACAAACAGAAGGGAGTGCAGGAAGTAAATGTTGACGTGATACCATGTGAAATGCTTTAGACAGGTCTAAGAACATGGGGTATACTAGTTAGCCATTGCCCCTTTGCTGGTTTACAGTATTAATGAAATGTAGGAAAGTGGTTGTACTTAGGAATGGGTCTAAAGCTTTGCTGAGTTTTGGAGAGAAGGTTATTTAAGTTTGGATGATGTGTAAGTTGTGCTTGCATGCATTTTTCAAGGATTTTTAAGAGAGGAGGCAGACTAGCAATAGGTCTAAAAGTTATTGAAATCTGCTACTGTGCCTCCTATGTGCAAAGGTATGATGTCAGATTTTTTTTTTCAGATGGCTGAGATGTATTTTTCAGATATGCGAGTTTTTATCATAATGGAGACAAGGAAAGCTATGGCATCTGTAGTCATTTTTGGGTATTGGGAGGGGGACTTGGACACCTGCTAAGGAGATTGTTTTTTATTTTCTTTATTTACTTACTTATTTAGTTATTTATTTATTTATTCATTCAACATTTGTTGACTGGGAAAGTCCAACTAGGACAGAGCCTATTTTCAGTGGAGGCCCAGGGAGAAACATTCCAGACACATGTCTTTGGAATGTGATAGGAAACCGGATATCCAAAGGAAACCCACACTTAGTTAGTGAAGTGATCAATTAGGTTAATGTATTTATTGGTTAATTTGGTTTGGGTTGGAGCTTTGAGGGTTTAAATGTAGAGGTGAAGGGGGGGGTGGGAACTAGGGGTATGGAAAGGGAGTGAACTGAGCCCGAACAGTAGTGGGGGTGAATGGAGCAGGCCTACCCACAGAAGCAGAAAAAAAGCCATTTTAGAACAAGAAAAACAATCTGTAAAGTGTGCATTTAATACAAGCAAATAAAATAGAATTAGAACTAACACAGAAGGTAATTAACAAAGTGATTATATAAATAGTTTGCTAAGATGTGCATAATAAACATTTTGCTTATGCCACAACTTACCTAGCTCTTTAGCTTTCCACTACATACATTTGCAAGACATTAAAAGAAAAAGTAGAAGAGTATAGGAAATGATGGAGGGGTAGGGGAGGGTAAGAAAGAACAAAGGATTCATGAGAAGGACAGTAAACTTATGAGAGCTTGTGGACATTAAAATAGAATTGGCTGAATGCAGCCACTCACCCCTTGCCTCCCTCTAAGTTAGTATAATACAGACAACAATGAGCAAAAATTGTTCACAAGCTCTTAATGACAACAAATGTGCTCTGGTGACAAGAGAAATTCCCATCAGGACACATTAAATTGATCAACACAGGTATCTCTTACTAAGTTAAGTCCTGGAACTAATAGAAGAATTAAATAATTTTGTAGAATTGGTGAATCACAGTTCTCAGGCAGAGACTGGCTATATGGAAAGCCTTAACATCTTAAAGTTGCTATATAGTAGCTATTAACATGGTTCTTTTTCAACAATCTATAGCTGAGATGTGGTACAGTCAGAAGTTTTCAAATTGTAGCAGCAGGAAGTATTGGGCATCTTAGGGACTGGGTGAACCCACTTGCAGTACACGTGTAAAATAAAAGCAGAACTGTCAAGTTCAGAGACTTAAGCATCTACAAGTAACATCTATCTTTACTTACAGCAGACATCATATTAAACTGCAACACTGAATTGAACTCTATAAAATGAATTTGAAATTATACAGTAAAGATAGCTAATAGCAGCTTGCTACCATGTACATTATGAATACATTTTCAACAATGCAGATGGTTACCACATAAATGTGACTGAATTTAGTCAACCTGCCCTAAAGACTGCCTACAGAATTAACCACGATTAGTGATTGTCAGCAACATTTATTACATTTTACTCTATTGTACAAAGGGTGCAAACATAAAAAAACAAAAATAGCAATAAAACAAGAAATGTTTCTAAATCCATCCATCAATCCATCTATCCATCTGGACTATTCTAATTCAGGTGTCTCAGTGAACTTTGTGTTCAGACTTGACTGGGGAAAGGTATATATGAGGGAGAATACATAAAGATGACATATTTGTAAGGAACAGAACGAACAGCTGACCTCTAGAAGGCTCATTGGCTATTTGATCCAGGGAATTCTTGTTTATAAAATCAAGGAATTTTGTGGCATAGCCAATATTTGAGGTATAGGTCTTCAGTTTATTGTCAGTTTATTGACAGTTAGATAATATCTCCCATGATAATGAAGCTTTTTTTTACAGATAAAGGTCATCTATTGTATTTAAGAAATAGGTATGGTTTAATGGGTAATCAAAGATGTCCTATAACATTCTAAGATCTGATTGTTGGTTTTATTAAGCCAGAGCTGAACATCAGTTAGTTTGCTCTGTGGGTCTCTGGGGATTCGTTTTGAGGTAATGTGGTCTTCAACAAATATGCACACTCCACCTCAATTTCCATTGAGGCTAAACTTACAGGTGCAAAACCCTGGCATAACGTGTGTGCTTTCTGCATTCTCAAACCATGTTCAAGTAATAACATACACATGAATGTGCTCCAAATTTAGGAATGCTTCAAGGTCAACTAATTCATCACACAAACTCATAACATTGAGCAGCACCAATTTGATGTTCTCTGGTGTTTTGCTTATTTTTTTTTTTTAGGATGGAAGATCCATTAGCTTCCTTAAAAAGGAACTATAGGGCAGAAAAGGCTTAAGTCAATATGCTGAAGCATTGGAAATAGAGGTACAAACAATCCTTTGCAAAGCCAAGTGGGGCTATGCAATTGTTCATTCCATGCTGGCATGACATGCCTCTCAGCCTCTCAGAGCAAGAAATCTGGACACAATTGTAATTAAAATTTGGACAAAGGCACAAAAGGGGTCTATATTAAATCAGCAAACTCTTAAAAAAGCGAACACTGATTTATTGACCCCATGTAAGTGAAAGCTTACAATCCTGAACACTTGGAACAGTGATTTTTTTTCCCCCAGGGAAAAAAAATCGCTGTTCCACAAAAAAAAAAAAAATAAAAACTTCAAAACATTACATAAAGTGGGGGGCTTCACCCCCCACACCCCCTACTTAAATTTATCAACTCTGAGATTGTACTACAGTGAGGAAAACGGCAAAGTAATGGAGGCGGCCAAGCAATTTCTTTCCCAGGGAAAGAAATCGCTTATATACCGTTTCACTATTTTGCTGTTTCGTGCTTTCAAGTTTGATCAAGACACATTCGAAGGATTGCATCTTCGATTATATAACAGGAACCCCACAAAAATAGGGACTTTTTTAAATATTGCTCTTACAAACTTAGAAAGTTGATAGAATAACAAGTTTTGCATTAGCATGAATTTTTCTGAAGGATATGAAGTCTGAAACTCGAATGTCTGTCATGATTTTCTAACTTAAATCTTTAATGATTTACCACTTATTTGCCAGAAAACCACAATTTTAGGAAAAATGGACTAAAAATATGGGTCCAAAATCTGGACATCCTGTGCAAACCTGTACAGTTGAGGAGTATATGTCATGTACTGGATCATCCTGGAAAGACATCAGTTACTGAGCCATCTGTTGAAATCAATCAACTTTTCCTTTACCAGAGTTTTTTCCTGCACTTGTGATGTGTATGAACTGCTCAGAAATGTCTCTCTGCATTTCCCTTAGGGTATTGCATGGCCACATTGTTTACACCCACATGTACCACTACCATGGCATTGTTGTATTTGTTTGTCTTGATGTTGAGGGCCCTTGAGACATCAGAGATCATGACATCAGAGAGACAAGTGACTGTCATCTTGTTTTTGTCCAGTGTTATAAATGTCAAGTATGTGTGTTTAACTAATTAATTTAGTGCAGGGTTTAAGAGTTCTTGGCTTGTGGTGATTTTTTTTCTTGGTGACTTTCAATTGTGGATGCAGCAGTATGTCTTATGGTGCTCAGTTGTTATCCTGGATGTTTAGGCAATAAATTTTTTACAAATTCAAAATATGGCAATTTTCCATTTGTTTGTTTGGAATGCTGTGACAGTGTGTGATGCTCACAGACTGGGTTTTTTATGAGTGTTTCCTCCATCTTAGTTAAGCATTTGAATTTCTCACAGGAGTAAATAGTAGTTCATTGTCCATAAACATCAGGCAATTGCTAAACTGCCTATTTGTACCAAGTATTACGAGGCTGGAAAAACAAGGACAGATAATCTGTCTGTTCTTCCATTTAGTTCAAAGAGTATAGAAATGTGGGGGGTATAAGACATCTGAAACGTATTTGAGTGTTGAAATTTGGTGAGAATAAGACTTATCTGAGCAGCATTATAAGACTTTCTATTATGTGTGAAGCAATTTGTGGAAGTAAGGCCTACCTTAACAGAACTCTAGGACTTTTCAGTATGATGGTAGCATAATAACTAAATAGTGGAGGTGCTGTACTGAGGTAGAAGCAGTTTACATTAACTTAACTTAGTCCTAAATAAACAGCTAGGACTTTTAGCTCAGCATGCTAATGTGTAGGTCTCCGGCTAGGCTTGCTAAGAGTAAAACTTTTATTGAAATGTCTGCTTTTAACAAATACAGGTCTACATGGCTCAGGTCAAAGTGCACCTCAGCACACTACACCTGAGCTGAGAATTTAAACAAACCAATGAAAGCACAGCTTTTGACTCCAGCCAAAAATGCCAGCTTTTCAGAAGTAGCACTTGCTTATCTTCTCCAACTGACAAGACAGCACTGTCTCTCAGACTGCCTCACACACTGGTTAAAACTTGGCTGTATCAATTCTCAAGTTATAAATTGTAGAAATGGAGGGAAAACAGATGACTGAGTGCAGGGAAACAATACAGTAATTAATGAATGCAATCAAGTGACTGCACAGTCCAACACTTCAATTACCTGTAAAGAAAATTAAATAAGTGATCAAGATATATTTAAAGGATACTAAAATATCAGAAACAGTTAAAATGGAAGGAAAGCAGTATATTTACTAAAGGAAAAGAGCACAGCAATTAAACTATTCAGTCAAGTGACCACATAAACACAATATTTCAGATTCAGCAAGGGGAAAATAAAATACGAAAAACTTGTTTAAGAAACACTAAACATGCTGAAATCAAAAAGCTACAAATATTTATGTAAAGACAGCTTGGTAGTAGCTGTGAATGCGAAACATGCAGTTAACCAGCTCATTCTGTCTCTGAATAATCTCAATACCCAGCTTGTTTTAAATAACACCAGACTTAAAGCTGAAAATGAGATGCAAAGATGTCACTGAGAAAATGAGGCAGCTTGAGGTGCAAAGAGAGTGACACAGAGAAAAAAGTGGTTGGGAGGCACAAGAAGAAAGAAGCAACACTCACATGACAGGATGCTGGGACTTCATTACATGTATTTGAATAATTAGGGTGAAAGCTGAACCCTGAATGCCAAGGTCTGTGCTAAACTGTTTACTTAGTATAAAGGTGGAAATAAGTTTAGCAGTTTTATTCTGAAACTTGAAAGGATGCATAATCAACAGCAGATTGACTAGAGCCATGGGCAATGTTTTTAACTCCTCAGCTCACAGGTAAGGCACTGCATGCATGAACTAAAATGATTACTATGAACTGCTGCAACTCAGATACAATTAAACACTGCTTTTTGAATATTTTAAAATTACCTCGGAAGCTTACAGGAAAAGAAGAGTGATTACTCAGAAAGGAATACTACAATTTAAGTGTTTAAAGGCTCTTTGGTTTTAAGAATAAACAGTAACTGTGATCATGTTTTAATAGAGAGGTTTGTGGTGGCAGTGTTAATGTAAATTGGGGGAGGGAGGGTATTCATACCTGAGATTTATCATTAGTTTCCTCTTCTGAAAAATATTGTGTTTGTGTGTGGTTTGTGTACAGAATTACTCTGGACAGGCTTCAAGTATTATTAGGAATACTACAATAAAAAATCACTGGGCTCAGCCCAAGGTGATTAAAATGCACGGATTATTGTGAGAATCTACTGATGTGCAGTGTAAAGCTTATTTAGATGTGGTAGGTATTCACCACTAGTGCACATTTGCTGTACACCTCACATACTAATTATCTTACAGATGTGTGGATCACAAGACCATACCCTTTCTTGTCCCTTGGTCACACTTATAGAACTATTCACCACAGTAATATTTAAATGAATAAAGTATAAACTGTGCTGATAGGTGTGTAGTATATAGATGCATGTTTATACATTCACATCAGTACTACTGTTTATTTTCTTAGTATGACAGCTAGAGTGTGAATGTATTGCTGAAGAGCGCCTTACTTGCATTGCAAACTATTACAAGTTTTCAGAGACACCTGGATGTAGGTCAGTGTAGTTGGTGGCCACAATATGATAAATTAGATTATATTGATAAAGAACTATGCAAACTGGATCCAAACAAAGCACAGGGAGGAGAAAGCATTCATAATGACCTGAGAACATATCACCGTGAACTTAACAGCACTACATTGCATAAATATGGGGAGATTCCTCAAGGCTGGAGACATGAACTTGTTAAATTTATATTTAGGGTAAGAGAAGTTGGACAAACCCAGAATCATACAGATGCATAAGTTTGATTTCTTGTTGTGGAAAAATAATGGAGTAAGTTATATTTGATAAAGCATTTTCAGAACTGTAAAAGTTGGGACTCAAAACCATATATCAGCATATACATGTTGAAATTAGATTTAATACCACTTCCAGTTTGATGTTATATAACAATATAGCAGCTATGAATGAAACATTATGCTGTGATGTAATTTATATAGATTTAACTTCAGCATTTGATAGGGTCATACTCAAAACACTGATCAATAAGTTAAAACAACTAGGTACTGATGTACTCTTGATAAGCTGGATAGCTGCATGGCTTACATATAGGACATGGCAAGTATCATACAGCGAACGGACAAGTGAAATTCTTGGTTACAGTCAGGGTGTCCCACAGGGCTCTGTTCTGGGCCCATACTTGTTTAGATTGTATCTTTCAGATCTATTTTTTTTTCATCTGAGGTCTTCTACAGTCTGTATGCAGATGACTTGAAAATAGGTAAACCGATTACATGTGTTACAGATAGGGCATGTCTGCTTATAGATAGGGTATGGCTGGAAAAGAACATGAATAAATTGACCCTTTCAACAGAGAAAATAGATACATCAAAAATAAGCATATGAGTTTAGGGGGGACTAAACTGAAAGGTAAATAATTAATACAGTTCACAGTCATTGAAACTGTAGGTTCATTTAAGGACCTAGGTATACTGGTAGATCCAGCTTTGACTTTTTCTAATAATATCAACCAATTGGTTAATAATGATTATAGAACTATAGGTTGTATAAAAAGATATATAAAGTCTAGGAAATCAGAAATTATGAAATCATTGTTTGTTAGTTACACTTGACCCAAACTTGATTTCAGAATAACAATATAGAAACCTTATAAGAAACAAGCACGAGTAAGCTGGAATGAGTACAGTGGAAATATACCAAGGGCATTCACTGATATGAAAATTTATTAGCAAAGACTAAAATATATGAACTTGCACAGTGTCTCATATAAATATTTAAAAGGAGACCTTCTTCAGGTATATAGGGCATTTAAAGACAGCTACCTCTGGGAATGTTTAAGGATATCAAAAGGTAGTAGAGAATGATCAGACAACCTATGTAGAAGATTCTATAGGAATGAGAAGTGTACTAATTGGTTCTTTAAGAGTGTAGCTGATGCATGGAATAGACTACCAAATTACATTAAAGCAAGCATTAGCTTAGATATATTTAAGAACAACCCAGGCACTTATTATGTGCATAACTGTTTTGGTATATTGGCAGGCTAGAAGGGGAATTAATGCCCGTACCTGAAATATTTGTATGAATGTGTATATATATGTATGTACGGTGGGACTTGTCTGGTATGTTACTACAAGGTGACTGACATGACTGACCTTGACTGTAAAACAGCATGGGATACAACAGCAGCAGTGAAGGCCACAGGTGGGATTTGACAAGTAATAAGCAGTTCACCAGGATGCAGGCCTTTTTTACATATGTGACAAAACCTGATCTCTGCAGAACTATCCCTCTTCCATCTTCAGTATTATGTAGGAAAATCAAGAGTTACCAGCTCTCCCAGGATAATTATTGCCCATTTCTTCAAGTCATCAACCAGGAATCTAAGCTCATTACATATAACTGGATGAACACAGAGTGGAAGAGCATGCTCCACCCACAGCCATGAGAATGGCACTTTGAAGAGCAGTTGGAAACATAGAGATCTGAGAGTTCAGGTAACACTTAAGAGCCTCCACCTATAGTTGCTGCATCTAGGCACTGCAGTTCTACAATATGAGAATGTGCAGGATCGCCTGTCAGTACAGTGTCTTACACAAGTACATTGTCTATCCAGCTGTAACCTTTAGTTACAGCCCAGGTGTGACTCCACAATATAATCCCAGAATTATACAGGTCAAGGGAGCCAAAAGATCATATGGTGAAGAGAGTCATTCAAGTTTATTCTGCTACCATACATATAATTCAGGATCTAAGCTATATAATTCTTATCTATTATGAAAGCAGTTAGCAGTGTATATGTTTCATGAGGTCTCTCATAATTCAGTATTAGATATATCAGCTATGATACAGCCAGTTAGGCAATCATCACTGTGATGTCATAGTAGAATACCCTAGGTGGACATCTCATAAAATATTCTGGAGGATATCCCACGGAATATCCCAGGGACACCCTGTGGAAGAGCACAAGCAACACCCTGTGAAGCAATCCATAATGCATTGGTTTAATTCCTCCAAATGCTTAGGTTTCTACATACCTTGATGGGAATGAACCTCATTCCCAAGTTAGAGAATAATTAAAGTTCATGAAATCAGTTTTGCTTCAGTCTTTGACATTTGATATGAATGCCTTTCTCTGCACCCACAATGCAGCCAAGAATTGCCTCTTCTTGTAGTTGTAAAGGGGTTACTTTTATTGGTAGCATATTTAGATATATTTGAAGACTCTTTTTTATTAGCACAGTTGCTGCTACCACAACTGGAATATCTGTGTATCCTTATTCCACATTACCCTAGTTTCTTCTTGCAAGTCCTGATATTTTACAAATGTATGTCTTTTGGTTCATAAGACACTGTAATCACTGGGTACAGCAATTTCTATAAGCAAGTTACTTCTGTCTTTTTATTTTGAACTACAATATCCATTCTATTTGCTTGTACCTTGTTAGATGCTGGTATGGGGTGATCCCACAAAATCTTTACTTCAGAATTTTCAACTATCTTTTGCCATTCATGTTCCAATGTCTCTCAGCTACCTCTATTTTGTAATGTTTACACAGTCTGTAGTTTAACAACCTTGCCACATTATTATATATTTCAGTATACAAACCTTTCGCCATGTGTGCATTGCACCCTATAGCAAGATGTGCATCTGTTTCTAATTTTGTACTGCAGACTTACAATTGTCTGTATCTCCATCCTTCTCCTATGAATTTTATGAAACATCTAGTGTGTAATCCACTATTTTGGGTTCCCAATGTTAACCTTTCAACTTTTAGTTTAAATTCACTCCATCTAAGCTATTCACATGACAACTCTTGTTCAACATGAGGTTGTTCCAGCAGATCTCTATAATTCTTGCTATAATTGTAATCTTTCTATTTACCTTTTTTCCTCAGATCCTGTTATTTGTATTCTTTCTTTTTTTTTTGGGCTTTCTTTCGACACAATTTTTTTATCCAAGTTTGCTTGCATTTTCATGCCTGCTTTTTTCCCAAAGGCTTTTGCTAACCTAAGCAAAGAGGTCATCTTAGACTTCTTTTGTTCATGTTTTAGAACTTTCAATACATTTGGATCTGATGAAGTCAATAAATACACATGCAATCCCACAATCACTGACCTATATGTATCATCGATTTCAAGGAGGCCCATCTTCAGACCATGGGATCTATAATCTTGGCAGATACGCTGGTTCTTATATTTGATGGTTATGGAGCAATTTTCTTCTTTTCTTGCCAAGCTAATCCAACTCTTTTTGTGGTCAGTCAATCACTCCAACGCTATAAGTTAAAATTGGAAGTACAAGCTGATTTATAGCTTGAACTTTATTCCTAGATGTCAAAGGAATTTTCAGTATAAATTTTAGTTTTCTAAAATATTCCGTACTGAGATTTGTTCTTATTTTTTCATGATACATCACTGCCCCTTCATCTTTTCCAAGATATTTGTACACTCCTTCTTGTTCCAAATCTTTGATAACCACAATCTTCTCCAAGTTCTATAATTCATCATGTCTTCCATTTTCCTCTTTCAGATGTTGCTTTTGTACATTTGTCAAGACCAAATGACATTCCTGCATCACCTGTGAAGGCTTTAACAATTTGTAGCTGCTCTTTCAGGTGTTTATCTGATGAACTATACAGTTTTAGGCCATCTGCAAAAGGTAGATGGGATATCCTTTGCTTGATTATTTTCTTGAAGTCAGACTGAATCCGTGAATGAGGCTGTTGAGTAAACAGTTTAACAGATTGAGAGCAAGACAAAACAGTAATCATGACAAAGAAACACCCTGAAATATTCTATGATGGATTTTCACACCCTGTATAGCAATTTATCCTTTTTTGTAGTTCAACTACAAAGTGGTTTGCCATTTCTTCAAAGTAGCTGCAATAAAATTTACCAACATGTGATGGATCTTGTACATCTATAAACATTGTATAATCCAGATATGAGGAATACTATCAAATGTTTTTTTTTTTTTGTAATCTATCCATGCTACATGCTATACTGCGATTCCTGTTCTTTTTACAGGTCTCCATCTGGCTTTCATTAATAAAAGATGATCCTTTGTTCCATATGAATCTCTTCTCCTTCCTTTCTGTCCATGAATAAGTTTTTATCTAAATGACTGCATACCGTATCTGCATCAATTCCTGAATATAACTTATATATTGTTGGGAGACAGGTTATTGGTCAACAATTCTTAGGTTGTTCAGCAGGTTGACTTCTAAGTATGAGTAGTGTTTTCCCCACTGTTAGTCAGTTCAGTATCATTTCAGGGTGCACATATAAGTCGTTTTTACTCAGGGCTAAATCACAGTGCAAAGATGTCAATAGCTTTAACCAAAAGTTCGGTGTAGCATCTGGACCCAGTATTTTCAAGTTGGGAACCTATGATGCACTGTTTGACAAACCCTGTGGACCCCCATATGAATGATGAGGTGTGGTTCATCCAACACTCCACCTCCCATGTTTGGCATGTATCTTTCACTGTCTGAATGCCTTCTGGTACTATGTGTTGTACACCCAGTGCAAATGACAATGAAAGTCTCACATGATACGTTTTTGCTTGTATTGCTGTGTGATAACATATAATGTACAGTGTGAATGGGCCGTGTATTGCACCAAGCACTACTGACTTCACAATGGCAACTATGATACTGTATACATCAAACTGTTCTCTGTGGCTGTGCCTTTTGTGTGTCTCTGTTAGTGGCAGATCTTGTCATTTGCCTTTGTTAACATGTAAGAAACTTCCTGACTAATCAGGAGCCTGTTGCTCTCCACCATCACCCTTACTAGAACTGGTGTTGCTATTCTCTAATGGAGCTAGCTGTGGTGCTGATGGTTGTGATGCTACCATTTGTCTGGCCACAGCACGGGCAGGCAGCTTCATGATAGCTATGTCATGCAGCACTTCCACACAACACAGGTCCTGCTCACATCGGGAAGTGAATAATACATTGACCCTTTCCTGAAATTTTCAAGGCATCTGAAGAAGGCTTTGTGCATTCAGATATATGTTCATCAACAATGTAGATCTGGCAATAGAAATAATATAACTATGTTTTGTCAATATTTAATGATGTTGTACTGGTGAGATGGTATCTTTAGCTGTGTCTCAAGAAAATACTGCACATCAAAGGCAGTACTAAAATTTTGTGAGTGAGGATTACTGCACATCAGATATGCCCGAACAGGTTTATCCCTTAATAAAAACTATGAGTCCTATACTTACTGGTCAGATTGTCCTCTGAGAAATTTCCCCTCTGGAAATGGTGATGCATGCATTGACATATGTTGGTATCAGGTACACCGCCAGCCTACCCAACAAGCACATTAGTTATGATGCCATCTGCAATGCAGAACTTAACTGTGAAATGTTTCCAGTCATTGACAGCCAGGACTGAATATAACAGACCATTGTCATAAGAGACATGCATGCTTGTGGTTCCCTGCTGTTTTGGCATAAGAAACAAGAAAACTATTACCACATCTTCAAAAAGCACATGAGTGAATTTGCCCACAGTCTTTCAGACATTGATGAAAATGCAGTGCATCAAATGTTGAATGCTTGAAAGTACTTGTGGTTAGAATCATTACAACAGTATCCAAGGATACTGCTAAGCAACCTATTCCCTAAGGTACCACACGTGGCTGGTATTTGTAACAGATGTTTCTTGAAGCAATGATTTTAAGCTGTTTTTCCCTGATACAGGGTGAATTAAGATTACTTATAATTTACCCCCATTGAAAGGTTTCCATTTTATACAAGTAAAATGGACAAATCTAGGAATACTAAAATATTTACAGTAAGCAGAGAGGTTAGGCCTAGCTGGATCTTGTGGCTGCTTGACTCAAGTGATACGCATCCAGTCCCAAAAGTGGTGGTTAGTTTAGTGTAACATTTTCTTTTCATTCCATACAAGAGCTGCTGGAGAAATACATAATCCTACAGGAAAGACATTTAGGTAATACTCTAGCTAAACTATCTTGATCTAGGCTGCTTATGGCCCCATGATTTACTATCAGCTCCCCCAACTTTAGGTTCCTTACCTGGCAATGCCAAGTTAAATATTTTTGCACTCCATCTAGGCTTGGGAAAATATTCCACAATGTCCCTCAGTTTGTTGGAAGTGTATCTCATGGAAGCTCTGGTAGAATGGGGGTACATATTTAGGGAGTGTTCTCTGCTCTTATGTTTTAAGTAGTTGATTCAGATTATCAGTGAGTTATTCTGGCCTAATGCAGTTTAAATCACCTAGTCAGTGATTTTGCTGACTGGCCTTAATTATTTCATGTATGCTGTCATTCACCTCTCTCAATTGGTTGAACTTAACACTTTTAGCTAAGAAATGTTGACAACTACTGTTCCATCTATTTTTAAGGACTTAATAGCTCTGGTGAAAGAGATCTCTCTGCAACTGAGAACCCTGGTTATGCATTTAAAAATTATTGTGCTTGAAAAATGGACTCAATGGAGCACATTCATTTCTGAAAACGAAAATCATTTTAATTATTCATTGCTATCGTACTTGGCACTGCCATGACATGCAATCATTTATAAACTTGTTTTACTATTTTATATTATTGAAATCCCCCATGAATATTATTTGCCTCTTTTATATTTTATAAATTTAAGAAGCTACAATAAAAGCTGTTCTTCCCCCCAAAAAATCATGTGGTAACCATGAAAGTTGCCAATAAGGCCAGACTAGACTGAATAACTAAGAATAAAAACATATTTTAGACTGCATCATACAATGCAGAGCTACGAAGGACTTAGAACACAGCCATCTTCATCAGGATAAAGAAGTTTTCATTTGCTTGTTGGAAGAAACAGAAATTAAATGTAATTTATTTTGTTTTATTTTTACTTCTTCTTCACAAAATACAGGAGTACCAATACTTAAAAAGCAAACATTATGTGAATATTCATATAACAAGAACATTTTGAGTGCTGATTACTGTGTTAGTATTTACATTAAATATTCAGTTTATTACAACAATGCTTGCATTTTTCTTTTTATATTGAGATGTCTGATCATATAACTCATGTAGATTATGATGTTCTCTAAAGTCATTTCCATAAATTGCTTCCAACTTTTATGTTTTATTATTCACATTACATTAGTTATGATATTTTATAAAATAATTTACAAAAGAAACAAACACAGCCGGACTTTTTATCTTCATTATTCTTTTATTGTTTTACTAGTGTTGGCATTCATAGTCCCCTCACATGCTACACAGAGCCACACAAGTTTTCTGTTCTACACAATGAGATTGCTCTTCAGAAAGCCCTTCATCATTTCAGTATGAGGGCTTGCAAGTGAGCAGCTTGTAAACTGCTCAGTATTTCAGACTCACATGCAAATTCAGTAGTCTGTGGCACGGCCTCTGCTATATAGGTCACTGCTCTTCATGGACTTGTTCTTTGGCTCAGAATTAACATAGTACTGAGAGTCATAAATGTACATACTATGTAAAATGTAACAGACCAACAAAAGTGCCATGTCATTGTTATCTGAGTTGCATCCTCTGAAGTTAATGACAGAATCTGAGCTAGGTGAACAGGAGCATAACAGCATGAATCACAGCAATTTCACTTTGCACTACTTAGCTAACTGATCCAGGTGAGCAGTCTTGTGCATTTTGTTTGTGTGTGTGTGTGTGAGTGTTGTGACATCAGTGGATCTGGTGTGCATGTGTGTGTGTGTGTGTGTGTGTGTGTGTGTGTGTGTGTGTGTGTGTGAGACATCAGTAGATCTGCTGTGTGTGTGTGTGTGTGTGTGTGTGTGTGTGTGTGTGTGTGCACGCGCGCGCATTTACGTGTGCATGTGTACATGTGTGTGTGTGTGTGTGTGTGTGTGTGTGTGTGTGTGTGTGTGTGTGTGTGTGTGGTGTGTGTGTGTGTATTTGATGACCAATATCTGAATTGACATGTGTCTGTCAGAGGATGGGGCTGATTATGGCTACATAGACTGGTGGTACTAGATGCATGTATTTGTGAGTGGATTTCTAGGTGTTTCTATTAGTGAATGCCTATGTATATGTAAATGTTCCTGTGTGTGGTTTGTATGTGAAGATACTTGTACTACATGGTTGTGTAGTTTAGTAGCCATCTCATCCAATGGCTAACTGTTCAAGAAAGCAATTCCAAAACATGTAAATGACTTCTTAATGTAATTCACTGCCTTGGAAAGAATGCATGACTCTAAACACATTACTGCTTGCATAACAATTCAACTTGTCTGAGCAGCACTAATTGTGCAACTGAGCAGCTAAGGATGAATACAGCTACCACTACACTAATTTCCATTACTGTTAGGCATCGAAAAATTGTACCTAATGCCAGTCATAAAAAAAAATGTAAAGTACATTCATTCAGTTTCAGATGTAAAAATGCACAAAACATATATATATATATATATATATATATATCTATATATATATATATATATATATATATATATATATATATATATATATATATATAATAATCATATATATATATAATAATATAATAATCCCAAGAGCATAGGAAAAAACACCAGGTATCATTATCATTATCCTTAGATGTAGAAGGTCTCTACCCGCCTTTGAACTGAGAAACAGAGGAATTAACACACTTTGCAACCTTGTCAGGTTTGAATTTCCAGAACAAAACCAGCATAGTTGTTACTCCAAGGAAAACTTGATGCAGCCACTGTAAGAAAAATGCACTGAGTTTATCCTGTTTGGAACTAATACCTGGCACTTAAAATGTTACTGTTGTAAGAGGAGGGTTATGCTGCTGCATTGGCTTTGTAACCACACCAGATTCGGTTCTGCTGCCTTTGGTGCAGTGCCACAATAAGCACCAATAATCAGCCTGTGGTCATGGGACACTAACCTGCTCCTATTTATGGCCATCTCAGATGGTCAGGAGAATGCTGCCAACAGTGTAGTCCTACATGTGGAAATGCTAGCATGGGTACAAACCATAACTCATGCAACAGTTTCTAGGAGATATCCCATCTCTTATCCTTGATTTAGCCAGAAAAGACAATTGGCAGTTCTGCCAAAAAAATGATGAAATACATTTTTAAAATCAGAAGATTATGCCAGACATATACTGGACAGTATACCACAAAACAAGTTTCCTACTTATCACAAATTCATGACATTCCAGGGAAGGCTGTTATTAATCAGTGGCGCTTCAAACTAAGGCTCCATAGCTGAAGATATTGGTACCACAGAAAATGTTCAACATCATCAAAAAAAAAAATCACACCGATATAAAATATCAATGACAACCCAACTTCTCCAACTAAAGAGAATGCCATCAAGAAAATAACCTGCATTACACCAGATTCTATTCAAAATGTGAGACATTTGCAAAAGATAGGGAACTCCATTAATCACTTCAGTGCCCATTGCTCAAGACCTGCCAGGTCCTAAGTCTTTTGACTCACTAATCCCAGATGGGTCAATGGTTTGATACTGCTTGCTGACATTGGCAGCTGCTTCCACCTTTACATGAGTAGAGAAATCAGAGGAAATCATTCCCAACAAGCATTCATGGTATAAAAATCTTATACCTTGTGATGCAGGGATGCTAGAATTCTGAACAAACCTAGTAACATTTTTCCAGTGACTGATCTGCTTGACCCTAAGTATTTATTCAAAAGGAGCATTGGTATTATAGTTATAGTCATTAGGAAATTAAGTGCAGACCACGTTTCTATTTACTAAACATAGTTTTAATGTCCTACTTCAGGTAGTCCATATTGGAACAATAAGGCCCATCTGAGAATTATGCCCAAGTATGCGTACTTATTAATCCCATCAGAGAATAACATGTTGACTGTATTGCTGTATAGCCTTCTATCTTTGGTTCAGGTTAAACTTATCTGTTATTTCTTGGTTTACTAATAGCCCAGATATATCTGTCCAAAATGGGCAAATGCATCCATCCCCTCAAGACATAGTCATTGGCAAATCAATCAAAAGAAAGATAATCGTTTTTCCATCATTTGCATATCTTAATACCAATAGTGCTGCTGTATATGCAGGCTCAGCATCTCCACTGCTATAAAAATAAGCTTGAGAAAGCAAATAATGCTGATAGGTACTACTATGGATAATTAAAATGGGAGAAAAACTATCACCCATTATTATTTCATTTAATGTTTAATAATTTAAAATCTTGCACATTGTCAAAAATATGCCTTGATTCCAAACTTGGCAAGCATTATTCATAAGTATTCCCAGCACAAGGAGTGAAAATCTTTGTTAAAAATCAATAAAATGACCATGTACGATTAATCTTACCCATTTTGCCATTGCTGGCTATCAAAAACAGCTGGGCAGAATTGAACTGTCTTGCTGTGCTCTTAGTAAACCATTTTTACAAATGCAATATCAATGAAAATGTATCTCAATAACTGGTCTGATCCCTAGCAGGAATCATTATATCAGTATACATTAGAAATATAAGCATATCATTAAAAGTTAAGAATATCAAGTTTTCCTTTTTTGAGAAAAGAGAAGATGTCAGCTGGCTTTGAGGTAAAAGGAAAGAGCTTTATAATTTATATCTCATTAAAGAATTGCAGAAGTAGTCTCCCCAGTGTCATCTTAAAATTTTTGTAGAAATTCATTGGTATATAATCAGGCCCTTCCACATTCACTGCATGTGTTGTAACAAAGTATAACAATTCTTGCCCTGTGATGTGTCACAGTGTTGTAATACTGAAAGGGAGTTATTGTGGGTAGTAAAAATATTGTGTTTAAGACTGATAGCAACATTTGGGTGTTAACCAGTAGAACATCCACAGCAATTCTTGTTAATGGGGAAACTAATTTAAATGCTACATTAAAAAGATGGCTATGACACTGCTAGTTATACAAGTCTGTCTGACTGTCATTTGATAAGGGGGGGGGGGTCTATGCTATAGCAAAGCAGAAGATATTCCAGAAAAATTTGAAAAAACCCAAAATGTTCCACAAGGAATCCAGAAAGAAGGAAGCTGAATAAAAACACATTTGTAATGTGTTAAAATTAATGCGGTAGATATTCCTTGTGGAACTGATTGAAAATGTCCTTTATATATATTATTATTTCCTTCACCTATATCTTATAAGAAGATTCTGAACTATTTTTCCTTCTGTGTAATAAAACTACACCATTTTTATGAACTTGTTTTTTCTGATACATTATTTTATGCCACATTACTGGAGAATGTGGATGAATTTGTTCATTTTTTCCATTTTAGGATGGATTTTGAGTTACACCTTTCATTGCTTGAAAGAACACAATTCCATCAGTTCAAGAGAATGAAGTGTTGTAGTATGATGTAAGAGTTTTGGGAAGTGCCAGTCTGTGTGTTACTGTGCCATGATGAGAAATGTGGAGTATTGGACTTTTACTAGGGCAGTCAAGTAGAAAGTGGTGATTTCCAAATTCATGATAAAGCCAAAGACAGATCCATCTATTAGCAGGAAGACCTTAAGGTGTTCCCTCTTTCCTTTGAATAACACATCCACTAGGAGGAAAGGAAACAGAGGGCAGTGAGGGATATCATCAGAATCAGTGACAGACCCATGGCAATCGGACTCCAGTGTAAGAATAGGGCATAATCTCAGCCTATGCCCTACAACAGGGTTGTGATAGTGAGGAAAAGAGTACATTCAGACAGCAGTCGCAGGACCAACTAGATAAAACAGGACAGCATGAATTAGTGTTGATAATGAGTGACTTAAATGCACAGAACAGGATATGAGGACGACCTGGGTCCACATGGGTGGGACAACAGGAATAAAGGAGAGGCCATTCTAGGCTTCTGTCTGGCAAATGGCTTGATAGCAGCCAACACAGGGTTCAGAAAGAGATAAAGTCACAAGATCACATACAATAGTGGCCAACATGCAATTCAGGTAGACTTCCTCTTGGTAAGGAAAGGATACCCAATGATTGCAAAGTTAGCCGCAGTGAAGCAGTTGGCCCACAGCATAAAAAACTGGTTGCCACAATCAGCTGCAAGCAGTGGTCAGAGAAGGTAAACAGAGACCAGGCTGAAGACCTGGGGAAGTTGACTGGAGAGAGAGTAAAACAGTTCAAGGAATGACTCGGGGCTCTAGTACCCCAAGAAAAGGAGGAAATAGGTGGTACTGAAGAATGGCAGTGCCTGAAAACAGCATCTGTAAGGACTACAGAACTGATATGTAGCCAAGCCAGGTATGGAAATAAAGTACATAAGGAAAGCTGGTGGTGGAATGCTGAAGTCCAAGAAGTCATCAAAAGAAAGAAGATGTACAGGAAAACGTGGGAGATAGAAAAGGCAGACAAATCTTGCAAGGAATACTAGTTGGCTAACATAAAAGCTAAGAAGGAAGTTGCAAAAACAAACGCATCAGAGACAATTTATCAACTTCTGGAAATGACTTTGTAAGTGGCAAAACAAAACTATATCAGGTTGCAAGGCAACGACAGATAAATAAGATAGTCAGACACCCTTCATAAGGGATATCAGCAACATCCTGCTCACCAGTCCACGGGACATCAAAGGCAGATGGAAGGAGTATTTCCATCAGCTTCTGAATAAAGAAAACCTTACAAAAGCTCTACTGATCCAAAAACAACCTATAATGTGAGAAGAAGAGGAGTCCACCCTAAAAGAAGTAAGAATGGCACAAAGGAAAATGAAGTCAGGGAAAGCAGCAGGCTCAGATGAGGTCACAGCACTAAAACACTAAATAATGACACACAATTAGGCTTCAGACTTCATATCCTTCAGAAAAGGCAGACAAACACACATCCAATTATTTCAGTAACTTTCTAAGTTTATAAAATAATTACCAATGGACAAGAGGCAGAAAGAAATTGTTTACTCTGCTGCCATTTGCTGGTTAGTACTGGCAGATCTGACTGCCAAGCATGGGACCCAACCTTAACAATTTTATCAGGGGGCACTTAACATTTCATAAGGATGGGTTTTACACTACTCTAGCTTTTAACTGATTTCTCTTTTTCTGAATGTGACGCCTCTGCACTGGACCAGTAATCAAGGAGCCTCAATCCTCTCCACTAGCACCAGTGAGGGATGTGCACATTGGGAGGATGACAAGTACACACACACAGTAAAGTACATTTTCCCTTAAGAGCACACAGATATCACAGTCAGTCTGGGCTGGTTTCTCCCTCTCTCTGCAGATCCCCAGTAAGACTCCCTACTGGCATAGCTATAGGGTTATGATCTCAGCCGAGTGGTCAAGCCAAAACCTTCAGCACCCTCTCTGTCCAACCAGTGCTTCGTGTCCCTGCCCAAGTAGCTGACACACACACACACACACACACACACACACACACACACACACACACACACACACACACACACACACACACACACACACACCAGCCACCCACTCTTATTTATCAGCTATTATAAGGCCCTTCCCAAAGGGTGACCAATTCTACTATGTAATGTTACTCTAACCCAAATGGTAAGTGTGTCCAAGACTTTTAAGGCTATTAAATAGTGGCCTGTACAGTGTTACCAAATACATATGCAAGTACTCAAAGAGTTTAAATATCTCTAAACAAAACAGCCACAATTAAAAGGTTTAAATGTATTTAATAATAAATAATAAAAGAAGAAGACAACATGCAATAACTCAATACAGTGACAACAGGGTTCAGAATCACAGTAGATATTTTAAAACAACATTGCAAGACAGTCTCACATAAATGCAGAAAACATCTAAACTAATCTTGCTAAGTTCCTATCTATCTCTGAGAGAAACTATGTTCTAAATAACTTACTTACAGAGCAAAGCAAATGCAGATGAGAAGTGCTGAAGGTGGATATTTCAGGTCCAAAGACAGAATACAAAATGCACATACTCACTCTCTGAGATAGTCCTTAAATTAATATCAAGCATTACTGCTGGGTTATCTCAGATGACTTCATTCTTTGTCACGTCTTCCTTCAGTTCTCAGGCTAACAGAAACTTAAAAATTTAGCACTTCTGTGTCAAAAATGCTTATCTCTCAGAAGTTTGCCTAGAACTGGAAGTCGTAAAACAGTTAAACACTTTTGCATTTTGAAACCAGTAATTATTTCTGTTTCCAGACAACAGAAATAACTCCTAGCTGTAGACATTCTGTCTCCTAGCTGAGATAAACACCATCATAAAACGCTTTGCTTTTCTTGAGGGTTTGCAAGCTAACTCTGTATGTTCCAGCCTTTGCCATCAAAACATACATTTGCACAGGCATACAGTTTATACACATTTCTGCTCTATTCCAGCAGGGTACACTGTGGTTACATTCTTGAAGCTCATTACAGAACATACAGCTCAACACATACTTCTGCACCAGTAGATTAGTATACACATAACGTATAGTTGTCTTACATTTGTAAGACAAGTATACAAATCATACTAATATTCACAAATGACATAGAATTATTCACAAAATTCCAGCTAGCTGGGCTGGCAGCCTTCACACTGAATATCAGACCATAATCAGCACACTCCATGCAATACAAAAAAATATGAGGACCAATGAATTCAAAACTGGAGATCAAGTGTTAGTTTTGGTGCAATATCCAATAAACAAGTTTATGACTAAATGCTAACATCTGTTTGAAATAGTGGAAAAATTAAATTATGTAAACTGCAGGATTGGAAAGGCTAGGAAGAGAAGGCAAGAATTGTTATACAGTATCATTTTTTGTAAGCAAGCAAAAATGCTGGTCTCTAGTTAGCTTAATGGCAGGAACTTGTAGAGAAGTAAACCTAACCCCTATATCTGTAGTGTAAGTAGATGAAACACTGGCTAAGAGGCAAAGAAGTATTGGCTAAAAAAAAGAAGTGTTCTCCTCAAGTACTTCTCAAAACAAACTTGATTCATCATCATGTAGAGACCATTCCAGCAGAAAAGGTTAACTTAAAATATTACAGAGTGTTACAAACACAAAGAAAAGCCATGCATTAGGAGGTCCAAAAATGCTTAAGGTGAGGTTTATAAAACATTAAAAAGCCTGTAGTGTTGGTTACAAAACCCTATCAACAATCAGGTTTTGTAATGACTTTATGAAGCTGGACCCCATTTCAATATTTAACAGCTACACAGTCCCTAAGGTAGATACATTAGTACAACAATTTGCGATTACTTCAAAACATCAGTCAGGTGTGGTCCACACCACAGCAGACAGATTATTTAGGACTCAAAGACAGTCTAGTGGACCTGAAACTGAGGGTTGCAAGATGAGTTGAGAGATAAATGTAACATAGTGTGCTGGTTTTTGCTCTGATGTGTCCAAGTATCATAAAACTTTAGTGAAATAATGCAATCAGCAAATGCTATAAACAGATCAGTATTGTAAACAGTATAAAGAGTATTGTGTCTTAAAGACAAAGGGCAACATTTGTGTATTAGTTATAGAGACTTCACACAAACATTGCTGTTGGTGACCAACTGCTCTATTAATATGGTGTCCAAAATAAGGCTTTTGGTCCTGTTAGAAAATGTGGCCTTTCAGTGCATGGAGTGTTTATGTTTGGAACAGCAGTTCTGGACAGTATGCTGCACTAAAGGAGAAGGCATACTGAAATAACAGGAAAAAGAAAAGCACAGACATCTTCCGTTAGGGTAACAGAAAGAAGGAAGATGGCTGAAACCAACTTTAGATGTTGGTAAAATGTTATGACAGACATTTTTTTTAATTTGTGGAACAAAAAAAATCCACCATACATTTCTTATGCTTCAGCTGTGTATTTTATGTACAGGTGGTCTCTGTTCCATTATTTTATAACACAGAGGGCTAGATTCCTTAATGTTCACTGAACCCAGTGCATTTTGTTGATATCTACACTGCAGTTGCAGATAAGCCTGTAATATGCAAATATGAGTCAGTGAGCTAGGGTATCTAGGTGGAAAACAGAATTGCCCAGCAGTATCAGTGCACTGTCTTGCCGTCACAGCAAAATCTGTAATTCAAGAAAAATGTATCATACTCCAAGATGTGTGGTATCAAAGCTATGGAAACTATACAAGAACAATGTAAGCTGCAGGACAGTTAAAAGAATACATATCTGCAGCAATCCTTCCAATAGGTCAGCAAACAACTATGCATGTCTGTGTAACTTGTGTACTAATAAAATATATTAACCAGAAAAAAGAAAAAAAACAATCAATGGAATCCATAAAATTTCCAATAAAAAATAAAGGTGAAGGGCAATCACAGCCACATCAGCAGGCCTAACAGTAGCTAACAATGGGTGTAGGACATGTGTGGGGAATGATCACACTGAAGGAAACAGGGAGACAGAAAAGCAGATGCAGGGTAGAGTTATAGAAGGGGGACACACAAGAGGTCTGTTGGAAAAGGAAAATCTGAGGGACAGTTAGAGGGAAATGGGTATTTTTTTTTTGAGAAAAGATGGAATGAAAAAGAAAGGGGAGAACAGGAATAAAACAAAACAGCAGGTAAAACTATACAAAAATCACAAGACAGGACAGAAAAGCTGGAAATAAACATAAAAGAGAAGTAAGGTACGCAGACAGCACAGCTTACAGCTTACAACATGGGTAATAGAAAATGGACAAACAGGGTAGCCAAGGTGAAATGCAGAAATTATTTATTTATTTACTTTTTTTTTACTGGGAAAGGAAGACAGGACACAGATATCCTTTTTCAGTGAAAGGCTAGGGAGAAAAGCTCCAATGTATCATATTTAATGCAATCAATATGTACAATAACACATTTTATAATTCAGTTTCAGTGAATACATAGCATAATAGTCAGTATAATAAAATGTGTATTGCTATACACATATATTAAATTTACAAGCCTTATACTGAGATTTTACAGACAGAAGAGTGGTGTATAAGATAGGTAGAAGAAATTTAAGAAATACAACAGAGTGAGGTATTACCAAAACACATTTTTCTCAATTTGGCATTACTTATAGCACTCCTATCCACCCTTAATTACCATACACAGCTACCTAACCCCTTCCATACCTCACCATCACATTACACATCCAATTTCCAACATACTATTCCACCATCCTTCTCCTCTAGAACTCATTAACTCTACTACTCTAACACAACCCTCTTATATAAACACAAAATACTACCTATCCTACCCCCACCTAACTTACTACACCATGCACACTCCAACAAATATTCTCTCTACCACTACTTAAATTCTCCTTCCACATTAGACTATAATACACACATACTATACCAAATCTCCCTCTCTCTTTACAGTGACATCCACCTCAACCCCGGCCCCACTAACACCTCATCCACTACTTCTCCCCCTCCTTCACACCCTGGCACCCCCAAGACCATTTGCATGACCACAATTAATCCCAAAAGTCTTTGAAATAAAATTCCGAACCTCCATGCCTGGCTTTCCTATAACCACCCAGACATAGTTGCCATCCATAAACTTGGCTTAAACCATACATAAAAGGCAATGAATTTCTTCCACCTGGCTATCAAATGATTTGCAATGATAGGCCCAGCAAGAAAGGAGGTGGCATAGCTATAATCTACCCATCCTGTACAGTTACTCCATACACCAATCCCTTTCCAAAATTCGCCAACTCCGAGTTAACTATAGCTCTCCTAAAAATCAACAAACACAAATCAATATGCATAGCTTCCCTCTATATGCCTCCAGGCAACCACATCCCAGTACTAAAGGACATTCTCTCCTGGTTCTCCGCTAGCATTAAAAATGAAACCTTTATCCTAGGTAACGTAAACATTAACTGGGCCACAATAAACTCTCAAGCCCCTACTCAAACAATCACCCTCTTTAACTTCACCCAGCTAATAAACTCTCCTACCAGGCCAAACAAAGGTGGAGCCTCCAAGATCCATCATTGACTGGATCTTAGTATCTCATCCTAACCTAATCTCAAATTCAGGAATCCTTCCTGACCCTCTCAGTGTCCACCTGCCAGCCTTTGCTGACCGGCACCCCTCTTCTTTTCAAAAGCAACATCATTACATACAAACTCATAACCTCTCCAGTTTCAACCCACAAATATTTCAGTCTGTCTAAAACTAATAGACTGGATGGAGCACCTTTAAATCCTTGCCCCTTGACAACACCATCGATTACTTTAATTAGACCTTTCTGAACCTACTCAACAGCCTTGCTCCCCTCAGAACCAAATGAGTTAAAGCTATAACCTCTCCCTGGCTATCAAAAGAAACTAAACAAACCATGCTCCTAAGAGATAAAAGGTAGAAACAATACCAAAACAATAAACTACCTAATGTCCTACTAGAAATTAAACAACTCTGCAACACTGTAAAAAATTAAAAACTAGAGACTACAAACTATATTACTCCAAGCTTCAATCTGAACTCTATCAACCTTAGAAAATTCTGGAATACTCTCCTCCCTCCTCCATCCTGGTAATAATAACAACCAATGCCCTAACCCTAACTTCACCAATCTAGAAACAGCCACTCTATTTAACACTTTCTTTGTGGAATGTATCGCCAAACTACTGCCAGCTTCCCTCACTCTTCTCCAGTTTCATCCCCCCTCACCCACACCTCCTGATCATACAACTCAAACCCCTGCCTTCAACCTCAATCCTGTTCCCATGAGCGCAATAAAAAAACTCCTCGTCAAAATAAAACCATGCTGCAATGCACCGGATAATTTACCTCCATCCTTCCTCAGATTATCTGCCAACAGCGTAGCCTTCCCTATGTCCATTATAATAAGCAGGTCCATCCATGAATTCTATGTTCCTCTCACTTTGGAGACAAGCATTCATCATTCCACTCCACAAAGGTGGTAAAACACTGACACCACCAGTTTCTGGCCTATAGACATTCTTTTTCCGCTTTTAAAAATCCTGGAAAAAATGTATTCATTCACAACTGATGCCATATCTAACTCATAATAACCTCCTTACAGCATGGATTCCACCCTGGTTGCAGTACCATCACTGTCCTCCCCTCCTTCCTCAAGACCATTAACCATGCTTGTGACTCTGCCAAAATCATATTTACCCTGTTCCTAGACCTATCCAAAGCCTTTGACACTGTCTCCCACCCTGTACTCCTATCTCATCTCTCCTCCCGTAACCTCTCCCCTTCCACCATAGCCTGGTTCTCTAGCTACTGCTCCGAAAGACAACAAGCTGTAAAATGGAAATATTCCACCTCATCTTTCCTACACACCCCTACCGGTGTTCCCCAAGGTTCTGTCCTTGGCCCCTTACTTTTCAATATATTCATCAATAACTTTCACCACCCCATCTCTGATATCTCAGTAATCCAGTAGGCTGATGATTCAACTTTCATCTGTTCAGCTGACCCCCCCCCCCCCTCCAACCTTCTGCTGAAAACTCATTCAGCTTTCTCTAAAACTGAAAATGGATGCAAAATTACCACCTCACTCTAAATGCTAACAAAACTAAACTAATGATATTTTCTCCATCTAAAAACTCCTCCATTGATAAAAACTCCTTTATAATACAAGCCAGAATAACATCCCCATTGAAATTGTACCACACACTACACTGCTTGGAGTCATCACTGATAAACATCTAAAATTTGATATACACATCCAAACAAACATAAAAAAAAAAACACCAAAAACTAGGGCTCCTGTATAGACATAACCACTACCGTAGGCTCTCCACCAGAAGGACTTTAGCCTCCTCATACCATCTCTCCTGTATCATGTACAGTGCTCCTCTGTTCACTAATCTTCAACACAGCCTACAAACCGAACTAGAAGCCTGCTACAATAAAATCTGCAAATTCACCACCAACTCTAAAAACTCGTCCCATCATTGCATCTCCCTCCACTCTCTGCAATGGCTCGAGCTTCCTAACTACCTGAACTTACTTAAACTTACCACTGCCTGTAAGCTCATATTCAAGCCATTCAGGTGTCCCTCTCTCCACCACCTTAACCCCCTATATTACTAATCGTTTGCTTGGATCAGAAAATCAGAACCTCCTTAAAATCTACAAACCTTCATGGCCCCCTGGACACCTTCTCCTGTCCTGTTCCTTACCTAAAATATGGAACTCATTTCCTCCCTCCCTTTGAAATACTCTAAACCATTCCAACTTCAAATCTCTCCTCTTCTCATACCTATCCTCAAAGTGGGAATGCTCATGCTCCTCTCCAACATAAGTCCCTCTATTAGCCACATCTAATCTTCTAACTTTTCTGATTATACCATACAGTGCTCACCTTCTCCTGCATCTCTTCTTCACTCACAGTCTTTCCCCTGCAACTCCTACTTCAACTTACTCCAAACTTTGTTAATATCTCATTTCCAGCAATTTCTTTTGTCTAACTATTACATTCTGTATTGTTGCATGATTTTATATTCTGTACATGAATTTTAATTCTATATTGTCAGCATGACGTAGATTGACGTCTTTGTTTTGTACGTTTGTCATTACATGATTTTATATTCTGTAAATTAATTTTAATTTTGTATTGTCAATATAAAGTAGATGACTTCTTTGTTTTGTATGTTTTCATTGTCACTGGAGCTTCTCTCCACTGGCCTCCATGGAAAACGAGCTCTTGTAGGCCCAATGGAGTTCTCTGGTCATCAAAGTGAAATAAATAAATAAAATAAATAAATAAATACAGGAGATAAGCAAGTATGAGTGTTAACAGAAAAGTAGTGATGGAATAGTTATTTGGCTGTGCTAATTAGAAGCAGGTATACAAGTTGAAGAAGTACAGTAAAGTGACGTTTTAGAAGGGGATAAGCAGGTTAAGTGATTTAGTAGTAGGTATAAGGAAGGTGAAGTAGTTTGTTAGAGAGCTATGACTCACATGAGGAGCAACGACAAAGCCAGGAGACAGAGAGAAAGTATTTTTGTAATGACTTAAAAAGATTAAGGTTGTGACGCCCATGCCCTGACCCAGAAATCAAGGAGCCTCAATCCTCACCACTAACACCAGTGAGGGGCATCTCATATAGGAGGAAAGGATAACAAATACACACAGTAAAATGCAATTTCCCTTATGAGCACACAGAGATTGCAGTCAGTCCTGGGCTGCTTGCTCCCTTGCTGTCCAGGTCCCCAATAAGACTCCCCACTGGCACAGCTATAGGGTCCAGATCTTAGCCAAGTGGGCAAGCTAAAACCTCAAGCACCCTCTCTGTCCAACCAGTGCTTCATGTCCCTTCCCAAGTAGTTGACACACACACACACACCCACACACTTTGAGAAGAGTTTATACAACCACACAGACACTCCTGGGGAAGGCTGGCACAGGTTCTCCAGCTGTGCCCCTTTTTCCCAGACTATACTGTAGTACCGGCTGCCACCACCCACTAATATATATCAGCTACTCAAAGGCCCTTAAAAGGATGTCCAATTATTACTGTGCAATATTATTATCCAATTGGTAGTATAGCCTCGTGCTAAAGCTATTGGAGTGGCTTTGTACAATTTTACCAAAGACATGCAAGTACTCTAAAGAGCTTAAATTATCTCTGCAAAAACAGCCACAGCTGAAAGGGTTTAAAAGTATTTAATAACAAATAGTCAAAACACAAGACAATACATTTTACTACACAGTGCTAGTCAAGGGTTCAGAGATCACAGAGAAATACTTAAAATAATTCAGTAGTACAGTTCTGACATCACAGAAAAACAATTAGTTTAATCTTTCTAGTTTCTAGCTATTTATAAGAGAAAACATAAGTCTAAGATAAACTTACATATAGAGCAAGACAGTGCTGGTGAGTTGGATGATCAAGACAAAAATGCTTCATGCTTTCTGATTCTCTCTGTTTTTTAAAATCACATTCCTGGTTCGCATTACATCATGCTTCACACTTCTCTGGGTTCCCAGGCTACACTTCCCTGGGTTCCCAGGCTAACAGAAACTACATTTACATTCTTCACCTCTAGGTAGAAACCAGAGCAATAAAGGACATTCATGCATGCAAATTCTGGCCATTAACTCTGGCCTTAAAACAATAGGCAGTATGCCTCACTCTAGACTTACTGGCTCTGAGTTTTAACATCAAAGGGTCACGACATGTTTTTCTTGGTCAGTAAAGTGCACTGTTGTTACTTTTTTTCCAGTTCCACATGTAACACTATTTTTACTATTTAAGACAACAAGCCTGTGGTTTACACTAATATTTACAGAGGACAGAATTATTTACAAAATTCTATCTGGCTAGGCTGGCAGCCTTCACCTATCTTCACCCAATCTTCACAAAGGTATGTGATAGACCTGACTGATACAGGAGTTGTATTCTAAGTTCTACTTACACAATTGGAAAAGAGACTGACACCAGTAGCCATTTGTGGTTTGAAGATGGTGAAATGTTGTTTATTATTTGACTGAATGGGACAATTTGGAAGATAGTATTGGAGTAGGGGTCTAATTGCTGGCTAAGCAGATGGGGTTTTGATAATTTAATATGTTATGATTAGCTGAATATAAGATAGGTGTTGAAGAAGCTCAAGCCAGTTAGGTGTTTTTAGCGCTAAACAGTGGTGGGTCTTGTAGGTTTTGTTGCAAGTGAATCTGGCAACTTTGTTACATGACTTTTCAAGTTTAGAACTACAGTAAGTGAGGCTTCTAGGTTAGTCATGAAAGGGGCTCCATACAAGAGAGAGTAAAAATACAGATGTACCTATGCAGTATGACATTCAGACATGATTTGATCTGTGGGGCAGTCATACCAGAATGTGTATGACTCAGTTGCAACTGGTGACTTCAAATCAAAGGGGGGCTGCAGGAGACAGCTGAATTGGTGGGGTCAATGGGAAGGGGTGTGGCCAACTAGAAAGTGGATGAGCTATGCTCAAAACCACAAAAACTAACTTCAATTAAATATGCTGCCCTGGGTGCCAAACCGTCATTATGAGAGTCCAATCAAGGCAAAATGAAGTGTAGAAGAAAAAAAATATTTCAATGCATTGGCTGCATGACAGCTTACTTAATATCTAGATGGAAACAAAAAGGTTGTGAGGCGTGAACAAATAAATTACTTTTTAAATACATTACTGGAATGCCAGTCAAAATCAAGTATAAGAAAAACAAGCAGCTCTCAGCTCAAACCACTTCTTCTTGCACTGCAGTTCTAATTATAATTTATATTCAGCTTTATTAAAGTATCAAGTAACATGCTGAAAGTAGCAATCTCTGTGATACCCCCACTTGTAAAAATGTTTCTTATCCAAAAATGACCCGCTGCCTGACAACTATCTACTTGTTTCATGGGGAAAACACGATCAAAGTAAAAAATGAAAAGCAAACAAGAAACAAGCTCAAGATACATTGCTTAAAGGATTACTGCACAGGTTGTGGACCACACATGATAGATTAGCATTCTGTTTAGTATAAAGGTAAAGCCTGCAGAGATGACTGAAAGTCTCCAACAAGTGTAATGAGCTTCTTAAAATAATGTAATCCTGTCCTTTATTACAAATACTGTCATATGCATTTCAATACCCAAGACTTATACATTATCTAGGTATGTAAGTATTATCTGCATGGCAACAACAGAAAGGCTTTCAATGTTGGCAATCCTTTAACAGTATGCTTATTAAAGCTTACTTGCATCTTACGATGTCAGACAAGCTTACCTGATGGTCATTAAAGCATTGCTACTTAAACACAGAGGAACAAGCACTTTCTGAGTAATAATAAGCATAAATCAACAGTACAAAAATATGACAGAAACCAGACCAAAATCAAGGACAGATGAAAAGACACTGTAGTACTTGTGTCTATCTTGGATGGGGGGATACTCTGCACATTTACACTGCATCACTGCTCCTTGCCTTGCTTGGACACATCCAGAGTCACTACATGGGGGAGTGGAGTGCAACAAGTATGTCATAATTTGAAATGTCTCTGGCTGACTGTGATGACCCTGACACATTTGTCATACCTCTCAACCTCAGAGCAAGAAATCTGGACAAAGCCATACATAGAAGTGGGACAAAGGCCCAAAAATTAGGACAATTTTTAAATATTGCTCTTATAAACTTAGAAAGATAATAGAATACTAGGTCTTGCATTAGTATGAATTTTTTGAAGGGTATGAAATCTGAAACTCAAATGTCTGTCATTATTTTCTAACTTTAGTCTTTAATGATTTGCTACTGATTTGCCAAAAAAACACAATTTTATGAAAAATGGACCAAAAATGTGATGCAAAAATATGAAATAGCCACACAATAGAGCTGGGAACCTGTCAAAGAAGGCACACTTTTTAAATATTAGTACTGCTAACTTGAGCAGCTGACAAAATAAAAGAATCTACATGCATTTCTGAAATAAAAGCAATCTATAACTCTGATTATTACAGTTATTTCTTAATTGTAAACCCTCCATGTTTTCTTCCTAAATTGCTATTTTTTGGAGGGATTATTAGGGGAAGAGCAACATTTTGAGCCAAAATCGGGGACAATTCTATAAAGCAATTTATTTGCATGTACTTCTTAACCTGTTAGTGCAATAAATCTGGACAAGGCCAAATATATTGGGGGAACATATAAACAGTACTAAAAATTGCTCTTGTATAAACTGAGACAGTTGATAGAATAACAGGTCTTACTTTAGCACGCATTTTTCTGAAGGTTATGAAGTCTGAAACTCAATGTCTGTCATTATTTAGTGACTTAATTCCTGAATGATTTGCCAGAAAACCACACATTTTATGAGGAACAAACCAAAAATAAGAAGCAAAAATCTATTTATTCTGTGAAAATCCAGACAGTTAGGAGGTATAGTTCAGCCAGGGCTGTCTGAGTTTGCCACCCTTCCCCCTCACAAAATCATGGTTGAATGGAGCCTCCCCCCTGCAGCCATTCCAATGAACCATTAATTGGCTGTTTCACCCCATTTACCATAAACACTAATATGCATACTGCTTTACTTCTATGATGATTTGGACTTCATTTGAAAGTTTCATTTTTCATTTTACAGCACAAACACTAAGACATCTACTAACCAAAGTAATGCAGTCTCACAATGAAAACAGACTTAGCATTAAAACTTCTCTGCCCTTGAAACTCACATTCATTGAAACAACACTGACACCCACATTCAAAGAAAATACATTTTGCCAGTGGCAGATAAAGATTAACTTTGGGCAGTTTTCAAATCATAGGCCCCTTGCACATGAAACATACATGTGCTCTTTGATACACCTTCCTGATTGTATTCAATTATATTCCTTGTACAATACAGTACAATTGTTAGAGGCCATTTTAAATGTATTGCTTTGAACATTTTTCCAGTAAACAATGAAACAAAACGCATGCACCAATAATGACAAAACTGCCCAATTCAGAACATTTTTTCCAGTAAACAATGAAACAAAATGCATGCACCAGTAATGACAAAACTGCTCAGTTCAGAACATTGCCATCATAAAAGTCTACTCAAACTTCTACAGTCCACCATTATCAGTAAATATGCACACTCTATGAAGAAGTAAAAGTCATCTAAATAATTCCACATTAAAGAAATCTGTAACTAATGAAGAGGTTGCTGCTAGCAAACGACTTTATATTTCATTGTTTCATCTACAAAAAGAGTGCCTGTTGCCCTTGAGGAATAAATTGCCTATGTTGCATTACAAAAATGATAAGCTAGTAATATTGCAATAGGGAATGGATGGCAAACTGATAGGTTCATAGAAACTAGGTATCTTCGCCAAAGAGGGACTTGCAGCATCCACCCCCTTTACAACACAGTACAGTACCAGCAATGCATTGAACTACTGTGGGAGTAGAAGCCAAAGCCTTCTGCATCAAAACCAAATACACTACCTGTTGTGCTATTAACAATGCAAGCAGAGTCAGCATAAGCATTACTAAAGCATTACTAAACTTCCCCTGCAGCTCTCAGCTTCTTGTAAAATCTACTTGACACTCAGCTGTATCTCTGAACTTTGCAGCACAAGAAATCTGGAAAATGCCAAAATTTATTGGTGGGGGTGGCAACAGCCCAAAAACCAGGGACACATTTTAAACATTGCATGTATAATGTTGAAAAGTAGCTAGAATAAAATGCTGTGCTACTACCATATATTTTATTGCCAAGTATTGAACCCAGGACTCTGTGCAAAACAGTCAGAACAACATACCACTACGTCAAATCATCTGTTTTATGAAAGAAAGGAAGACTGAAATTTAAATGGCTACCATTTAGTGAATTCAGTTCTCACCATAGCTGTCAACCTCTTAGCACAAAACACCTGAACAAAGCCAATAATGGGGGAATACAGCCCCCAAACATATTCAGTGAATTCAGTTCTCACCATAGCTCTCAACCTTAGCATAAAAAAACAGGACAAAGCCAATAATGGGGGAATACAGTCCCAAAAATAGGGACAAATTTCAAATATCCATCTTATGTTGTTTGTCATTTCGGCTTTTCCTGGTTAGGGGGGCGCCACAGTGGAACTCCGGTCTGCTAATGATTGGCAGTAGATTTTTGTGGTGTTGAGTTGCCAGCCCGATGCCCAACCTTCAGCGAAGGCAAGCCCATTCCTGAAAATTGCTAGAATAAAAGGTTCTGTGTTACCATATACTTTCTGAAGAATATGAAGTCTGAAATTCAAATGCTTGTTATTTTTATTTAACATTTGTTAACCAGGAAAGTCTGACTTGGAACAAAAGTCAATTTTCAGCAGAGGCCCATGTAGAAACACTCCGGACACATGTCTTTGTAAGATGGGATGACACCAGAGCAAACCCACACAAACACAGGGAGGACATGCAGACTCAACACACAAGGCACCCCACCCAAGAATCAAACCAGAGAACCTGTAGCTGTCAGGAAACAATGCTGCCAGTGTACCACTGCACTAATGACTGTATCAACAAACAAAGAAACATAAACCATAGATTTTATGAGGAGCAGAACAAATATGAGGCAAAAATCTGCAAATGTTTTTTTACAAATAGTGGTGGGTAGGGAATTCAGGTTCTTGCCACTTTGGCCCAAGGTATAGGGTTCGAGCCTTATTCTCTACCCACCACCATGTAGCAACTGGGGCATCACCCACACACACAAAATCTCTCCCTCTTCCTGATTGCACTCATAGGCACCCTCATCCATTTATCCCCACACTCACACATATACCTTACCCCTTGACTGGGTTCATTAACATGAGTGGTCATGTTAATTTATGCAGCTAAGTGATTCTCTGAATTGCTCCGCTGAGTAAATGCCTTACCACTGGCATTTTGGTGGAGAGCGCAGGACTAATTAGCATATGTCTCTTACCTATATTGCCTCATTAGCATGACCACAGAGACACCCACTGCAACGCATCACATCTTCATGTTAAAGCACTGTGGTAGGGCTGCATCTTAATACCTTGTGGTAACTTGGCTCCTCAGAATAAAGACACAAAAAAAAAAAAAAAAACAAGAATGGATAGCACAGATGGCTTAGACATTAAAGTATTTCCTTTGTACAGCCTCTTACCAGCTGAGTTACCTGTCAATAAATTACTGGGTTAAATGGTCCCTGTTTGAGAGTTATTTTGAGGGATGTCAAAATCATTGTGAAACTAGCTATTTAAATAGAAAAATAGCCAGCAGTTTTAGCACTGCTAATCAGCTTTTAATTAAAACATCTGTTAAATGCAATGCAAAATGCCACAACTCCAATCTGAAACCCCTCCCCCCATAATCCCCATTTCACATTGCAATTAGAAAACTACTGCTTAGGTAAGTAACAGCAATGCTGATTATCAGTTATACTATGTGGGATAAAATAATGTAATCTGATAAGTACTACAATGATAAATGTTACTTTCTGTAAACATTTTAATACACACACACACACACACACACACACACACACACACACACACACACACACACACACACACACACAGTCAAAATGCTTGTGCAGATCTGAAATCAGCTGTAAATATTCACTGATTATTATCAAGTTATTTTCTAAATGCCTAACACAGCAGTCAGGAACTAAGCACGCATACATGGAGTTCCGGGACACTTGTGAATTTTTTTTATTTTATTTTTTATATTTTCTACAGTGGGGGGGATTTATTTTATTATTTTTACAGATGGGGGGGCGGCAGTCCTATAGCACGAGCCGCCCCTGGTATGACTGATGGCAGGTGTGTGTTGTGGGTGAAAAATAGGGATCACTGTGCACATTAGATATGGAATCCAGTCCCCAAGTAGTCTGTCAATAGTGCAACTGTAAGCCAAGGAACAATATGGATGGCCAAATACAGACAAGGAAATGCTGGAGAGGATCAGCAGTGGACAGAATAGAACCTCTGACCATGCATATGAAAGGCAAACAGCCAAGCACAGTGCCAAATAACCTTATTAGAGTAAAACAACAATGTGGCTACTCATTGCACAAGTAGGTGTAGACAATCTAAACATATGTGAAATAGAATGCACATGTCACAGATATATGCCATGTCAGTTGCTTTGTATCTGGTAGAGGTACAGAAGCAGGTGTTCCAGAATGTGCTTGTATGTTGTACTTTCCAGAACATTGTTGCATATACACTACTTCATTACATAATGTTGTTTCATACATATTCATGTATTTTTATTTTTCTGTTCCAGCAGCAGAATTGCACCACGTATGTGGGAGGAGGGAGCACACATGCAGATGATACCCAATGTAAACGTAATGGCATGTTATTGTACAAGTGTGGTACAACATAACAATTCCAGCAACAGGTGTAAGGTTGTCTGTATTCATTAAGGTGAGTGTCTCCATATTCTGTTACTGTGAAAAATAGTTGTTATTGCCTCTGCTATCTTTCATAATAGTGGTGTATATTGACATGTTGATGTATCCCTATTGCCTCCAGATGCATCATTACCATGCAGGTGCATCTACAGACAGACCAGGTATGGCTTTCCATAGTGTTTATATGTTGCAGCACTTTCTAGCACACTTGTGATGTATGATATTCATGTCATTGTTTTACAGGTCTGTCTATGCATCCTGTGTAACATATGTGACAAGAGTCTCTCCATGTCCTGTTAGTGTTGTGTATATGTCATCATGTGGCTCTGCTTGCATTCATGACTGTGTTGCATACCCACATGTTATGCTTTGTTCATTTGTTTTCCTACTAAAGGATCTGTATTACAGCAGATGAGAAAGTCATCACACAGGGAGAATGTAACTGGTATGACATTTCCTCTGTTTCATACATGTCAGTCCTCATATTCCTCTCAGTGCCCTCCATTAATACTGTGTCCTTCTACACCTGCACATGATAACTGCCATCTGCAGTTCACCCTCGACCAGCTAGTATGTGTATATATTACATTCTGTGTGCTATACCACTGTTAGAATGGTACGTGATTGGTGAGTATGTTCTTACTAATACTGTCTGGATGTGTTTGTTTCCCTATGAGAGTTGCATTTCAACTCTCACCTCCAGTGGTGCATTTCCCACAAGGGCATGTCAGGTATTTCTTATTTTGTTCTTATTGACATATGTCATATATAGTGTAAATGTAACATAAATCTTATCTCCCTCTGTTATATAGGTTCCATGAGCCATGCATGGACATGACCTCCTGGTAAGGCCTTAGCTTCGCTAGCACTGTAGTCATATAGTTGACTCATATGTCAGTACAAAGCAGCACCAAGTAATTTATGTCAGTGTATCTGACCTGTGTTCTCTGTCTCTTTTTGTATCATATTCACTGCCTGCCTTCTCCAATAACTTGCCCCCTCATCCTGAGATGGGATGTGATGTGCCTCACTGTGCCAGCTTGGCTTGTGGCACACAAGACACAGATTTGGTGATACAGTCTGGTCCAGATAATGGCAGCCATGTCGATCAGTATGTAGCATCTGATGTGGAGAAAAACATGTCCAGCCCTTCTGATGATGTGGGGACATCAATTGTTGGGCAGGATGATACATGTGCACCACTATCCCCTGTTGAACCTGTCGGTGATGTTGACTCTTCCCTACTCCAGAGCAATACTGTCCAGCAGGGTACATGTAGGTGTACAACCAGTGTGTATGGGCATGTGTCAAATGATGTACACCTACTCCTACAGGTACATGAATGTTCCCAGTGACATCATGGATCTGACATTCATGAATTTGCCTATGCCACAGATTGTGTTGCACACCTGCTTTGTGTGTCTTTCATGAAGTTCAGGTGGGTAGACATGGTGATGTCATAGCAGCATTGGCTGTACAACATGATAGCATATTATCTATGGCATTGTCCTTTGAAAACCTGGTTGCAACAGTGCTGTTGTACTAACTGGGTTTTACATACCTTGACTGTTCTTAACTGATCTTAACTGATTACCACATAGGAGAGGCAGGCTCCCTCTCATTAGTCCCACTCTTGGTCATTTGACATTGATGTATGCCCTGCCAAGTGCATGCGCATCTGCCTTTGGCTAATCCACTCTGAGCCCAGCAGTCCTGACCAGTCAACTCACAGTCATGTTCCTTCACACAATGTGTCTCCACATACTGGTGTCACCTCATCAAGCAAAAGGGTCTGGGTGTTTGTGAACTTGGCAGAGGCAGCCAGGACTGTGGAGCGAGATGCCAGCATGGGCATCCTAGACTGACAGTTGATCCAATGTGGGTATCTTGTAGTGTCATTATGACCCCATGGTGATGATGACCACTGCGCAGAACACTGACAATTTTATCTGCATGGGCTTGCTACGAAGTCTATGCCATGAAATTCTGCTTTTTTTTTACTGACCTAAGTGATTACATTGCCTTGTTGATAATTATTACATCTTTTACATTTACATAAGTTAATAGTGATGTTGACAACAGTAATGCAATATGTGATGACTTGCTTTCAAGTTTGTATTATTTGATAGTGGACAGATAGGCATGGGGATTATATTACAATTTCCCTTGTTGTCTACCATTCACACATGTACCACTATGACTTTGTCTGCATACCTGTGTCACTTGCAGCCTGATTTGATGGTTCCTCTCATTACCGTTTTGTACATGTTCATACTGTTATATATTATGATTATATTTATTTATTTATTTCATTGCATTTGCTTACTGGGAAAGTCCACTGGGACTAAAAGAGCCCATTTTCAGTGGAGGCCTGGAGAGAAAAGCTCTGACAAGAACATAGATGCAGAAAAAAATAAACATTAATTGGTACAGATGTAGAAACAGTGTTACACATAGTGATTACAGTAATATATACAGAATTTTATAGATAAAAGTAGGAATCTAGTTGGTTTGACTACAGTAATATATACAGAATATATACATAAAAGCAGGAATTTAGTTGGTTGCCAGATGAATTCAATCAGAGAGGTATAAACAGAGATACATTAATCAGCATTATTATGTTATGTTATGAATGATGCTCATTGTGTACATATAGTGGGTCATTTCCATTAGATGCGATCTGTGCTGCAGTTGTGGGATACCACACGAACATCACTGTTTACTGTCTGTGTCCTAGTATGTGTGGCTGATTCAAAGGTGTCTGTCAGACACTGCTGTGTTGCTTGAGCTAAGACTTGTGGTCACATCCTCCATTTCCCACACCTGCTTCTTCTCCACTTCTATGTCCTCCTGACCCTTCTATGAGGGCTGTAACATGTCATCTTCACACATCTGTGGTTCTTGAGGTAGATCACCTACACCTGCAACAGGCAAGCATACAGTAATAATCTGTGCTGCCTTTTTAGGTGTATATTGCAGTAAAGCACAGATGAGTCCAGAGATCTGAATCTGGCTTTCACACACCAAACACACTCTCAATGGTGTTTCTTGTGCAGCATGTGCTTTATAATATGGCTCCTCAGCAGGGTTGGACAGGGCTCTGTGTGGCATCATTAGCCATGACTCAAATGGATAACTGCAGTCACCTGTTGGTGGGGGGTGTGGGATAACACATATGTTGTCATCATGCATACTGTTGACAGGGATGTATTCTGCTTACATCCTAGCTGTGTTCCTGTACTTACCCAGTAGTACTCCCCCAGATATTTTGCCATGTTGAAAAGCTGATCTCAGACTACTTTCCTTGTATATAGCAGCAGTGTGCACTCTTCGAGGGTGTGTCACCATGATATGGACTCTACCAGGATGTGTCACCATGATATTCATTATGCTGCCACCTGCTGAGCACACCACATGGCAGTTCAGTGATAACCAACCCTTTTTATTTGTGTACCTTTCTGCTTCAGGGGATTTCAATAGGGACATGGCTGCAGTCTATTGCACTGAAGACAGGGTGGAAGTTGGCAGTGTTGTAGAACAGATGCATGACACTTCACCACTCCATGACTGTAGATAGGAAGTGGATATATTCATCTACCTGGCTGCATATTGCTGCCAGGAAGTGTGAGAGGATGTGACTGGCAGCTGTCTGGGACACATTTACAGCATCACCCACATGCTGTTGGAATGTCCAGAATGCCAGTATACCTAGGCTCAGACAGACGTCTGTTTTGACAGGTATGGTGTTGCCTCCCAATGTACACAAAGACGTGCAGGGTACACATGTTATATATAGCCTACACCAGCTGTCTGTCTAAGCGGTACTTGTCAATTATTTCCTGCTCTAACAGGTAGCTTAGTCGAAGTCTGGCACATTGTCTAATTTGCTACCTTCTGGGACGCATTGCTAAAGCTTCCTATATGGCTTGCAGTACATAGGAAAAAATTTGAATTGTGAGCTGTGTAATGTTTGACTAAAAATGATTTGGTAGATTATAAGTGATGTAGAATGTTTGCAACTGGTAGTGCGATGTATAATGTTTGCAATTGAGAGTGTGTCAGTATGATTTCTGATGTAAAATGGTTGTGACTATGACTGTGTCAGTGTGGTTTCTTTTCATTTATATAAATGTATGATTGCTCATGTCTAAGTGATGGTTTAATAAAGGTGTTACTTGTTTTTTTAAAAAGGGGGGCAGGAACTGAATAATTTATGTAATGTTGCTTAGGTTGTATGATATATAACATATGTGAAGTATAATTTTTGCTAATGTTAATACAGTTTAATTATTTTTGTATAAATGTAAATTTGTCACAATTGATAATTCAATAAAGGTGTTTAAAAAAGAGCAGTTTTGTCATCCCTGTCTGTTATCACAATCCACTTGACCAATGCAATTTTTCTAACTTTTTGATAAATAAAATGGGTTTGCCTTCTTCTCTTTCTCTGGTAACCCAACAGTTAGATATTTGAGACGAGCTCTATTTTCATGTTGTCCATTCTTGACTCAACTGTCTGGGATGAAATCTGTGTTTCTAGTAGCCTTGTGATGACATGGCTTCCATCTCCCTTCTGTCTTCCAGTTCCATTTTCTGTCCTTGGAATATACGTCTTTAAGCTGTTGCAATTTAGTATTCTAGTAGGATTTAATGGCTTTCATTTGATTTAGGTCCTTAACTGCTATTTCCATCAGTGTTCATATTCTCCACAGCCAGTTGGATAGATCAAAGATTATCTACCAGGTTCCATGTACTAGCTTCCATGTTGCACATTCATCCCGGAACAGTAGCTCTGTTTTACTCCTTCTGTCTACAATTAAGTATCGTGCTCTTCTCATTAAAATATCCTTATGTTCATTTGCCATTAGTTAAAAAGCTACCATGATCACATGTATATTACTTTATAAACAAGACTTTTTCCTGTCTGATGGCTGAAATCCTAAGCAGCCATTCCCACTAGCATGCAATGCAATAACTTAGTTTGTTAAAATTGGGTTTCTTCTTTTTGGTGGATAGGTTTCTCATTGTATTTGTGATATTGGCTTTATTTGCATCAGTATGGGAGATAGTGGGAGTATTTAGGCTTGGACTTTTAGCATATCCTTTGTTTTCTTAGATATAGCAGGATTGCTGTTTATATAAGCCTACTAACCACTAAAAGATGAAGTTGGGTGACCATTGATAACGTAAGGGGATGTTGAACTAATAGCCCCCCCCCCCAAACACACAAAAACATTTATTTTGATGTTTTCTTGTAATTTTTTTCAAGAAATGGTTTATTTGATCTACAGAAATCGAAATGCTCCACAAAGATCTGTGAATCAGTGAAACATATAGAAAGTACACAGCACAATAAAAATGATACCAGATGCCACTTGTTTCTATATGCTGATGCTATACTGAGAAAATGAAAGTATGTGTAGTGCATTTGCCTCACATGCACGATGCTGTTTGATATTTGTATGGCCTGAACTAGATGGATAGAGAGGTGCTTCTCTACTTCTCAGACATTGTCAAGACACTTGCAGTCAAGAGAAACCCAATAATTATAGGGGGACTTCAGTGTGGTTCAGTTACATGACCAAAAACAGATCGTTGTAGGAGATCATGTTTATCTCAATTCCATAAGCTGATTACGGTGATGAAAATAGATATCTTTTGCATGATTCCTAGTGGCTATTGCAGCTAGATGAGGGATTATATCTATATGGTACAAAACACTGTGGAAGGATAATTGCTTTTTTTCTACTGAGTATGTCTATTCCAAGTTTCCCGGGTGGATATTCTATCTAGGCCCAATTCTGATCATTGTATGGCTAAGTTACAGGAATGTCTGTCTTGGGGCTCAAGCAGCTCTAGTCACATATACTAGGCAGCCTAATGTTAGGGAGGAAGAAGGGTGAGAGGTTTGAAATTAAGCAGTAGAACAGGGCTAATAGGAAGACACTAGTTCTATCGGTATTTCTGTGATTACCGAATTTAAAGGATTTAGTTTCAGGATTTGGGCAATGGCTACTTTTTTAGGTAAGAATAGGCAGTCAAAAGTCAAAGATTAGATTATTAGACTGGAGTGCATCATTGCCAGTCAAAAAGTTCTTGAAGAAGACAGGACTGGGTAGCCCTTACTGTAAGCTCATTCTCTATCCCATAAATAAATGGACAAAGCTGTAAACATTGAGATGATTAGGACCAAAAATAAGTACATTGAGTAATTCATTTGGACATTGATCTTGAGCACTCCCAAGCTAAATGCCCTCAAGCTCAGGGAAATGCACTAAGCACATAGTTCCAGTACATTCCAGTACATAGTTGCACTACATTTTGCTATTTAAGTGGACTAACTGTTGGTATTAAACCTTGCTTTCTTTTTTTATGTAGTGTATGTGTGTCAGGCTCTTTCGGACTTATGTTTGCATTAAGGCAGTTCCAGGCCAGTCAGTTCAGAGATAAAGGTCTAATATTTCTCTCTCCCACTCACCCTTTTATAGCTGTGTTCTTAAACCCAGTGCATCTGTTGTTTCCTACCCCTTATGATAATTTGACAACATAATTCCCTCCCTCACCCTGTTTATTATCTGCTGACATTAAGCATATAAATATTATTTTGCAAAGTCTATCCTCTTAAACTATTCACAGGGCTAAGAGACCTTTGATAAAATCGTTTGATATTGTGGGTACTGATACTGGTTACGTGGTTTTTAGTCCTAAAATTGTGAGTTTTGATTTATTTGTTTGGATTTAGTTGAGTTTAAATTTGTGTGGGACCTTACATTGCTTTATATAGTGACAAATACTTTGAATTAAAATTTTCCCAATAGAAGACTACCTCAGAAAACTGCCCAGTACTATGTTTTGCAAAGAGCAACTGGCTTTCATGTTGAGAAGCACAGCCCTGCAAGTACACGTAACAGAGTAGTGTTAGTCAGCTGTTAACCGCACTTGTAGCATGAATTAAGGATCTATAACCATGAATTTGCCCTTTTTTCTACCGCTACAGTCAGCTAGGTTGACTTGAGCATGTAATGTAGCAATTGCCTCATTTGTATTGACAACCACCTAATTCTAATGCAAACTGACACAGTATGTGAGGGATGTAGTTACTCAATGTCACTGGAGGCAAAGCACCCACTAATAGAAATGGCACAGAATAGGTTGTCAGTAACACAGACACACACAGACACACACACACACACACACACACACACACACACACACACACACACACACACACACACACACTACACATAGCATGCACCAGACGCATAGACGCAACACACATATACTGAGGCTCTAAAATGTAATCTTCCAAAGCTTCAAAGGCCTCCCAGATTTATCACACAAAACAAGTATCCTCAACAACCTCTAGAGCACTCTGCTAACACAACACACACACACACACACACACACACACACACACACCAACATGCATACAGAGTCATCACAAGGTGTCTCAGCCTCTAAGTCCATATGGCAGCCACCACAACACATAATATTTTAGTCATGTCAGATGTCCCACTTACCAGACTGAAAGAAGGAGAGAGTCATTGTCAGATTAAAAAACAAACTTGTTAAGAAAGTCACAGGCAAACTCCATTCAATGTGTTAGTTGCTTTTAATCAATGCACACTTTCATTTGGCTCCCTTGCCAGACTTCTTCAGACTTGAAAAAAGTTTCATCTAAAAACATTTTAATAAAATATAGCATAGCAAAATCACATGGTAGTGTACAGCCCTCACATTAATCAACACAATAACAAGCATCCATTACATGCCTAAGAACAAACAGTGGGCGGATAAATCTAACCTCACATTCACATATTTTAAAAACCCTGTTAGATTAGGCATTTAAAAATTCAAGATAAATCTGTCAACAGTAAATCAAGTGCAGATGGAATCACTACTTGAAATAAATCCTATAAGAGTAAACATATCACGCAGAGGGAGACAAATCCCTTACATAGGTACTTTAAGGATGCATCGGTCACAGAAAGGGAAAATGTCACTTTCTTGTTGAAATTTTATAAACACAAACAAACTATCACATTGGTATAACGTTCTTACGTTCTTACATTCTTACCATTTAGTCTTACTGCCAACGGCCCCATTTAAGCTGGATGGCATATATGGACATTCATAGTGGCTCTTTTTTATATATAAATAGCTCTTTTTCAGCCAGTTTACACATTTCCAAAGATAACTGGAGTCAGCACAATAAACTTATACAACCCCTCCTTCACAAAGCTGATGTGATGGCAGGCCTCTCTTCTCAGAACTCCACCCATAAGAACTAATTTGTAATCAAGTGGGCGTCTTGTGTTGCCTTAGGACTTATTACTCAACAGCAACAACAAAACCTACATTGTTCCACAAGAAAATGCTCACCCATCCGAACAGTGAGCAGAAATAACAGATACATCAATTTAAAAGCTAGAGCTATCATAGTGAATAAATACACCGACTCTAAGCAGCTCTCTTAGTATTAGCGCTATAATCAGAGAAACCTACTAGGCTAAATAAAGCCATTCAAGAATTTAAAATAAGATAGAATGACATAAAACAAAACCAGAGGGTTCCCCATAAATCGAAGGGGTAATGGCTTATCTTATATGACTTTAGAGTGCAGTAGGTACAAAACAGCGCTAACTAAATTACCAGCTCACACATTACAACTATAACATAACGCTAACCTGTATGTCCAAATGATGGTACATGGGTATCAAACAACCATATCCAAACATTGAGTCTACTAAAAATTTTCTAAATCAAAAGTTACATGCATAAACATTTTATAGAATTAACTTATGTAACTATATTATGATATATCATACACTATGAGTTAAATGAACTCAATAGGGATGCTCTTAAGGGACTACACTAATGTTCACCTTAATTTATACATTACATAAAATGCATTATCTTCCCAAGTTTTTCAACTTTAGGACACATTTAATCGAACAAGCATTGTTCAAGCCTGGGTATTTATAGGCATCGAGCCTGATTTGCCAAAGCAATTCTAGTTCTTCTAACTTTAAACTCACAGGGCCACCTCTTATATTGTGCGTAACACAATTGATTGTGGAATATTTAAATGAATGACCTGTGAAACATGAAACATGTTTCCCTAAGGCATTCTCCATCTTGCTCTTGATAATTGAAGGTCTGCAAATGCATCTATGAGCACCAATATGCAATTAGCAAGGGCAAGATGAAGAATGCCTTAGCAAAACATGTGGAAATTACCACATCAATAATACACCCCTAAAGGAATACATGTTGACAGTATTCTATCTTTTGACCACCACATGTCTGCTGTGATGAGGCAATCATTCTGTGTTACACAACTTAGTAAGGGCATGGCGTCCATCTCCATGGAAGTCATTATTCCACTGTACTCGGCTCTCATCAGACTAGTCATTGAGTACAACGCACCCATCAACATGTACCTAAGTACCTGAAACAGATTGTGAGACCACAGAGGTTCCTCCCATAAAGAATACAGGGAGTTAACAGCAACCCCTATGCAGACTGTCCCAAAACCCTATTCCTATATTTGATCTACTACAGAATGCTACATAGCAATCAATTCCTAGCCTAAAGGGTATCCTCAGATTCCACACTGATGGATTTACTGCAAAGCTGTACAATAAACAGCACCCATTCTGAGTACCTAAAAACTGTCCACAACATAAACAGGACATGTAGGAGGGACAGGAATGCATCTCAAAGATTACCCCATCTCTGGATTAGGCTTCCTATTCATGTGAAGCAAAGCCCATTCCTATCCCTTTTCAAATGTAACTTGTACCAGTGGATGTAAAATCACAAATTTACTCAGGGTTTACCACATACTTCCCAAATGGACAGAGGCAAACTTTGAATATTTGATGTGTACAAGCTCATATGATAACCATAAAGTTTCTTGGGTGTTAACACGTCAGCAATATTTTGGTAAATTTGGGATAAGCTGTGCTAGGCTTAGAATTGCTTTTTAGCTGATAACCTAGTAACCACCTATGAACATAATATCTGTGGGTTTGTCAGTAAGGCGGGGAGTGTCTGTTATTCCTTTGAGAAGATAACTTGAGAAGATAAATCACATTATGTAGAACAATTTTAATTTACTTTATATAGGAGTGCCAAAACCTATGTACACAACCTCAGATTTGTTTATAGAATCTGTTAACTACAACAGTTGACAGCACAAGCTACAGGTTTTGAACAGGCATTATGAGTTGAAAGCTGTAGCAGAATATAGATACAGGGCCAGATTCAAAAACAAAGTTGCCAACAGCACAACACCAAAGAAAGACTTCAGCACACCAGATGAGGATGCAATTACAGAATACATGCCAGAATCAGTCTGAGTAATTATCTATTCAGAGTTGGATAATTACAGACACGGTGCACACCCGTCAGATTCCAGAGCACACTATGTGCTCCCAATACAACTTAAGTGTGACAAAGTGCTTCACCATCTATGCTTTGAAAACTATTGTCGAATACATTATTGCAACCCAATGAAAGGAAGCTATCTCAGATGGACATCTGTGGAATCCTTATCATTAATGAAGAATAAAAAAAGAATACAACTGCAAGTAAATGAAATATATCAGGCTGCGGTACTGCAAACCATACAGGAAAATATATCAATACGTCCCAGAAGGCAGCCAGCAAGACACTGAGCCAGATTTCAACTTAACCAACTGTCAGAGAAGGAAATAATTGACAGGTACTGCTTAGACAGACAGCTAGTGCCAGATGTGTGTAACATGCGCATCACATGCATATCTCTGCATACACTGCAAGGGAACCCCATACATGCTGAAAGCTAGATTCAGATGTTTGTCTGGACACATCTGGGGTGCACTGCAATACATACCTGAAAGGGTGACACAAATGATTACTGTCTGCACCATACCACACAACATGTTAACAACCACACATGGTGCTTTGACTGCCAAAGTGACCAACCCTAAGAACCCCAGATGTCTGAAGATGACATGTCACATCTGTGAGATGAGGATCAGGAGGACATGGGGGGAGAAGAAGCAGGTGTGGGCAATGGAGGATGTGGCCATAAGTCTTAGCTCAGGCAACATGTCATTGCCTGACACATGCCTTTGAGTCATGACAAACCACATGTACAGAAGTACTCAGTGTAAACACAGATGTTCATGTGTTACCCAACAACAGCAGGACAGATTGTATCTACTGGAAAGACCCACACATTTATCATCATACATACCATAATCGTAACGTATAACAGGATAAACATGTAAAAAACAGTAATGAGGGGAACCATGAAATCAGGCCACAAGTTACACAGGTATGCATACAGAGTCATAAATGGTGCATATGTGAATGGCAGACAACAAGGAAAATGCAACCCCATCCCTATCTGCCTACTATCAAGTATTGCAAACATGAAAGCAAGACATCATGTTGCACTAGTGTCACCAATATCACTGTTAACATATAAAAGCTAACAAACACACTATGAAAAAGGCAGCAGCAATGGGACTCAAGTCAAAGATTTGACTTGAGTCCCATTCTTGCTGCAATTTTCATAGTATGTTTGCTAATTTTGAGTTTTTAATCACTACTCAGCATCTTGGTGTTATCTCACTGTTAACATATATCAATGTAAAAGAGGGAATAATTATCAAACAAGCATTGTAGTCACCTATGTCAATAAAAAAAAACAGAATCCCTTGGCATCAGACTTCACAACAATCACTAACAGATGAAATTGTCAGTGGTTTGCTCAGTGCTCATCATCATCATCATCATCATCATCATGTGGTCAGAATGACACTACAAGACACACATTGGATCAACTGTCAGTGTTACTCTAATGCAGTCAAGAGAACTCACATTGGTATCCTGACTGCTCCTACCATGTCTAGAAATATTGGGCCCACATTAATCTACAGAGGACCTTTGATGTGGTGACACACTGTGTGAAGGAACATGACTGTGAGTTGAATGTTTAGCCATGACTACTGGGCTCAGAGTGGATTGACCAACAGCAGATGTGCATGCACATTGCAGCAGAGACATCGATGTCAGATGGGCAAGTGTAGGACTAATGAGAGGGTGCATGCCTCTCCCATGTGGTAATTGGCTAACACAGTCAGGGCATGTAACACCCATTTAGTACAACAGCACTGCTGTAGCAATGCGTAACTAGGCTTTCAACAGAGCATGCCACAGATAACATAGTGTCATACTATGTGGCCAGTGTAACCATGACCTCACCATGTCTGCACTCATGATCTTCATGCAACACACACAGCAGGTATGCAATGTGATCTATTGCAAGGGCTGTCATCCTATGAGGTATAGAAGGACACAGTAGTAATGTAGGGCACTGAAAGGATTGTCAAGACAGACATGTACAAACAGGGACAGTCTCATGCCAGTTACATGCTCCCTGCATGGTGACTTTCTCAAAACCAAACAAAGCACAGCATGTGGATATGCAACACAGTCATGACTGCAGGCAGAGGAACAGGATATGGAGACACTCACGTGACATATGGCACACATGTTGTCCAGATGTATTTATGTATGGGAAACAGTGACATGAATATCACACATCACAGGTTTGCTACACAGTAGTATAGCCTATAAACATGGTGGAAAATCATACCCAGCCTATTTGTAGGTGCACCTGCAAGGCCCATGTCTCATGATGATGGATTTGAAGGTAATAATGGCAGTGTTATATCATATACACCAGTGTCATGACAGGCAACAGAGGAAATAACAGCTATTTTTCACAGTAACAGTATATGGAGACACTCACCTGACATGTGTTGTTGCTATGAAGTTGTGAATGGAACAGTGCTAATTAATAAAGACAGCTTTTACACATTTACTGAAGTGTTATTTTATGTACTGCAGTTGAGTTGTACAATAACATACCAAGTCGGATATCGTCAACATGCATGCCCCCATGTTCACGGCACAGTTCTGCTAGTGGAGACAAAAATAACTGTACATAAATATGTGTGAATGTACATTCTGTAACACATGCTTCTATACCTGCACTAGGTATATGACAATCACAGCTGATGTTATGTAAGGACACCAGAAATACTGTTATATCATTGGGAGCAGTCAGTGGTAGGCCACAATCTCGTACCAGGGTATCCTGCTGGCTGCATGAAGGATTATATTTAATTAAATAGTTTACATTTGTGTTAGGAGAAGGGCATGTTTGTTGAGGATAATGTTGACTGTATGTCACTACCTTAATGACAGATAATTCTGTGTAACTGCCTCAATGTTTCACGTGCAACTTAGCTGTGCTGTTACTTATTTGTATAGCAGGTGTGCTTACTTAGTATACTGTTGTGTGTAGCCTGTTTATTCTTATACCGAATAGATGTCTGCTGTCTCAGCATTTGGGCTATTGTTAGCAAACTATGCTTGGCATGTATTTCAGTTCAGCTTGGTTAGCACTTTTGCCTACACGACTGGTGATGCTTTTTTTAACACACACTTGTATCCTGTGTTTAGGAACTGCTATGCACAAAGCCTCTTATGTCCTTAATTTCTGTCTCCCTGTTACATACTTACTGATCATCATTATAGTGTTTGTGTTTTTCTGATAAGGATATAAGGATCCCTACAAATTCATGTATTCCCATGATACATCAGTTGATGAACAGTAATGTGTATACAGCATCACCTAAGGGTTTATATGCTATATGCTGTCATAACCATAGTGACAGCATATGTTATATGCTGTCACCATGGTTATGATTGTGTAGTTGTTCTAGGGTGTTGCATTGCATTCCAACTATTTGAGAGTGTTGTATCAGCCAGTACCCATGTTGCATTTCTCATCTAATTTGCATATATCATGTTTTCAACTGATTGTTTCTCTTACTATATCTTCATAATGTACATAGATTATTTGGAGCTGTTAACATGAATCATTGCTTGCACATATACCTGGGTTAAAACTGAGTGATTCACATAGTCACACTTTGACATAAATGTGAGGGCACAACACATACAATACCGTGAAGACAGAATTAATGATATTCAGTTAATGTGTCTGTGTGATTTTGTGATGAATTCTACCCACTATATGCCACAGTTGTACTGTTATTGTATTGGTTTTATTGTGACCTTACCAGGTAGAAATTGTTTTGGAATTTAGAAACATGTTAGTGTTGTATACCAGAGTGTCATGGTATATTCATGATATATATGTGACCTGTCTATGCACACATTAGTTTATCATGTATAAAGATGGCTTGTTCCAAATTAGTCAACAGCAAAACAACAAAAGAAATGAAGTATATGGCAAAACAACAAAAATAAGGCCAAATTCGATCAAAGTTCTATTAAATCCCCTCTGACACCTTGGCAAACAATGCCTTCCAGTAGTACAAAATGTAAAGCACAAGTAATGTATATATATATATATATATATATATATATATATATATATATATATATATATATATATATATATATATTCACTTTATAATCTCGAAATACTGAAATATCGAAGTTCAGTATCTCAAGAATATAAAGATGAAAACTCAAAAACCCGAAAACCAAAACAGCAAAATTTAAAACTGTGAACATCAACAACACACTGCACTACACATACAAACACAAATACACCTACATCCTGACAATACAACAAAGCAAAACAACACATGCAAACACAACAAAACAAACCCCCACACCCCCACTACTTATATATACTAACTCTGAGGCCGCACTAAACAATGAAAGACAGAAAACCCACCACCACACATTCTACACCCCCCTTGCACAAACACATATCACATACATACAAACACCACCACTCTCAACACTGACACACTCACACTCTTACCTGCCTACACTTACCCTCAGCTAACACTCCCCAACACACTCACATACACACAAACCCTCCCCAAAACCCTTAAAAAATATAACATTTACCTAACGCTCCATCAGTACTGCAGGTTCGACATTTCCGGGTTCGATATTCTGCAGTTTCTTACAACTGCAGATTCGACAATTTGGTCTCGAAATACTGAAATTTGACATTTCAGTATTTCGTGATTCCAAAGGGAACCCATATCTATATATATATATATATATATATATATATATATATATATATATATATATATATATATATATATATATACATACATACACACACACACACACACACACAAATATTCACACTTCAAACAATCAACAATTAAACACATATACTTAATTAGATTCAGCGCTAGCATTGTTGCCTCACAGCAAGAGGTTCTCCCGTTCGATTCTTGGCTGGAGCGCCTTCTGTGTGGAATCTGCATGTCCTCCCCGCGGTCAAGTGGTGTTCGAAAAACATGCATAGAATGGGCATGCCTTCATTGAAGGTTGGGCATTGAGTTGGTCCCTTTGCACCCTTAAAAAAATCTACTGCCAATCAATAGCGGACCAGAGTTCCGCTGTGGCGACCCCCTAACCGGGAAAAGCCGATAGAAGAACAACAATAACAGCTTAATTAGATTCAATGAAATCCATTCAAATTAAAAATTTCCATGTGCATTCAGAATTTAGCTCAGAGGGGCTCAAAGTGTATAACTCAAAATATATATACTCTCTTTATACAGCAATTTTCTTTTTATATCAAAACTTGTTCCAAAATAGTTGCCTTCAATAATTCAGAATTACCGTTGTGAAACATTCTAAAATGCAAAGCTATAGGGCTGGTTTCTTTTTCCTGTTTAATGTCTCTAATGTGTTCCTGCAGTCTCATTTTAAAAGCTCTTTTAGTTTCACCTATAGAAAAGAGACTGCAGGGACACTTCAAAACATGAATTACACTTGCCTTTTGGCAACAATATTGTCCATTTGGATAAAAACAAACACCATTAATATGTATAAAATAATTCACTATATAACTACACACTGAGAATCTTTTACAACTGTTCCTTTAACTATTATTTCCCTACACAAATTGTCCACAGGTTTTATAAATTTATCGTGAACTATTATATCTTGGATATATCTACCTCTTTTGAATGAAAAAATGGGATTTTTGCATAATGTATTTTTAAATTCTTTAAACTTAAACAAAAAGTTCCAAAATTGCTTGATGATGTTTACCTGTTGACTTGCAAATATATATGTGTTCTTGCCTACCTTCCCTTCTAAGCTTAACTAAAGACTCTCTGATGTCCTTTACACAGTACCCTCTCCTTAAAAACATATTTATTGTATTCATTTCTTTATTTAACTCTATAGTACCATTACATAAGCTATACACTCTCAATAATTCTCCAAAAGTGTGAATATTTTGTGTGTGTGTGTGTGTGTGTGTGTGTGTGTGTGTGTGTGTGTGTGTATGTATATATATATATATATATATATATATATATATATATATATATATATATACATATATATATATATATATATGTATATATATATATATATAGATATCTATATATAGACATTAGTTTTGCTTTACATTTTGTTTTGTACTCCTGGAAGGCATTGTTTGCCGAGGCGCCAGATGTGATTTTAATAAAACTTTGATTGGATTTGGTCTTATTTTTGTTGTTTTTGCCATATACTTCATTTCTTTTGTTGTTTTGCTGTGTGCTGTGTTCACGGCCAGTGATCCAAATATGAATTTGTCAATAGTTTTTCGGGAAGATATAATGGATTCTACACAAAGACGCATGGAGAATTATGTAGTGCCTATTAGAGAAAGCATTCTGGAATGTGTTGTGGACAATTCTAATTTAAATTGGGAAAGAGTTATTGATGAAAGCTGAAAACAACTTATTATGAATCCTTTTGACTCAGTAGGCAAGTGAACAAACGTATATTTCTCTACTGATGTGACTGAGACAATTAACAAGTTAGAACAGTTGATGGTAAAAGAAACTACAGTTTATTTAAACCTACTGAGTCTACAGCGATATATTGAGTTAGATATAACACCAAAGAGGATACATGCCTTTAAAAATCCTTCAGTGCCCTTTGATGTATCAAATTAAACTGAAAAGAGGTTTTCAGGACAGATGGGTTGCAGCAGTGCACCACTGCGCTTCAGAATGGGTGAACATTCTGATAGAGCGTGATGTCATGAAGCAACAGAGGTTGAAAGAGGAGTTATCTACACTCTGTAATTCATTGGCAGCTAAAATGAGCCTGGTCCAACTAGAACAACAGTTAGGGGATCTTAATGAAAAATTAGTTAAATTGGAGAGAGAACTGATGTAAAGGAAGAAGACCAAACTACAGAGAGACTCTAGAGACTACAATAACCATAAAGCTTTCATTTGGAAACACAATAGAAATAATAGACAACAGTGGGCTCATTTTATTTGTTGTGAAGAGAATCGTAATGAACGTCTGATGTCAAGACCTTTGTCAGAAACTTTAAGAGGCTCTACAGATTAGGATACCATTGAAAGTCAGTATCTGCCATTGCCCCCAGCACAAAAGCCCCAATATTTAATGAACAATTTTTGAAATGGTAAACGAGCTGCATAATCGGTATGAAACCTTGAGGAGCGGTTTCAAGAGCAATGAAAAACAGGAAGCTATCAAGGAGCTTATCAGCAACGTAACAAAAGAACAAGATGAAACTGAATGTGTTCTTTTTACATGTGGTAACAGTGATGAAATAAATAATGTTGTAAATCTATCTAATGAATCTTTAAATGAAGTAAAATTGAATGTTTTAAACAAAGGTTTAAAATGTGTCCCTACGGTAATGCCGAGGTTATATATGCTTAAGACTGATGTTTTTAAAATGTGTAGAAAGTTACATTTGATGAATTATTTTTTTACAAATAATAATAATAATAACAATAAAAATTATATGGTTGAAGGTTTTGTTTATGATGAAGGAATCAATGATTCTATGGAAAGTTTTTATACATGTGCTACAGAAACAGAGGATATGAATGCATATTGTTTATTAGATACAACTAGGGTTAAATATTCAAGTGACTTTATTCCCCCATATAATCATGAAGGTGTGCATCAGTTTTCTGCCATGGTAAATTTTTTCTATAGAACAAGCTTTGTTAGAGTTTATGAGAAATAAAGGCTCTATTGTTTACAATTTGACCAAAGCTGAGTGGAAAGCTTTAAAAGAATTTGGGGAACAGATAGAACTTCTATTTAAGCCTTCAGACAAAGGGAATCAACTAGTGGTTGTTGCTGTTGTTTTTCTTTCGGCTTTACCTGGTTAGGGGTCGCCACAGCAGAACTCTGGTCTGCTAATGATTGGCAGTCGATTTTTATGGTGTCGAGGTGCCAGCCTGATGCCCAACCTTCAATGAAGGCACGGCCATTCAAGCATGTCTTTCGAACACCACTCGACTGCGGGGAGGACATGCAGAATCCACACAGAAGGCGCTCCAGGGAATCAGCTAGTGGTAATGCATTCTAATAAGTATATACAAATGTGCCTGGATCATTTACGGGATGATAATGTACACAGCAAGGTGACACTAAATGATATTTAAATGCTAGAGAGGATTTTAAGATATTACAAAAAGGCTATAGGTTAGGATATTTTTCCAAATTGGATATAGATAAAAAATTATATAATGAAAATAATTCAATGGCTTATTTTTATTGTCTTCCAACTTGCACAAAAGTATGTTGAATCCATCAGGTAGGCCTATAATTTCGGCCTCAAACTATTTCTTACAGAATATTGGAATATTTTTACATAACTATTTACTACCGTATGTGGTTAAGTTACCATCCTTTATTAGAGACACATTTGATTTTCTGCAGAAAATTGAAGAAATAGAGTGGATAGATGGAATGTACTGGGTCTCAATAGACAGAAAGAGTTTATATACTACTTGTCATCATATGCATGGAATTGACGCTTTAAAGATTTTTCTGGCTGAGAGCCCAGTAAGTAATTACATTTTGGAGCTGACTACAATTTGCTTAAATAATAATTATTTTTGTTTCTGTGAGGATATCTACAGGCAAAAAACGGAATGCTATGGGGGCGTCATTTGTCCCCATGTATGCAAATCTGTTTATGGTATTGTTTGAGGTCAAATACCTATATAGACATGAGTTTTTTAATAAATTTGTCATCAAATATTGCATATTTATTTATGACTTGTTTATTTTGTTTTTTTTTTAAAGGAAGTATTGATATTTTCCGTTTTTGTGCTAGAGATCTGGACAATAATAGATTAGATATGAAATTTGATGGATTGCAATTTGGCAATTCCATAATATTTTTGGGTGTATGTTTAAAAGGTACTGTAGGAGAGAAAACAGAAAATAAAATACACAGAATGTTATGGGCTGCTGTTGTTTTAATTCATATGCATGTGCAACAGGCAGAAGTCTATGCTGCTGCTGCTGCTAATAGATCAGAGCCAAGAAGGAGAAGGGATTTTAGACTCTGTTTAACTTATCACAATCTGCCTGAGGAGGAAATTGTAGAGCACGACAGGGTGGCTAGAGACACACTACAAGAACTCTACAACCTCTGTTGTCCTCAACTCAGACCAAGGGCAAACTGAGGGGAACCAATACTGTTGGAGAAAAAGAAATGTGTAGCACTTAGAATTTTAACTACAGGAACCTTTCAGAGAGCAACAGGGGACATGCCGGAGGTGTCCCAGGTGTCAGCAATCAGGATCCTACATCATTTCCAAAATGCTATGCTGCAACATGCCAGTGACTACATATATTTTCCCAGACACCTAAGGACAGGGGCACAAATATGCAGGAGTATTTCCCTGTAGCACACTACCCTGAAGTATTTGGTGCCAGATACTGTGCACATATAGAAATCAAAGCACCACCCAAAGTACTTTTACTTTATAAACTCCAAAGTTATGTGTATCACTAAGGGAATCATCATGAATGTGCATGCTGGCAACCCAGGCAGTTACCACAACTCACATAGTTGGCATGAATGTCAACTGTATGAAATGTTTACTAGAGGTGATATCCCTCAGGGTCATTTACTGGGGGATGTAGGTTATGAAATGGAACCATGGCTGATGATGCCCATCAGAAATGTACACACACTAACTGAAGAACACTATAATGAGGCACACACTCAAGCAAGAAATATCACAGAGTGTGTGTTTGGGCTGCTGAAGTTTTGGTTCTGGTGCCTAGATACATCTGGGTAAGCCCTGCAGTACAATCCACGTACATGTGCGGAAGTCTTCACCATCTATGCCATGCTTCACAACATCATACTGAGAAAACAGCTTCAGCAGTATCAACAAGGGGAAGGGGCACACATCCCACCACCACTGGCAAGGTCAGCACAGCCACATGCAGATAAGGAGTCAGAGTGGCAACCAGCAGCTGCTGTGGCTATAGGCATACATAGGCATGCTCAATATGCCCTCACATTGGTCAAGAGGCAAAGCATAGCACACTCACTCACCACCTAAGGGGCTAAAACTTTCATCCAACACACATACCTTTACTTACCCATGTAATGGCTGTGTATTCCTAGCATCTGAGTTAGCCCTGAACTAATACTATAACAACTGCTCGATTTACAAGGTAAATGTTGAACCTGGAATATTAAAAAAAAATGTGTAATAATTCAAATGAATGGCATATACTTGCATACTGTTACATGGTAATGTAAGTAAGTAAAAAATGGTTGATTTTTGCAGCAATGATTTCAACATGTGACAGCAGTGACTTATATGAATCCATGTGCCTATTATCAAGTAATGGGCCACAGGCATCAAAAATTCCCACATTCATACCTCTCAAAAGTACAGATTGTCACAGAATTTCCTCAGTTTGGCCTCATATATTTGTCCTGGTAAATCATTAAAGAGAAAAGTTAGAAATTAATGACACACATTTCTGTTTCAGACTTCATATCCTTCTGAAAAATCTTACAAATACTGATGCAAAAACAGTTTGATTCTATCAAATGTTTCGTAAGACCAAAATATTTAAAAAGTTTCACTATTGTTCAGCCTTTGTCACATTTTTACTTATGGCTTGGTCCAGCTTTGTTGCTGCAAGAGTATGGGAGGCATGTACACATTACAAAAACCTGTAAGCAGTACAATTAGCAGAACAGCATCACAAATGCACATGTACTAAGCACAAAGGCAGCTATGCACCCTGAGCATCAGACACAAAATGTATGTATCCCTGAATCCAAAAGATAGAAAAAAAGCATATGGCACAGTTATCATCATTTGCACAGGGTGTTTTGTGTGTATGTGGGGGGGGGGGGGGGCAAGAAGCCTAGGCTGACACATCTATTGAATCAGCAACACGGTGGAGGCAGACACATATGTCAGCCTGTGCCACATCTACAGCCTTAAGCATTTCCTCGTCGACCATATTGGAACATGCCTGCACCTCCATGATGGCCCTAAACATATGTCGAGTGGCACAGAAAGACACACCTGGGTCAGGTGGAGGATAAGCAGCATACCTCCTCTGTGCATCCCTAACAACCCTCCTGTGTGGCACCTCGTTGACACTTTGTCTATGACCATAGTCAGCTGGCACTGAAGTCACAGTAACCACAATACCCAGATTGAGTCTCTCACCCTCTACCTGTCCTGTATCTGAGGACTTACTGGAATGGGTTTGTGTAAGCCTACTGGATGTGTCCGATGGAATTGCAGAACCTTTCAGAGACATACTACAAGAACTCTACTACCTCTGTTGTTCTCAGCTCAGACTAAGGGCAAACTGAGGGGAGTGTAGCAGAATGCCAATCTCAGTGTCATAGTCAACCTTTGCACCCCATGACTGTGTGTCTGCTGACCATCATCTTCAGAGACTGCCGATACTCTGACATCAGGTGATAAGCATCCTACACTTCCACTGTCAGGATCACCTGTGATAATAAGCAACAAACACAGGAAAGAAATGAATAGCTACACTACTACAGTTCAATGTATGCTAACAAACTAACACTGCTGCCACTATTACAGATGGTACAGCAATACACACAAAGTCCTGACACCCACATCACAAATATGGCTAAAATAAATATTTATGTGATCTGCTCATCAGTACTGAAATAAAAATGTTTGCCTTATCATGTGCAGATGACTCCACACCTGCTAGTGAGGATGGCCCTGGAAGAAGTTAAGCAAAATGTAAGGACATCATCATCACAATAACAGTAACATAGGGTGGAAAATTTGGGGGCTTTTATATGTCCATTAACTGTACATTTAACAGAAACTTGGATGACACATCCATCTCACACCCATGTTTAATGGACCAGAATGTGTTGTTAATTGTATCAATCTATAACTAGTCCCCCCTTTCCGCCAAAAGAAATTGTTAAACAAACTTAAGTATAGCTGTCAATATTTTACTATACAAAAATAATTAACAATTGGCTTAGGTAAGCTGACCTGACAGCTCTTCCTGGGGCATACTTGTCATCCCTGAAACAGCAGCACTAACATCAATCACATGCTGTTGTTTACTTTCCACTTAGCTCTCTGGATCCCTGACAGTGGACAGAAAGTCTTCATTTGGTGTCAGTGATGACTCTGTAGAAGGCCCCTGGTAGCAGTCTGCCCATGGACCACTGCAGCTGCTTTCCTCCAGACCAATGAAATCATGTGATTGACACACCTGATCATATGTCCTGCTGCACCCCCAATACTATCTGCTGCCAAATTTGCATTCTTCCAGACATATCCCCATGTCATCTCTCAAGGAGAAAGGCACCATGTCACCTAAATCCTTGGACAATTACGTCATTCTCAGGGTCACTGAAGGGGGGTACAGGGAGTGGGATGCCTGGGTGCCATAGTTGTAGGTGACATAAAACACAAAAGAAGGCTACTACACATAAATCAAAATCCTCCTTAGATACAACACATAAGTAGTTTTTCAATATTCCCCATGGGAGAAACAAAAAACTTTCAAGATATTCAAATATAAAAAAGGATTTATGTGGTTGTAACATATCACAGTCACACACAAAGCAAGGTCTGATCCAAAACAAGGGGAGTAACAATAGCAAAGCAAACCTCTGTACAAACAATTTTGTTTTGCCAACACAGAAATGGAAGTTGACTCCCCCATCCCCAAAAATAACAGGCAAATGATATTTTGGTACCAAACAAAAGAATAAAATGTCAGTGAATTGTTATTAGTGCTATCAACATGTGAACACATTTGCCACAGAACATTTATTTTTTATACAGTTGGTAGTTACCTCTACCTGTGGCCAGCACTCCCTTAGAGGTGTCTGTGGGCCATCCGAGATGGCAACACCCCTGTGTCATTGACAATATAGGACATTCACATTTCACTGAAATAACATAGATGAGTGTAAGAGAAACAGTTGTAACATTAACACTTATGATAAAAGTTAGTAAGGCTGTGCATCTGAGAAAGTAAAATGCCCCGACAAAAATGCCTATGCCATCAGTAAACTTCTAAGAAGTGCATACAGATAAAAGTAGCATTTGATAATGCTTATATAAAAATATTTTTCTAAGTGACATTGAGCATATCTAGTTTTAACTGAAAAATGCAATCATAACTTATCAGGATCAGTAGTCTTCTGTGCAGATAAATCCAAAGCAATAGCAATCGTCTTCTGTGTTATACACATACATACATCTCCTCACCTCAGATTTCCTAGCTACATGGTTCCCTTTCTATAGTCTCAATTCAGGCCTGTGAGCATGCATGGTGAATATGCAAATAATGTTTTAACTCAACAGAATTGCTGAAACACAAATTCATGGCTCCGTATAGTAGATGTAAACTTAGTGCATACACTCCCTCAGTGTTTGTTGCTAATGGATTGCAACTGTGAATGATTATTGGTAGGGAGAAGGAAACACAGCAGCAAATCAGACTCTCTTATCTTCAGTGGGTGCGTCAATCAGATTAGATTTATGAAGTGTAGAATTAATTTTATCAAGGTTTTTCATGTAAGTAAGCTGCACACATTTCAGAGTTTCTGCTCCGCAACATCCAACCGCCCCTGCATTTGTGGAAAAATGGATATTATTGCCATTCATTATTCTCACACATTTTAAAGAGAATTATACAAAATGCCTTCCATACTGCAGGTCTCAGATTACTGCTCAGATAAGAGAAGAATGAACAACATACAGGCATAACACAAATCTTAATTGCTGCAAACAATAGTTATAAATGGTTGTGTGATCACTCATTGCACATCTGAAATTAATACACATGCAAACAACTCAAAGTGTACAAGTGTCATATGTCTTGTTAATTCTGTGGATGATGTTGCACTTGCTTGTATGCACAGTGATTTTCATTGTCTGCTGCAAAGCTGTTTCTGTGGCAGAGTTATAAGATACCCTTACTGTGTATTGAAGGTTCATTGGTGTGAAAGTTCAAATCTAGGCATCTAGGCTTGTGTAAAAATCTTTCATGTGGACTAACATATACTTTGTACTATTGTTTATTTTATTTATTTATTTATTTTTGTAATGCCAGTATTTGTGTGGTGCACGGCTCAGTGCAAATATGGGAAATGGATAAACATAATAAATGTCATGTATTTTACTTCTTCAATAACCAATACATCAACTATATCTGTGAACCACTTGTGTGTGTAGCACATCTGCTAAACAAGTTGATTCATTCAGCATATACTATCTGTAGATCATGGTTCAATTCCCACCTTTGTCTTTTAAGGATGAAACCTAAAAGCCATGCTTACAAGGATAAAACAAGTTTAGATTTGCTTGTCTCATTTACATAACACTTACCATCATACAAACCTGGACTAATTTCACACACAAGAAGCAGACAGAACAGCTGCACACAGGATGCAGATGTTCTCTATTTCAAAAAGGATACATTGTTGCATTTTTTGCTTTCCACTCGCAAAACATCACTTAGCGACATTGTGTGGTGGTTAGTAACCTTCCTCAAAACCTGGAGGTCCAGAACACATGCTGAGAGAAAGCAGAGAGTCAATTATGAAATGTATACATTCTATCAAGTATGTTGGGCACTGCACAAACCCGCTAAGTGGAGGTGCTCTGTGGTTAACAGACAGAAGTTAATAATGAATGGGAAATATACAAGTGCTATTTAACTGTTCCTGTGGCAGCAAGTCTAATTGTAGGACTGCAATGCAGATGATCCTGGATTCTAATACAGGGAATCTCAAATATTTTTCTGTTGCTCCACTTCACTTTCTATTAAATGCAACATAAAAAGTTAAACATATATAAATAACAATAGCAATAAGTATGTATAGCAGTGGAGCTCATATGAATTACATGTATGACTGAGGGTATGCAAACTACTATGTTTTTGTAATTATAATGGTGCTCTTTGGCCCTGGATTGCCTTCAGACTTCAATAAGGCTCATATACACATGAATGTATAAACCAGGGCCTTGTCAGTTCACACACATACATGGTTAACACCTCAGTCTGTCATGTTTATTATAGCAATAACCCACGCCTGGGTGTGGGTAATGCTGGATTTACCCACGGTTGGCATGGTTTGGTCCCGAGGGCGAAGCCCGAGGGACCAAACAAAGACAACCGTGGGTAAATCCAGCATTACCCACACCCAGAAGTGGGTTATTGCTATTATACAATGACATTATTTAAGAAAAGAAATAATTACTTTTCTTAAATAATGGCATTGTATAATGCCTCTTTGCTGCCCTTCCGCAGCTGTCTGGTGTTCCACGGCAGTTCTGATGTACTGCCCATGCCTACGCAGTACATCAGAGCTGTGGGCAAAAGCAACGGAGAATGCAAGATCTCCGTTGCTTTTTTTAAACCTGTGTCGCTATGTTAAACTCTTTTAACATAGCGAGACAGTGTTTTATACTAACGGAAAAAGTCCGGGCGACCGGACCTTTTTCCGTTAGTATATTGAGGGATTTACAACGGGCACGCTGGTTGGGCTGGCCAATCAGCGTGCACGTTTTAGAGGAGGCATTGTATAATTATATATAATTCATAACTGTGTCTGAGAAGCACTTCTTCTGTGGCAAAAATGGAAAATCACCACTGTAAAAGAAAATGTTTTGTCTCTTATAGATTTGAATCCCAGATTGCAAAAATCAATTGTATCAGTGTTTAAAGCCAAACCAAAAATGTGCCAGGTCAAGGAATGGATGCCCCCAGAACATGTCCGCAAAGTGAAATTACCCAAAACTAATGCCAAGGGCGGGAGACTTAAACCTCGACACGGCTATTAATAGGACGCGCTGGAGGGATAGATTCATCACCCAAAGACTCCCTATGCTGTGGAATAAAATCCCGGTATATGTGAGGCAGAGCACCTCGCTGGCCTTGTTCAAGAGAAATCTTGACCAATGGATGGGAGATCGCAGATATACCCCAGGGATTACCTCAGTGTCACTGCTCAACAGAGGCACAGCAAAATAATGGGTATAGTTCCCCATACTAAAGGGGTGGCGTAAGCCACAAAACTATGGGCTAGGCTTGTAAATGCCCTCGGGCAGATAGCCTAGTATGAACCTATGAACCTATGAACCTATGAAGTGTAAGATTAACCTGCCAATTTCAAAAATGGCTTTCTCTCTGTTTGGCAGTGTTGCTCTCTGCTTAACATCACACAAACATGGTTGCTGTAGTTCTTCAGGTTTGCACACAATCAGTAAACATGATAACAGGTTGCAGTTTTCTCTGGTTAGACATGTGTGGTAGTAGAAGGGAACGCGCCTGATTTAGGGCACAGGGTTGGGGGTTTGAGGAGTTCAGAACCTTTATTGGACTCCTTATAAATGCACAGCTGAAGGCTTTTGAAGTGAGAATATACCAGCTCCCAGTACAAGTCTGGGGTATGGAATAGTCTGGCCAAGGCTGTCCCCAGTGTGACTGGCATTCCATAAACTGGAGAACAATGTGGATATCACTTTAATGACCTGAAAAGGTACAAGAGAAATACATGCAACCAGTGGCTGGATGAGTTCAGGACTAGTAACATCCCACAGTTGTGTAAATATACTAATAAAGAGAATTTATAGTAGATAGAGACATACATCTAGGTGAGACTGGTATGTATAATGCTCTTCTGTCCTCTTCTCTTCATTCCACAACTAATGCAGAGATTACCATGAATAGAGAAGCCCATGCTGAGCATCTAGAGAGTCTGAGGGAAGCAAGGGGTAAATATGCTTCACAAGACAAGTATTATTGCAACTTTTAAATCAAAAATGTATTTTCTATACAGCTGTAGCAATGTAAGCATGTGTATCCTAACTGTAAAAGCAAGCATGCATGCTGAAGTCTGTAGCCCAAACCAACTGTAGGAGTCAAGTGTAAGACTGTAGTCAGATGTTGTGGGTTCAAATACCACAAGTAACAAGTATAAAATAGTACAAGCCTTTAAAAATATTACATAAATTAATTTTTACACAAGCGGCATAAATGCCCTGCTGTTAACTTAATCTATATAACTGAACCAAGCATATGTGCTGTATCTGCATATTGCAAAGATTACTCTGAGCAATCCTTAATTATAGTTTGTAGTTGTTAAGAAGTATACTTAAATTTAAAAGATCAGAATGAATCTAGCTTTGTTTATATGCTTGTTGCTTGTTTGCTTGTTATTTCCCTGGGACGCTAATTCCACCTAATATACGGCTTCTCAGCGCTTCTGTGGATCACTAGTGATATCTGCATTGCTTACTGTACTTATTTCCTTGTTTCACTTGAAAGAAAGTTACTGTTTGTCGTTTTTGCATTTAAGTTACCTGTAACACATTGCACTTAAGTTACCTGGCACTTGCACGCTAAAGCAATTATATAAGTCAGCACTAAAAATTAAAAGCACTACACCCTCACTCCCCACTGGCCCTTGTTTTCAATTATTAAGGAATTCCCAATATTATTCTAGCATGTCCAAAGGTCAGTTGTCAATCTCCTCTCCGGTCCAGCTGGTGAATCTGGGAATCTTGAGGCAATGTTGCAGCTGCCTCATGTACACAGACAACCCTCTCCTCCTCCCAACAAATTCCAACACATGTGAGAGATGCAACCATATAGCCAAACTGGAGGCTAAGCTCTCTCAACTCAGTACTGGCATAACCAGCCAGGAGGAGAAGGAAACCACACTCACTACAATTCCAGTCTCACATAGACCTACCACGACAGCAAACCAAACACATAATCACACAAAAACATACTCTGAGGCTCTAAATAAAGAATTGCCTAAGCAGCAGAGACCTCCAAAGCAGACACCCAAGCAACCGCTACCCCAAAACAAAACACGTGCAACACATATCTCACAAAGCCAGTGTGCCGAACAGTCACAGCCCTTAAGACTAAACAACACACCTGATACACTTGTAATAGGTGACTCTATTGTCAGGCACACTGATGTCGCGCTCACCAGGCTGAACAAGGAGAGGGTCACGGTGAGCAGCCTGTCGGGCGCTAGGATCCGCCACATAACACAAGCACTCAGGTCACTCCAAGGCAAGTACAAATATAGCTCAGTCATTGTCCATGCTGGTGTGAATGACCTGAGACGTACCTCCCTGGACTACATGAAAAGAGACATAAAGGAGCTCTCTGACATTGTAGCCCAGGCTGGTATGACCCTGACCTTGAGTAGCATCTTACCCTCACCAAGAATGATGCCACAATATGAAGACAAGATGATAAATTTCAACAATTGGCTTAAGTACTGGTGTTATTCAAAGGGGATCCAATGCCCGTCAGCTTGGGATGATATGCTCGACAAGCCACGATGCTTCGCTAGGGACGGCTTGCACCTGTCACCCCTGGGGTTTCAGATATTGGCAAAGGCTCTTGCTACCCCCATAGTGCCTTTTTTAGGCAAGGCTCAAAAGACAAACCCACCTCCATAGGTATCACAAGGGATAAGAAACTAAGAGTAATGCTACTCAACGCCAGAAGTCTAAACCTCAAGATGCACGCACTCGAAACTCTCCTTAGCATGGAGAACATCGATGTCTGTGCAGTAACAGAAACCTGGTTCAGGGCTCCCGAGAGCACTCTAGGACTACCAGGTTATACCTCATACCATGCTTTTCAGCCCCAAAACTTGGACCGAACCACAAAAGGAGGGGGAGTATCGATATTCATCAAAGATACCCACACCTCCAGGTTGGTGGCAAAGCACGAAGCATCAGAGACTATCCATGTGCAACTAACAGTGGGTAAAACTGCCTTCCAGTTTATAGCCTGCTACAGACCACCCTCCCAAACCCAGGAACCCCACTCAGCCTTTCTGAGAACACTGGAAAATATGAAGGTCTCTCCAAACACCATTATATTGGGCGACTTCAACTACCCAAACATAGACTGGGAGCATTACTCTAGCTCCAACACCCTAGCCCAAAGGTTACTAGAATTTATAAACTCAAATGCTATGGAACAACTTGTTACCACTCCCACAAGAGGGCAAACATACTGGACCTGATCATCACCAACATGGGGACTCTATGCTCCAGACCAGAAGTGTATCCCTCACTGGTAAGATCAGACCATAAACTAATCTCACTGGATATTCACATCCCGACCCCACCCCCTGCCCAGAAAACCACAGTGAAAAACTTCTCTAAAGCAAATTTCACACTCCTCAAAACCGAGGTGGAATCCTTCAAAGCCCCCGGGCCTGTGGAAAATATGGCCCAGACCGCAGAATCCTTTATAAACACATTCTATAAACACCTTCAGGAATGCATGGATCATGCGATCCCAAATAAAACCAAGACCCAATCCTCCAAAGGCAGACGTCCTGTCTGGTGGACCCCAGCCATAAACAAACTATACAATAGAAGGAGGAAGCTACTAAATGATAGAGCAAAATCCCAAAAAGGGAAGGCATCACTGATCAGTATTAGCAAAAAGCTACGGGCACTCATAAAATTGTCTAAGGCCAACTTCGAGAGAAAAATTGCACAGGACACTAAGGATAATCACAAGGCTTTCTTTAGTTATGTTAGGAACCTGGGTAGTAATTCCCAGATATGCTCAGAATTAGTCCAAAATGACAAAAAATACACTGAACCCACAGACATTGCCAACATCCTAGCTGACAGGTTCAGCGAAACTTCTCCCCTCCCACCAAAAGGGCAAATATCTATCCCAGCAGAGTGCTGCCCCTGACATCTCAGATGCTCAGGTAAGAGCCTCCCTCTCCAAAGCAAAAACACAGCATCAATGGGACCAGACGGTGTCCGGGCTGCGTCCTACATGAACTCCAAGAAGAGCTAAACCCAAACATAAAACTACTGTTCAATCTCAGCCTTACTACAGGATATGTGCCCAAAGAGTGGCGTACAGCAACAGTGGTCCCTCTCCATAAAGGTGGTGCCTCAACGGATCCTGGAAACTATCGCCCCATAAGCCTGACTAGCTTGGTCTGCAAAGCTATGGAAAGGATCATCATAGACCTCATAAATAAAGATATTGGGGACCTACAGACACTGGATCCTACCCAGTTCGGCTTTGTTAAGGGCAGATCCTGCCTCTTAAACCTGGTTGATATCTTTGAAACAGTCACCAAGGCCATTGATGAGGGGAAGGTGGTCCACACAGCCTACCTGGACCTCGCAAAAGCCTTCGATACAATACCCCTCTCGGGCATTATAGATAAGCTCACCAGCTTAAATATAAACCCCTATGTCACTAGATGGATTGCAAACTGGCTCAAGGACAGAACCCACATGGTTAGAATTACTGGAGCCATGTCAGACTCCAAACCAGTTACAAGTGGTGTCTCTCAAGGCTCAGTCCTGGGACCTCTCTTGTTTGGTATATATTTCTCGGAGGTACAGGCCAACATGGAAGGACTGTGGCTGACCAAGTTCGCAGATGACTGCAAACTGGGCGCCATAATCGACTCTCCAGCCGACACAAGCATCCTCCAAAAGGGCCTCATAGAAACAGACAACTGGTGCCAGAGCCATGGCCTCAAGCTAAATGCCAAAAAGTGTATAGTCATCCCCTTTGACAAAAAACAAAGTGCCCACAAATTGCCACATAGGTGGTAATCCATTAAGTACAGAAGAAGTAATTAGGGACCTGGGGACCCAAGTTGATAGCAATCTCTCATTTGCCAACCACGTGGCCAAAGTGGTTAGAAAAACATGTTATGTAGCCCACCTAATCATGAAGGGATTCACATCTAGATCAGGGGAGGTCATCGTGCCTCTTTACTCATCCCTCATCAGGCCCATAAGTGAGTACAATGCCCCTTTTGGGATGTACCTTACCAGACACCTGCAGCAACTGAAAAGACCCCAAAAGTACCTCACCAAGAGGATCAAAGGGCTCAAACAGATGCCATATGCTGCCCGGTTAAAGAAACTCCAGCTCTACTCAGTGGCATATCGTCTGTTCAGAGGCGATCTGTGCCTGACGTATAAAGCCATGTCCAACCCGGAATTAATGGACATGCTGCACCTCAGAAAATCCAAATCCCGAGGGTGTGGCCAAGGATGAACACAGGATAGCAGCAGATTTCTTCAGCTCCACCAATTTCATTACACTGACAGGAATTAATTACTTAAAAAATTAATTTTTGAAGTAATTTTCTTTCTAAATACGTTTGTTTTATATAGTTCTTGAACTATATCTAAAAAAGAAAGGAAATCTTAACAATATTCCTGTCAGAAATCACTGTGGAAATTTTCCTTTCAGTTTATCAGTCTGAAATGAGTTCCAGTAAGACAAATTCTCAAGACTCCAGCATCAAGAAAGAACTTCAGTCTCTGATAATTATAATCCAGCAACTTACTGATAAAATGGATAAAATGGATACTAAAATAGACACCTTCATAGAAAAGCTACAAAACAAATAGACCTGTTACATACAGACCTGCAACAACAGAAGAACCAGATGACAGGCATAGAAGAAGCTGTGAATGACATGGAAAATAGAATCCAAGAAGAGGAAATCAACATTGAGTTTCTGCTGAAACAAAATACACATTTACAAACAAAACTGGATGACTTGGAAAATAGATCTAGGCGCAATAACATTAGGATTTTTGGACTGCCAGAAAATATTGAAGGTAACAATATTACTTCTTTTTTAACAACTTGGCTCCCTAAAACTTTAGACTTACCAGAAGCATTCTCTTTTGGTATCAAAAGAGCACATAGATCTATAGCTAATACTAACTCTAACAAAAAATATCCTAGATCAGTTATAGTTAGATTTCTATCATCTTTTGATAAAGAGATGGTTCTTAAATCTGCTTGGGCTAAAGCTCCTGTTAAGATTAATGAGACAACTGTGCGTTTTGACAATGACTATTCTTCCATGGTAATAGCTAAAAGAAAAGTTTTTCTGCCACTAATAAGGGAGCTTAAAAAAAGCACAGTTTAAAACATACCTTCTGTTTCCTGCCAAGCTTAAAATCTTCCTTCCTGATGGTCCTAAGGTTTTGATGATTTAGACTCTGCTTTACTGTTTGTCAAAGAAAAACGATTTTGGATAAAATAGAAGAAATGGAATGGGCTAGTTCTTCATTAAAGAGATTGGCAACTGAAGCTTCGTGGAAGACTTCAGAGAAGAAGAAGAGACTAAAAACAAATGATTTGTTATGTTTTTTTTCTCTCTCATCATTTTAGTTCATTATTAATCTTTTTGAATATAGTTCCTGCATTTCCAGAAAGCCACAAATATTTTGGAAAAGATTTAATCAAAGTTATTCTCTATGTGCAAAGAAATGTTTTGTTTCATAACCAGTCAAAATACCTGAAGATTTAATGGCAAGCTGTGATTCAATTTGTTTCTCTTTCTGAAAAGAAGTAAGGTTAGTAATTTGATACATTTTTTTATCTTTACCTTTTTTCCTTCTCCTTTTATTATTTTCTTTGTTTAAACAATGACATTCTATTTAGATTATGCAGTGGGTAGAGGGTGGGGAGGGCAGGAGAGAACAGTAATGAAAATATCATTAATAGAATAATAACATATTTATTCCTTGTAAAAGTTTTTATAAGTTCTTCAAATGCTATTTCTAATTATACTTTCTTGATTATACTGCTTATGCCTGTTTGTAAATAATCTGTTATGCTTTAACTAATAATAATCAGAACTAAATAAGAGTAAATAATATGTTTTATTTTTAACTCTATTAATATAAACAGTAAGTAACATTCCATTGTATATACTTCTTACAGCTTTCTCTTACATTTTTTATTTCTGCCTCACTCCCTTTTATTTTCTACTCTCTTTTTCTTTTCTTTATTAATATATAGAAATGCTTTTGATTGTGTGGGCACAGTGAATAATAGGATTTGTATGAAAATTGAATTGGGAGAAGAATGTTGAGTTTTATTGCTTGTTGGTAATTTTGGGCTTAATTTCACTTACATAGAGGCTGTAATGATCTGTGGAATACATTGTGAAGGTTTTGTCATGTTTAGATGCATTTGCACTGCTAAATGAATGTTTGTCACTAGTTTTTAATACGTTTCTCGCCAAAATGTTAAGAGAGACAATCTGAGATGTGGGCTGTCTCATGCACAGTGTTCATGAGTTACTTCAGAAGCTTCAGCTCACAGAATTCTCACAGAGAAACTGAAAGCAGTTAGTATAACCTTTGACATAGTTATCACACTGACACACCACAGATTCAGGAAAATACTCTATTCATAAAATATGTCAGTTATAATGTTTTGTTTCATAACCAGTCAAAATATCTGAAGATTTAATGGCAAGCTGTGATTCAATTTGTTTCTCTTTCTGAAAAGAAGTAAGAGGCTGTAATGGTCTGTGGAATACATTGTGAAGGTTTTGTCATGTTTACATGCATTTACACTACTAAATGAATGTTTGTCACTAGTTTTAATAAGTTTCCGCCAAAATGTTAAGAGAGACAATCTGAGATGTGGGCTGTCTCATGCACAGTGTCCATGAACTACTTCAAAAGCTTCAACTCACAGAATTCTCACAGAGAAACTGAAAGCAGTTAGTATAACCTTTGACATAGTTATCACACTGACACACCACAGATTCAGGAAAAATACTCTATTCATAAAATATGCCAGTTATGATGAGTCTAAATGATGTAGTTTCTTGTAGTAAGTAAATGTCTTATTTTAGAAGGCATAGAAAATGAAACATTTATTTAAATGTTTTTGAAAATCTACTTAACAGCAGCATAATAATCTGTGTTAAAAATTTGTGTTGTAAACATATACTTTACTATAACTCATTTAATTCATCTGATTGACAAGCATAAATAAGCTTATAACTCTATTCTGGAAGAAATGTCATGTGATATATTTTAAAGCAGTAGGTTAGCATGATTGTAAAATCTGGTTACTAAAATGTGTTTGCTGTGCATTATTTTGTATAAAGCAGACAGATTTATTCTAGGGACAGCAAGTACGATAGTGCTCAACAAAGACACAACTCAGTGAGATCATATATATATATATATATATATATATATATATATATATATATATGTGTGTGTGTGTGTGTGTATGTGTGTGTGTGTGTGTGTGTGTGTGTGTGTGTGTGTGTGTGTGTGTGTGTGTGTGTATGTGTATGTGTGTGTGTGAGTGTGATGGCTTTTTTTTTATATAATAATGCAAGTGTTTCTGAGAATCTGCATAACTATCCAATATGATTTATAATAATTTCTATGAATACAATATTTTACTCTATTGACAAAATGAATGTTTGCCACAAGTTTTAATAAGTTTCCCGCCAAAATGTTAAGGGAGACAATCTGGGATGTGGGCTGTCTCATGCACAGTGTCCATGAACTACTTCAAAAGCTTCAACTCACAGAATTCTCACAGAGAAACTGAAAGCAGTTAGTATAACCTCTGACCTAGTTATCATACTGACACACCACAGATTCAGGAAAAATACTCTATTCATAAAATGTCAGTTATAATGAGTTTAAATGATGTAGTTTCTTGTAGTAAGTAAATGTCTTATTTTAGAAGGCATAGAAAATGAAACATTTATTTAAATGTTTTTGAAAATCTACTTAACAGCAGCATAATAATCCGTGTTAAAAACTTCTGTTCCACACATATACTTTATTATAATTCATTTAATTCATCTGATTGACAAGCATAAACAATTTTATAATTCTATTCTGGAAGAAATGTCATGTGATATATTTTAAAGCAGTAGGTTAGCATGATTGTAAAATCTGGTTACTAAAATGTGTTTGCTGTGCATTATTCTCTATAAAGCAGACAGATTTATTCTAGGGACAGCAAGTAGGATAGTGCTCAACAAGGACATAACTCAGTGAGATCAGATATATATATATATATATATATATATATATATATATATATATATATATATATATATATATATATGTGTGTGTGTGTGTGTGTGTGTGTATGTGTATGTATGTGTGTATGTATGTGTGTGTGTGTGTCTGTGTGTATGTGTGTGATGGCTTTTTTTTAATAATGCAAGTGTTTCTGAGAATTTGCATAACTGTGCAATATGATTTATAATAATTTTTATGAATACAATATTTTACTCTATTGACAATAATGAGTTTAAGTAAATGCTCATATACAAACAATTCAAGATTTTTTTTTTTGGAAGCTGTTAATAGTATTCACATGACAGAAAATAGATGCATCTTAATATATGTAATGTCTGAATCATATTAGCCAAAGTTTTTGATTTAAATGAATGTTAGAACCTAATTTTCTCTCCTCTTGATTTCTAACATCAAGATTATTTGAATGCTATTTGAATACAAGTGTTATATATTACATAGATCTATATAGTAGTATGAACAGTTTAAAAAAAAAAAAAAGTTTATTTTAGTTTATATGATGCTGTTTTACCAAATGTGTAGTTTTGTCTTGATAGATAATTGAATTGAAAACTGTTAACCTCAGTTAAATATAACTAGTATTAAATTGATAAGGTGGTAGCTGAGGTACTGCTGCTTAGGGTAGGGGTTAACTTGAGTAGTAAATACTACTCTAAGTTGGAGTTTTCAACTCCAGGCTGGATGCAAGGTTTAATCCTTACATTATTTTCACTTGTTCATTGTTATATGTATATAGTTTTGACATCCACAATATATTTTGTATACTCATTGTCACTACAAACAAAATTGAATCCTATACAAAATCCCATAAGAGATTTAATAAATACAGCTATATTTAAAGGTACACCTAAAAGAGGAGATGTAACATTATTTATCTTGTTATTTGTTATTTCGATCATAAGATTCTTGAGTTTTAAAAATGCCAAATGACATCTTTAAAAGGAATTTCTTTAAACATTAATGGATCGAATAATCCATGTAAAAGGGCAAGCCTAATAAGATACATTAATTTACACAAGGCCAATCTAGTCTTCCTGCAAGAAACCCATCTCTTGAAAAAAGATATTGATAAACTAGCCACTAATAAGTATACAGTATTGGTTAGTTCAGAGCACACTCAGAAAAAAAGAGGAGTGGCTATTTTATGGAATAAAAGTATGCCCATTCCTAAAAACATTAAGTCTTTTCAGGATGACAAAGGAATGTTTTGTATGGTTACAATACAAATTAATGGGAAGACTTACACTTTAATTAATGTATATTGGATACCTGGAATTGGTATTAATACAGTGAAACATCATATTGATAAGATCATATCATTCTCTATAGGGATTTTATTTTAGCTGGTGATTTTAATTGTATACTACATGAAAGTGATACTACCACTATAAGGAAAAGAAGAATTACATCTAATGCAAAACATTTAAATGATTTTGCTAATTCTTATCATTTGAATGATATTAATAATCAGATAGATTCAAAATCATTACCATACACCTTTTTTCTAACAGATACAAAACTTATTCAAAAATAGATAGGGTCTTTATTTCTAACCAGATGGTAACAGATTTAATTAATTCCAAAATCATTTCATGTCCTATATCTGATCATAACTCAATTGTTTTTGAATTCATGATAAAAAATACTCATAATGTTCAGATCAAAAGGATACCAGCATACTTAACTCAGCTAAAAGACTATAAAGAATATATACTTTCAGAAGTACAACATTTTCTAGACATAAATAATACTCCTGAAGTCTCCATTGTCTATGTTTGGGATGCCTTAAAATCATATCTATATGGACAAAGTATCAGATGGTATAATAATAAAAGGAAATCATGGGATAAGGAATTGTTAGAAATTCAAAGTAAATTAGACTCTTATAAACATAATAATAAAGAAAATATTATGGACAAGAAAGTTATTGAAGAAATAAACAAACTAAATGAGAAATACAAAGAAATTTTAACTCATAAAGTTAAAATAACTTTAGAGAAATACAAGTTTTTGTCTTATTCAATAAGCCCCAAATACTTACATAGACTTAAAAATAAAACAAAAAGATTGAATAAACAAAACCATATCAAAGAAATCTTTTCTCTAAGGAAAAAAAAAGAATGTTTCTAGTATACCAAAAATACTGGATGAATTTAGAAATCACTTTCACAAGATTAACCATAACAACATTAACATGGAACCTAAAGATAAAATAAAGGAGTTTATAACCACAAACATGAATAAAAAGCTTAATAAACAACAGATTAAACTATTGGACAAGAGTATTTCATATACAGAAGTTATTACACAAATAAATAAGCTTAAATCAAACAAAGCACCGGGTAATGATGGTATTATACCAGAGATATATAAAATCCTTTCTAAAACTACATATTCATTAATACATAAGGTTTTTATTTTGGCCCAAACTGAGTTAATAACCCCCATCTTGGCAATATACATTTATTTCACCAATTTTAAAACCTAATAAAGATCCAACTAGATGTTCTTCATATCGACCCATCTCATTACTTAATGTTGATTATAAAATGTTTATGAGTATTTTTGCTGATAGATTGAAGACAATCATCCCGGCATTATAGATATAGATCAGACAGGCTTCATTGTAAATAGAAATACTTTTGATAATATAAGAAGAACTTTAACATTAATTGATTTTGCAAATAGGAAAAAGAAAGATTTAACACTTATTAGTCTTGATATAGGTTCAGCATTTGATTCAGTAAGTTGGGACTATCTGTTTACCTTACTGAAATGCACAAACTTCTCTGATGCATTTGTAAATTTAATTGAGCATTTATACAAAGGAACGCTGGCTTATATTAAGGTAGGAACATATGTTTCACAAAAAATACCCATTCTTAAAGGTACAAAGCAAGGATGTCCACTTTCTCCACTATTATTCACTTTAGTAATGGAGCCTTGGGCTAATTTGATTAGAAACAGTACTGACATAGAGGGTTTTGAAATAGACGAAAATACAACATCAAAAATTCAACTTTTTGCAGATGATGTTCTAATTACATCAGCAGGATCTAATTCTTCTATGCAGTCTTTATTTGATAAAATTATGAGTTTTAAAAGTATTTCTGGTTTAATATTCAATGAAGAAAAAACTAAAATACTACCTATATATACACGAAAAAATATTCCCATTAGTGATTTTACTAAATATGTACCCAATTCAGGTCAGATAACTTATTTAGGTATAATACTATCTAAAGATATTAAATCTATTATATATAATAACTATAATACCTGTTTTCTTAATATACAAAATCTTTTTAATACCTGGAATAATATGTTTTTTACTATGGAGGAGAGACTTACAATTATTAAAATGATAATATTCCCCAAGATTTTATACTTAATACAATCAATAATACTTTCACCTACAAAAATAATTATCAAGAAACTGAATACACTAATGTTAAATTTCTTATGGGCACCTAATAGACCTAGGATTGCATTAAAGAAACATACTAATAGCTGGTCTCAAGGGGTATTTCTTTTCCAGACTTTAATTTATATATTATCTCTTCTATTATAAAAGTTATTACTTTATTAATAGATCAGTCATATATCGCAAAATGGAAAGATTATTGGGAGCTAATTAGTATGCACTTCATGAAAATCTCCTTAACACATAAAAATATGATTGTAAATAACTCCATGTTGTGGTTGCTAAAGGAATTTTGTACTTCACCTATTACACCTAAACATATGGTTTGTTACCCATTAAATATTATTATTAGTTATCGTAACTTTATATTCATGCACCCTAAGTATAGGGAATGGAATTTTATTGTATTCCCTATAATGTATACTCAGGGTATGCTTATGTCATCTACTTCTGAAGGAGCTCATTTAGCTATAGATAATGATCTAAAGTACTGGTATCAGCTGATATCTGATAATAAAGTTAAAAATCTAGATTTCTTAAAACAAGAATTTGATCTAAGAGAAACTTGCTGGTTAAAGGTTCAGATCTTTAGACAACATCTCATTGATAGAATCGATCTAATGTCTATAACAGTTAAAGAATCTATTCCAAAACTGATTGATTACTTGATATTAAATTTGCAGCATAAAGTTTCTGATAAAGGTAAACTTTCATATATACATAAAATTATCAGACAAGAAACTTTTTACAGTGTAGATTCATACTGGAATTATTTCTCCTCTATTAATGGGGACCCACCAACTCAACAAGATAAACAATATATATTGGAATCTGCTTATAGAACTACATCTTCCATTGTCTGGAGACTTTATACATGGAAAATTTTACATAGATCTTTTTTATACACCTTTGATGATGAATAAAATAAATAATAAAGATAATCTATGTAAGAGATGTAATATAGAAATTAATGCTGACTGGGCTCATATGTTTTATGACTGTATGAAGTTGAAAGAATACTGGAAGTCAATTAATGAATTTTTGCAGGCTCTTTTTACAGATAATTTCATTATTTCTAAGTCTCTTATATTATTCAACACACCTGTACCTCAATGTGTTAAAAAGATTAAGCTTCCCTTGTTATGGTCTATCCTAGCAGTGGCCAGGAAAATAATAACTAGAAATTGGATTTCAGATACACCTCCTTCGTTCATTGAATTTAAAAATGTTATGAATATAATGTGCCATATGGAAATAAGCACAATTAGAATGAGAACAACTAGAAAAACATCATATTATATTGTATGGGATAATTTACAAAATTTGTTAAAAAAATTCTAATTTCAATAGCATGGTATTTGAGTTTAATTAATTGATCTGATTGTAGTGGATGTCTTTGTAAATACTTTAGTTGTTTTGTTGAATATTATAATAATACCTATTTTTAATTACTTGTATAAAATTGTTATGATATTTCTCTTATATGTTAAAACAATAAACCTGTTTTGAAAAAAAAAGGAAAATCCAAATCCCATCGAGCTACGCGCTCGAGAAACTTGAACCTCAGCACTGAAATAAATAGGACATGCTGGAGGGACAGATTCATAACCCAGAGGCTCCCTTCACTCTGGAATAAAATCCCAGTCCAGGTTAGGCAGAGTCCCTCACTGACTCTCTTCAAGAGGAATCTTGATGAGTGGATGGGAGATCATAGGTATACCCCGGGTATCACTTCTGTGTCACTGTTAGACAGAGGCACAGCATACTAACCTCGAAAAAGGGCATAGCAAAATAAATTTAAAATGGGTGGTGAAAGCCAAACACATTCTGGCTAGGCTTATAAATGCCCTAGGGCAGATAGCCTAGTATGAACCTATGAACCTATGGATATTTTTATTATTGTGATAATGCATTGTATGTCACATATGATGCTACTAATTTTATCTTTTTTCCCTCACCTCAACCCTTATCTCTTTTTTTAATTTATTTACTTGTTTTGCTATGTGTCATCAATGCATTTCAATGTCATCCATGTCTAACAAATCACAAAATGCTTTACAGCACAGGGAGGTAGGCCAACCGCAGTGTCTCAGGCTGCCCCAACTCCACTGGCTCCAGCACTGATGCTCAGCACATCTAGGATCCAACCTTACAGTACTGTCTCTGCTGTCCCTGCACTACCTGAACCCACCCAGGCAGCTGGTTCTGTGGTAGCCTCCAGGAGTACTGGTAGAGTTGGAAATTTTATCACCTGTCAGGAGATGCCAGGGTTGGTGTGTAGGGTGGTGCACAGCACCATTGGTGCATGCCTACTCTGGATGGAGAGGCTGATCTCCCTTATGGTCCATAGCAGAAGATGTCAAGCACTCCAAAAGCCACTGGAGTAAGGGGACATTGATGACAGTCCTGCAGGTGAGGACTAGATTTTCACTGTCCCCCTATTTGATGGGTATGGCAATCTGTTGTCCCCTCCCTAACCCCAATCATGGTGTCCCCCAACCTGTCATGTCCCTCACCATACCTTTGTCCTGTTTATTTGCATCTATTTTCTCACTTACACTACGTACTTGACCCAGAAATACCTACGTCCCTTACCCAACATTCCTCTATTACTGAAGTAAGCAAAAAACGGGCACCTGTTCCACAAAAAAAAATATCTTCCCATTCATAGCTCACCACTTTGCACACATGTGTTTTTGACACACTTGATTTGTGTGGTGATTTGGTCCAATTGCCTATATAACATGATTGTGCTGCTGTCACTCCTCTTTGTTGCAGTGACAGTCTAAATTCAGCTAATGTTCTGTACATATTTTAATTTTACACTGTTGAAGTGGACAGCAATTTATTTCCTACCTCCCTCATGAAAATTCCTATATTGTTTTCCCTTTGTTCTTACACCTGTTTGCCCCCCCCCCCATTTCAGCATTGCCCTAGCTACCACATTTTAACACCTTTAATATGGTCAAAAAATAGAATCACACACAACACACATAAGTAAAAAAAGAAAAAAAAAAACTATGGAGCCCTTCACTTTTTGGCCTCTGTGCATGGACACAATTTGGCATTGCTCACCAATGATGAGCAACAATGAATGCCTCTTCAATGGTGCAGTTACCTCCACACAATTATGCTTAAACATGGAGTGATACTGTAACACACAGTGAATGTAGCATAACATTTATGTCATTGCAGTATAAATAAGCATTTAAAAATATTAGATACACCTGGATTCAAATCCCGTATCATCTGGACTCCAAAAGAAATGTGTCAATACATTTACACCTGTTGCAACCGAGTGAGCTAAGCAGTAACTGTGTTTCATACATTCAGAACTCAGAACTCTCATCATTTTATCGATAAGACTTGTGTTTGCTCAAAACTTAACTATGTGCAAACAGGTAAAGCAGTAGAATTGTATATCTTGCATATGCAAACGTTTTGCCATTGATTGCACAACCCAGCTGCTCAGCTGTGTGCTACTGAATGTTTACATTAGCATGTATGACTTATATTTATTGTCCATGTAGTCTTTGTGCCATGAAAGTACATGTAAAAACATAAACAAGGGGAAGGCACGTTTTAAGAAAAGAACACATATTTACAATGCAGCCATCTGTTACCCCCCCCCCCCCCACCGCCATGGACTACAAACTTGCTGTCTCAGTACTTGTTCACAAATATATCAACTACACTACAGAAACCAGAAATAAATAAATGATTTCTTATATACCGTGCACATTCTTATAATGACAATACACATTAAGATTCTAGTAATGCGGACTGCTGTTTGCATACAGTTTGTAAAGCTGTCTGTTAAAGCATATGTGCACATTGGAAACAAAACAGCAAATACTACATATTGAACACTCATCAACCTGGTAACATGTTGAACTTTAAGAACTTGACAGTTGTACTTGGCTAGCTATCCATTTCAGACAGGCCTCCCAACATCCTCCTTGCTCCCTCAAACATCCAGTGATGATGTCATTCATTATAAAGTGTACGGCAGTACTGAGTTCTCTAGTTGGTGTACTTAGATAGGTAGGTGTTGTGCTTTCACTGCAGACAACTGCATGTGTGTGTGTGTGTGTGTGTGTGTGTGTGTGTGTGTGTGTGTGTGTATGTGTGTCTATCTTTCTGTCTAGTCAAAAGAACATAATTGTGCATCCTGCAGTCACCAGTACAATCCCATGGACTACCAATATTTTAACAGTTGGACATGCCTATACATGCATTTCATGCAGGTCCGCCAACATTTTCTCTCAAACATCCAATGATGATGTCATCCACTACAAATTGTCCTGTGGCCTTGTAAACATCAGACTTGTGCTTGGTGCTTGTGTAAAGTATTGAGTTCTCTAGTCCCTCTACTGAGGTACGTTTCTAATCTCACTGGAGTCAACTAGTGTGTATTTGTGCACTTGCCTGATATTACATAGATCATTTTAAACCAACAATTCAGACAATGATATTGCCATCTTCCTCTCAGTAGACACCGCTGATGTCATCACTTATAAAGTGTTGTCTGACACTTTCTAAGTTAGGCTTGTGTTATGGTGCTTGTGTTAAATACAGAGGTTCATAGGTTCATAGATTAGTACTAAGCTAAATGCCCTTTTGAGCCATTTTAAACTTAGCCAATTATCCCTTGTGAGACTCAAATCCTGCACCTTGTGTTTGTAAGGCAAACACCTTAAACATTAGGCCACCCTCCCAACCCCTTTCTCTAGTTGATGTACATAGGTAGGGTTTCTTTTCTCACTACAGTCAACTGGTGTGTGTGTGTGTGTGTGTGTGTGTGTGTGTGTGTGTGTGTGTGTGTGTGTGTGCACGCGTGTGTGTGTGTGTGTGTGTGTGTGTATGTGTATGTGTGTCTATCTTTCTGTCTAGTCAGAAGAACATAATTGTGCATCCTCCAGTCACCAGTACAATCCCATGGACTACCAATATTTTAACAGTTGGACATGCCTATACATGCATTTCATGCAGGTCTGCCAACATTTTCTCTCAAACATCCAATGATGATGTCATCCACTACAAATTGTCCTGTGGCCTTGTAAATGTCAGACTTGTGCTTGGTGCTTGTGTAAAGTATTGAGTTCTCTAGTCCCTCTACTGAGGTACGTTTCTAATCTCACTGGAGTCAACTAGTGTGTATTTGTTCACTTGCCTGATATTACATAGATCATTTTACACCAACAATTCAGACAATGATATTGCCATCTTCCTCTCAGTAGACACCGCTGATGTCATTACGTATAAAGTGTTGTCTGACACTTTCTAAGTTAGGCTTGTGTTATGGTGCTTGTGTTAAATACAGAGGTTCATAGGTTCATAGATTAGTACTAAGCTAAATGCCCTTTTGAGCCATTTTAAGCTTAGCCAATTATCCCTTGTGAGACTCAAACCCTGCACCTTGTGTTTGTAAGGCAAACACCTTAAACATTAGGCCACCCTCCCAACCCCTTTCTCTAGTTGATGTACATAGGTAGGGTTTCTTTTCTCACTGCAGTCAACTGGTGTGTGTGTGGGTGTGTGTGTGTGTGTGTGTGTGTGTGTGTGTGTGTGTGTGTGTGTGTGTGTGTGTGTGTGTGTGTGTTGTGTGTGTGTCTATCTTTCTGTCTAGTCAGAAGAACATAATTGTGCATCCTGCAGTCACCAGTACAATCCCATGGACTACCAATATTTTAACAGTTGGACATGCCTATACATGCATTTCATGCAGGTCTGCCAACATTTTCTCTCAAACATCCAATGATGATGCCATCCACTACAAATTGTTCTGTGGCCTTGTAAATGTCAGACTTGTGCTTGGTGCTTGTGTAAAGTATTGAGTTCTCTAGTCCCTCTACTGAGGTACGTTTCTAATCTCACTGGAGTCAACTAGTGTGTATTTGTGCACTTGCCTGATATTACATAGATCATTTTACACCAACAATTCAGACAATGATATTGCCATCTTCCTCTCAGTAGACACCGCTGATGTCATCACTTATAAAGTGTTGTCTGACACTTTCTAAGTTAGGCTTGTGTTATGGTGCTTGTGCTAAATACAGAGGTTCATAGGTTCATAGATTAGTACTAAACTAACTGCCCTTTTGAGCCATTTTAAGCTTAGCCAATTATCCCTTGTGAGACTCAAACCCTGCACCTTGTGTTTGTAAAGCAAACACCTTAAACATTAGGCCACTCTCCCAACCCCTTTCTCTAGTTGATGTACATAGGTAGGGTTTCTTCTCTCACTACAGTCAACCGGTGTGTGTGTGTGTGTGTGTGTGTGTGTGTGTGTGTGTGTGTGTGTGTGTGTGTGTGTGCGTGTGTGCGTGTGTGCGTGTGTGTTTGTGCACTTGCTTGACATTAGAGAGGTCCTTTTACACCAGCATGTGGGACACTGCTATTACCACCTTCCTGTAACCCAAATCTGTTGATGTCATCAGCTATAGCTGTCTCTCAAGCATGTTCTATTAATGTCACAGGCTAAGTTAAGATCACTAGAATAAGTGACTCGTGCCATTAGATTTGTGGATGTGCAGCATTTTCATCAGGACAGGGTCAGACACTGGCTTGCAAGCCAGGCACAAGTCACCTTACTCTGTATGATACAGAGTACAGTGACAGGGCTTTCAGTCTAGCAATGTACATCATGGCAAAGTTTTTAGGCCCTGTATTTTCTTGTTGAGAAACCCCAGTGGTCTATCCAGTTGCTGCAAATGTCTGGTAAGATACATGGAAAAGGGACCATTGTACTCTATTAGTATTCTGATGAGGGTCGAGTACAGTGGTGTTACAAGAATCTCAGACCTGGATATGATGGCCTGATTTATGTGGTGCACAATATAGAAGGGTTTCCTTGCAACTGTTGAAACTTGGTGGTCGAAGTTCAGATTGCTATCTACTTGTGTTGCAGGTCTTAAACCACTGGGTTCGAGCTTGGTGTGAGTGTTGTCCACTTTGCAAAAGGCAAAAATAACAACACTTTTTTGCATTTATTTTTATACAGTGTGGCATTGGCACCATTCATTTGTCTGTGTAAGCTCCTCCTGTAATATGTTTACATAGTTGATGGACTCAATTATTGTATACAATTTGTAATCATCAGCAGACATGGTAAGCCAAAGGCCATATACTTTAGCCTGGACTTACAAGAAACAGATTCCAAGCAGTAAGGGGCCAGCACAGATCCTTGTGGTATGCTGGTGGTGAGGGCTGTATTGGTAGAGGTTGACCCACCAACTTTGACAGTATGTGTTCTGTTGGTGACCCAATTAGCTAGATATCAGGTGATGTATGATCAATGATACCCGAGTGAGAGATTGTGTCAAAAGCCTTGGCCAAATCAAGATAGGCAGTATGCACTGTCTTACCATCATCCAGGGCTTTGGTGACTTTTTTGAAAGGTTCTACTAGGTTTAATAAGCATGATCTACCCTTAGTGAAGACAAATTGGGTTGGGTCTATAGTTTGAAGGTCACTTATGTCCTTGGTATTAAGGCCACAAAGCCAGTTCTCAGGCTATGGTTAAAGAGGACACAGATTTGGTCCACTAGGTCCTGTTTTAGATTGCTTATTAAGCAGACTGGGATGTTATCTGGTACCATTGAGGTTTTAACCTCAGAGATCACAGATATGACCTGATAACTAGAGATAGTAGGTAGGGAGCTGGTGTCAGGCATACCTGTCAACTGTCCCTGATTTTCAGGGACATCCTTGATTTTGACTCAAATTTTAGCATTTTCTCTCTTAATCCCTCCTAAAACTAGTGACTTTTGGAGGAAAGGTGGTGAATTACACTTAATGAATAATGACAATGGTTAAGAGTTATAGACTTCTTTTATTTCAGAAAATGTATATTAATTCATATTCTCTGATTCTGTCAATGTATCAGGTTAATAGCACTATTTTAAAAGTGTCCTAGGGGCTTGACATTTGTGCCAAACCTGTCAACTAGCAGGTTGACCATTTCCTCTGGTGTAACTTCATGTTTAAACTCCTAGTATTAAGCAGCAGTACTTTGAGTTTTCCTCCAGTAGATTTTGTTATGTCTGAACTTTGTTGCTTTCACATTGCCTAACAAAGGCACTGCTTGGGGAGGCAAACACATTTGCCAGTATCCAGCAGCCTAGAGGACACAAGTTCAGACCATCTCTGGCAAAGCAGCATGGCTTGTCAACCATGTGAATAGAGGCTGAGTGATACTGGATCACCCTGGATTGACACCAGAAGTTAAGCCAATTGTTGAAGTCCATCAATTTTGTTTATATTGTGGCATCATCTTGGGCGAAGGTAGAATGCTGCTTAGGGCTAGGGTCATACCTGCATGGGACACATAATCTGACAGTTCAGTCATGTGTTTCTTCATATAGTACATAGAGGTACATTATGAAAACAAAGAACTACCTAATGATAATGTAGAGATCACACCCCTATGAGCAGACCAAGTGGTATGTGATCTGTGTACTGAGGTAAATGGTATGCGGAATGTCAACCAGCATGTGCCTACAGTGGTAACTACTCCCTTGTATTTAACACAACTCCTCAGTATGTGGACATTAACATCAAAGGGCATTATGCCATAGTTCATAGCCCTCATCTCACTAACAACTGTGTACACTGCACCTTCTTCATGTACCTCCCTACATATCCTTCCATGGATGTGTAACTCACGTGTACCACCTTTGCCACAGTGAGCTCCAACACATCTTATTTGACATACGTAGGTATTCTTTTTATTGCATAAACATTACTGTTTGATGGTACAGAACTCCCATAGCTGTTCAATAACATTCATGGAATGGGTTACATTTGTGTCAATAACATTGATAGCATGGGTTACATTTGTGACAGTGTGGATTGTGCCATATATATGCCATGCACACCTGTCAACTAGCTTGGATTTATGATGTCACATACAGGTATAGCAGTGTCCCTTGTAATACCTCCAGTAGATGTTACAGTGTCAGGAGAGTACCCTCACAGATTGCTGACATCTCATAATAGTTGTATAAGTGTATTTGTGTGGAACCACCAATGATCACTCACAATCACACATTATGTGACAGATGTGGGATTATTGGTGGTATTATTCTGATATTGTTCGTGATTGTGCATGCTTCTGTTTACTATTGTCAATGAGCCTGTAAGTATGTCCTACTTGATGAAGACCTCTGTTGACATTGCAGTCAAATACAGGCAAATCAGTTTGCACAGTTTCACAATATGTACCTAACTCTTGATTGTATATAACATCCCTGATAAATGTCCACCCAATTGTTGATGTCAGGATGCTTACATCACGAACACATCTTCCTCATTGTTCTATCACCTTGTGTGACAGTCACATAATTTACATTTTCACTGTGCAGTCTGTACTGTATCATGTCGATATGTGATTGGTGTTCCTGCTACAACTGACTTCAGTTACATGTCCTCATCTGCTGTACATTAAGATGCTTCCTGTCCTCCTTCCCTGTGTTCATTCCTACAATTCATCTGTGTGTCCATATTCAATATACTCACTTCCACAGTTTTTATACAGTACATTTTTATTTTAAATGGCAGTCCATGTACCATTATGGATCATTTACACAACTTTTGTTCAGGATGCCTGGAAAGGGATTCCACCCTACTTTGCTTTTGGACTATATACATTGCTATATCATTAACCCTGTTAATCACTGTGGCATTCTGCGCAATCACACAGACCTGGATTGCCCATAGCTAAAACGGTCTACAGTCTGCTGCTGTCTGTGTTGCTTTGCATGGTTTCCTGGCCAGCAACACTGTCGCTAACTCCAAAACTGCTCTTGTTTACATTTAAACATGGTCAGCAGCATGAATATGTAAATATCACTGCTGCTCACTGAACAAACATGTAAACTCTGTACAGGCTTTGCACAAAACCTACATGGAGTTTCTTGAATACCCAGGCATATATTTAATTTTAGACGGGAATATGGTACAAAAAAAATAAGCAATAGAGGATGATCATTTAATATTAACAGGTGATAGAAAAATCAGAGTTTTGCAGGACTGGTCAAGAGAATGTTGGAGTCAGTGGCAAGTAAGCAGGATGTCTGTAAACACATAGTGGTAACAGTACATAATTAACTTGAAGGAATGGACAAGCAAAATATATAGAGAAGGAAAGCAGAAGAAGAAAGAAGGTCATAAGCTTACAATACATTAAGAGATAGAGAAGGAATTTAAAGACACTCTGATCCTATGAAAGATAAAATTAAGCAAAACTAAGATTAAAACAAATGAGCATGCTCTGGAGCTACATACCACATGGGATCAATATGCACAGTTTTACTGGGGTAAGTGGACAAACTCACCAAAGTTCTTAGCTAATAAAAAGAAGGAAAACAGCAGAAGGAAGAAGTTCATAAGTTTAGAAATACATTAAGACATAAAGAAGAAGAAGAAATTTAAAGACAAGTTGATCTTAGAACAAATTAAATAAAGCAAAGCTAAGATTAGAACAAATGAGCATTTTCTGGAAATACATACCAGATGGGATCAGTGTGCACAATTTTATTGGATTAACTACATAAACTCACCAAAAGTTCTCAGCTAATAAAGAGAAGAGGAGATGGTTCAGTGGATGATCTTTGCAGCTCTTCAGACCAAATAATGAGTGATATATAGGAAATCCAAGGCAAATTAATCAAATGTATGCAAATAGCACACAAGAGTCCACCATCAGCTGAAGGGATGGAATGTAGGGATACAATCTGATCCGTTCTGGAAGAAATAAATTTAAAAAAAGTGAATTTAGAGGAGTCATAAAACTTGGATAAAGCAACAACAATGGAAGTGATATTATGTGTGGTTAAAGAACTGAACGTTGGTAAATTCCTGTGTCCGTATGGTATAAATGTGATATTTTATAAATTATTTGGGAAAGATCTTGTAAATTGGTTAAGTCAATTATATAAAGAGGCATAAAGCAAAAGTTTTTTTTATCTAATCTTTTAGCAGCTGAGGCTATTTTTACAAGGAGATGAAAGAGCAATTGTATCCTAATAGTTATAGACCAATTTAAGTTTTAGACACAGACATACAGATCTATCCAAAAATATTATCTAGACTATTGAAAAAAGTAACTCAAAGTAGAGTACTGAGCTCTCAACAAGGTTTTGAAAAAGGTAGAGGATGGGGTTCAAAATCTGTATAAATGTGCAAAAATATGTTTCCTTGGAGAACAGGACCTTCATTGCTTTATACCTGGACTTCTAATTGGCATAGGACATTATCAGATAGGACTTCTTATGGCAAGTCTCATGGCAATGTATTAGGAAATACAAATTATTACATACATCTCCCTCAGCATGTTTTTTTTCTAATGGTTTCATGTCCTATACCAGCTAAATTAAGAAAGTAATATGTAAGTGCTGTCCATTATCCCCCACTTTTATTCATTTGGGCAATGGAACTATTGATATGGATGGTTAGGAATAGTCTAGAACATATCACAGCACTTATATTCAGGAGTACAACTGTTTATTTCAATGTGGTTTACAGATAATTCATTCTTTTGTGTTGCAAATCCTGTTACATGGTTGAATTACAGCCTTTCTCTCTTGTATCAGGTCTTAAGCTGCAGCTGTGGGAAACTTTGTTCTTTTGTCAAAACAAGGAATTTGATTCACACTCTGCTTCAAACAAATTGTCTTTTTTTGGCAGTAAGGGAATTGAAATACATAGGTATATTCATGACGAACAGGCTGCAGTATATTGTAGACGAGAACTCTAGCCAGTTTTCTGGTGCTTACATGACAATAATAAATGATGGAAGGGGCTTACATTAACACTTTTAAGTAAAATTAATATAATCAGAATGTTTTTCCTCCCTAGATTCCATTTTTAACAATACATTTACAGCAAATAGCATTCACTAATTATGTTAATGCATTTCAATCAGTAATAGCAGACTTTCTTTGTGACTCTAAAAGTTTTATTTATTTTATTTATTGACATTTGCTGAACAGGAAAGTCAGACTGGGTCAGGAACCCATTTTCAGTGGATGCCCAGGGAGAAAAGTTCCGGGGTGGCAATATTGTAGGCCATTGTCTTCTCCAAGTCATATATAAATATATATATATATATATATATATATATATATATATATATATATATATATATATATATATATATACTAATACCATAAAACAAATAAGTGCAAACAAATCAAAAGTGTGGGGTCTGGGAGGTATAGAAACTTGATTTGAGAAAGTATTCCTCTAAGGGATCTTGAAGGGAGCAGATATCTAAGCCAATAACAGATTACAGGAGTCAGAGTATTACAAAAGTTATAAGAGAGGTATTAAACATATATATTGGTCAGAATGGGTAAGTTCAGGAATTGTCTACTTCAAGGAATTAATGGATCCTAAAAAAGTTAACAATGTGAGCTATCTCGACTCAACTAGGCTAATGTAAATTGGATCCTAGGATTGTAGGAGGTTAGTAGGCTAATGACCCTAGGGCCCTTACAAACATAGCAAAGTTTACCGTTATTTCCACGATCAGCACCTATCACCCTTGTCCAAAAGGGACATAGGTGGAACTCCTGGTGTGAACTTACAGTTACCCATCCAATCGTCCAGACTGCATTTGAAGATAGCCAATGAGGTTGTGCTTGACATGAAGTGGGAGTCTGTTCCAAAAGTGTGGTAACTTCTAGAAGACAAATCTGTCTCTCCAGCAGGATCTATTAATGTCACATACCAGGTTAAGGCTAGTAGAGCGAGTAACTCAAGTACCATTTGACTTACAATTATGCAGTATTTCCAATAAAGCAGGGTCAAAGAGAGCCTTATATGCAAGGCAGAGATCGTATCTGAGCAGTCTGTATAAAACAGGATAAAGTGACAGTGATTTCAGATGATCCTCCTAGTACAGATGCTGAAGACCTTGAATTTTCTTTGTGAGGAATCTTTGTGCTCTCTCCAATTGCTGCAGGTGCTTGGAAAGGTACATACCAAAAGGGTTAAAAAGTTATTGGCCTGATGATGAAAGAGTACAGGGAGGTTATAACTTCTTTTTTTCTGGAGACAATGCCCTTACTTATGACATGAGCAGCATAGAATGCCCTTCTTACCACTGTGGAGACATGGTGATCAACAGTAAGGTTGCTGTCGACCTGTGTGCTCAGGTCTCTCACCACTAAGTGTGTACTTAGGGTGTTGTTATTGATGTGGTAGTTAGCAGGAACATCACTTTTACCAAAAGGGATGATAATACATTTATTTGCATTGAGTTTAAGGCCATGACTTTGGCACCAGTCATTTGTTTGTGTAAGACCCTCTTGTAGGATGTTGACATCGTTTGGAGATTCTACGACAGCTCCCAGTTTGCAGTCATCAGCAAACTTTGTCAGCCACAGACCTTTAGTTTTAGCTTGTAGTTCAGAGAACTAGATTCCAAACAGCAGAGGTGACAGGACTGATCACTGTGGAACACCCCAGAGGTTACAGGTCTGCTGTTGGAGGTGGACTCTCCTATTTTGACTATATGGGTTCTATCAGTGAGCCAGTTAGTGACCCATCGAATGATATATGGGTTGATACCTAGCTGGGTGAGTTTATCAATTATACATGAGTGAGGAATAGTGTCAAATACCTTGGCTAAGTCGAGGTAGGGTGTTTCCATAGATTTCCCCTCATGAAGGGCCTTGGTGACTGTCTTGAAGAAGTCCAACAGGTTTAACAAGCATGATCTCCCTTTGACAAATCCAAATTGACTACGGTCAAGTGTTTGTAGGTTACAAATGTCTTTGTTGATAAGGTCCATGATGATTCTCTCCATGGCCTTGCAGATAAGGCTAGTCAGGCTAATAGGTCTATAGTTCCTGGGGTCAGTGGAACCACCACCTTTGTGCAAGGGAATAACGGTGGCCTTTTTCCATTCAGCTGGGATGAAGCCAGTGCTTAGACTATGATTGAAAAGAGTACCCAGTGTCATTGCTAATTCTTGTTTGAACCCATGTAGGATGCAGCCGCAGATGTTATCAGGTCCCATGGATGCTGTGCTTTGGACCTTAGAGAGGGCATTCATGACCTGTTCTTTAGAGATACACAGAAGAAGACAGGTGGTAGGGATGTCTTGGGGTATGTGTGGCAGGGAAGTATTAACAGAAGTTAAAGATCTGGACTTAAATATAACTTTGCAGTAACTGCAATTACCACAACTATTACAACCCACCAGAGTACTAACCCTCTTAGATCCCCTAGTATCATCCTTTTTTTGTACCAAGAAAGATATTCATCCACATTCCTACCTCATGTGTAGCTATAAGAGCACTGGTCATCTAAACATTGGTAAAAAGAAAATCATCAGATTTTAAAATATGCCAGTGTTTGTCAATAACCTGTTTAATTTTACAACTGTTCATACCATATCTGGTAGCTAGTCTAACCCCAGCTTGTTTACGCCTAACAGGTCCAGGTTCTACTTCCCGGGTATTTGTTAACAAAACCTCTCTCTTTATATTCAGAGCTTCATTTTTCTCCCTAGCTGTATGGGATCTATCATACCCCCTTCTAATGAACCTGTCACCTATTTTTTCAGCTTCATCCGTATAGTTCTCATCCTGACTACAAATACATCTCAACCTCTGAAATTGATCTTTAGGTATATTAGTAACCATACGTTTAGGGCGACAACTACCAGCTTCAAATATAGCATTTTTAGTAAAGGGTTTCCTATAAAGTCCCGTTACCATGGTACCATCCAAGGCCATGGACTAAAACTAAATGCCAAGAAATGCATAGTTGCATCCTTTGGAAAGTCATCAATCCCTGGTAGCTATCATATTGACAACACACCCCTTAGAGTTGTCCCAGTAGTCAGGGTCTTAGGGACACACATAGATAATAATCTAGCCTTTGAGGAAATCATTTTATGTTGCACAACTTATAAACAAAGGTATGGCATCTACATTCACGGAAGTCATTGATCCACTGTATTCGGCATTCATCAGACATATCAAAGAGTACAATACACCCTTTGGTATGTACCTAACCAGGCATATCCAACAATTAGAAT
>NC_056728.1:1024327324-1024439824 GCF_019279795.1 Protopterus annectens | reverse complement strand
TAACGCAAGCAAAAGGGTAAGTGCTATTATACAACAGCCACAGTGACCGTTCAACACCAACAGTAACCATGCTGACAAACAGTTCCTTTATCTTTTAAGTGAGAACTTTAGCACGGTGCGTGAACTGAGACACATGATAATAGTAAATGTTCTTTTTGGACTGTTGCAGTGTTTATGATTCAGCGACAGAGAAACCTTCACAGTGCAATGACCATTCACCAACACGACCAGTATAGCACACCTGCTTGCCATCAGAAGAAGAAACTAGGTGTAAAATGTAAACTCTTCACAAAAACAACAGTGCATGTTTATTAGCTAACATGGGAGGAGAGCACTCCATAGGATTGCCGTAGGAGCTTCATCCCTTACATGTCTCTACATTTTTTGAATCAGCTTTAAGGTCACTGCTTATTTTGAAGAAGAGGTATCCCCTTTCACAGTGACTCATCTGAAAAAAAACATATCTCTTGAAAAGAACACAGTTAAATGTATAAAAAGTTTACTCATGCCATCTGTTCATCTCCATATCTAACTGGCTACATTGACAATAATCTTACTGTCTTATTCATCTGTGAAACATGGTGAATTCCAATGTTTTTCTCTAGCAGTATTGACACCCTGTGTGAACTATTGCAGATGAAGTGTCAACACTGTCTCACTGATGTGGGCTGGTACACACCATCCTTGTAACTTGTGGTGGAATGTAAGTTCTTCTCACTGCTTAATATATGTAGTCACTTGATTGTATTTTTCATTTTTCAGTAGCTTGCCTGTTAGTCCTTATGTTTAAGTCTCCATGAGTATTAGAAAGTTCTCACTTAAGGTTCACTTTTGTGCTCTTCCTGCGTGCTTCTTATTGTTACATAAGATTTCTTTGGATCTAAAGGTAAAGTGTTTCCTAGAGTGATATTACATATCCTATATTCTTTTTGCCCATGCTTACCAGCCTGGGGGTTGAATGTTTATGTTAACAATGCTAATGTTAGATCCTTTTTTAATTAACTGACTTTAAGAGACCTAAAGTTGTCAGAAGATTAGCTGCTGTCATTACCTTTAGGTAGATTTATGAGATCTTCTTCATGGATCTCTGTTACAGCTGTAACTTATAGCGATCTTTGTCGCTGTTGAGTCTAATGCTCTTCCTGACTTTTCTGAGCTGAGAATTGTCCCCAAGGCTGGACTGGTGTCACCTTACCTTAGATGTCTTCATGTACCTGGTATGCAGGAGATATTGCCCATGCCATTTTAAGTTTTTTGTTGCAGTGTACGAGTTTGAGACAGGCGAGTACATTGCAATACTTAATTGGTACAGTCCTGTGACTGAAGAGTATTGAGAGGTAAGTACCCTTCTGGAAACCCTTTTCATTCAGTGTCTTTACAGTTGTTTGTAATTTGTTTTGTAAGTAGGAGTCTAGGAAACAAACTACCAGACATGGAGGAGTGAAGTATGCCCTCACCTGTGAAAGCCAGCAGGTGTGTTTGTATATCTACAGATGCCTTATGAAGACTAACATGCGATTTTCTATCTAAGCCTGGAGCATAATGTGGCTAGCTATAGTATCTGCCAGGGTTTTCATCCAAAGACTTTAAAGAAAAGGCAGGAAGTTAGACCAGGTCTAACAGAGATTTGCAGCCCTGTTGAAATCATTTGCCATGTTGCTGTCCCAGAAACTTCCCATGCTCTGGAATAAGATTCCAATCTACATTAGGCAGAGCTCCTCGCTAACACTCTTCAAGAGGAACCTTAACGAGTGGATGGGAAATAGAAAGTTTACCCCGGGGATCACTTCAATGGTTCTGCTGGACAGAAGCACAGGGAACTAATCTAAGGGGGTGGCGAAAGCCAACACAATTCCGGCTAGGCTTGTAAATGCCTTCGGGCAGATAGCCTAGTACCCACCTATGAAACTATGAACCTATGAATCTATAAACCCACATTTTCATGGCCTTAAATGATTAGCAATAATCACAGCTACATTAACTGTGAAACTCCTCAGTAAATCTGCTTTTCTGGTAATATAAATGGCTGAATTTTCATACTCAAGACAATCTTGATTGTAAAACATTAATGTAAAACCTCACCCTGTGGCATAGCTAGATAATGCCCTGACTATCACCCAGTTGCTTACCTGCTTTATGAGAGAAGAACCAGATAGTTATGGGAAGAAGTGGGTAGCAAATGTAGATTCATCTAATCTGGGGGGAAGTTGGTTGTCTGTTAGCTGTTTTTGCCACATGCAAGTTGAGGCTAGTTGGTGAAATGGATGTAAATGAAGTACTGGGCTTTGCTTATCAAGCCGATGATGACAGCCATCATTTTCATACAAATGAGAGCATTCATATGCAGGGAGATAACACAGTAGGCTCATAAAGAAATGTAGACACCCATGTGAACAAGCAAGGGGTGTTTAGAGTATAAGGAGCACAAGAGAAGCCCCCTCCCCAAGGAGCTGCAGGAATGATGACTTCCTTAACTGACTCTTCATCTTTGGGGAATGAATGGGCTGATTGATTGCACAGGTCAGAAGGCAGTGGGAGCAGAGGAAGTATCCAGAAAAACTAATATTCACAGTACATATGTTGTTAGTGAAATGCCACACTCAACCCTGGTCCCACACAACAGCAAAAATCCACACTAACAGCACAGTACTAAATGGGCCATTCACCTTTCACCAAAACCCTGGCCACACACAATGGCAAAAAAAAACACACTAACAGCAGAGTATTAAATGTATTATTCTCTTTTCCTCTCCCATCCCCCAAATTCCTGCCTTCTTTTCCTAAATATCAGTCTTAGAAGCATATGCAATAACATCCAGGACATACATGTTTGTATTGCCACATATACCCCATACATAATCATATTACATAGCTCATATGTCCCCCTTATCAGACTGGACAAGGAGAAGGTCATGGTCAGCTGCCTATTAGGTACCAGGATCCAACAAATCATGAATGCACTCAAGTCACTCAACAACAAGTACTGTTATGACTCCGTCATTGTCCATGTTGGAGTGAATGACTTGAGATGTACTTCTCTGGATTATATAATGAGAGACATGACAGAAATTTCTGATTATGTATCCCATACAGGTATGTCCCTAGCCCTAAGCAGTATCCTACCCTGACCCTGGATGATGCCACAATATAAACAAAAAATGATTGACTTCAACAATTGGATCAGCTTCTGGTGTCAGTACAGGAGGATCCAGTATCTGTCAACCTGGGAGGATATGGTAGATAAACCTTGCTGCTTTGCTAGAGATGGTCTGCACCTGTTCCCCCCTTGGCTTTTGGATACTGGCAAAGGCCCTTGCCTCCCCCATAGTTCCTTTTTTTAGGTAATGTCAAAACAACAAATTTTCCATTGTATCAAAATCTAATCGAGACAAACTTATGGTTGTGCTGCTTAATGATAGGAGTTGAAACATGAAGCTGCACTCCCTGGAAGCACTCCTCACCTAAAGATGCTGATGTCTGTGCAGTTACAGAGACATGGTTCACGTCCACTGAGAGCACTCCAGCCGTGCAAGGCTACAATGCCTTCCACACATTCAGACCTCAAAATTAGCATGAAGGAACAAAAGGTGGAGTTGTATCCATTTTCATTAAAACTAAATACAATTGGAGACTGGTCAAACAGCATGACTCACTTGAACTACTCCATGTCCAATTAACTATTGGGAAAGTACCACACCACATCATTGCTAGCTATAGATCACACACCATGTGCCAGGATAAGCATACCACATACCTTGATTTACTGGAATCCCTCGCCATACAGCCCAACACCTCAGTCATGGGAGATTTCAATTATCCTTCCATAGGCTGGGACCATACACAAACAAAACATGCTCACCCAGAGATTCCTGGACTTTTCTAACACAAATGCTCTGGAACAGTCTGCACCACTACTAGAGGCATTAATTTGCTGGACATATTGCTCACCAACATGGGGGAGTCACTGTATGTCCCCATGCATGACTCCCTCCCTGGTTATGTCAGACCAAAAATCAGTCTTGTTTGAAGTAACTACTATGGGTGACACCCTCACAGGAACAAAAATTATAATAAACTTTACCAAAGCTAACTACATTCTACTAAGCAATGGTATAAAAAGCTTCATACCACTCACAATCGCAGGTATCAGTAATCACTATACAGAAGTGTACGCAAATGTCCTGCACAAGCACTTAAGTGACTTCATAAACTCTGCTGTACCTGACTGGATCAAAACCAGGTCTTTCTATAAAAACAAGCCATCATGGTAGACTTCAAATGTAAACAGATTATATAACAAGAGGAAGAAACTGTTGTCTAAAAGCAAGAGGCTGTCACTCTGCAGAAGATAGGTTCCATCCTAAGCTTAAACAAGAAAATCAGAAATCTTGTAAAGTCTTCTAAAGCAAATTGCAGAACTACAATTGTATCCCTAGACAAGGATAACCATAACACATTCTTTTGCTGCATCCAAAGTCTAAAAGAGAATGCCCAGCTATGTGCTGAACTGGATGTTGATGGGATCATTCATACTACACAGGAAGATATCACCAACCTGCTAGCTGACAGATTCAGAGGAAACTTCATCCCCTCACCCTCACCCACCATATCCCAAAGCCCACCTGACACCAGCCCTCTGCCTAGAATCTCTAGAGAACAGGTTATCTCTCCAATCATCAAGGTCAAAAATACAGCCTCAATGGGCCAGATAATATCTCAGGTTGCTTACTAAACAATCTAAATCAAGACCTAGCAGACCCACTTGGCATTCTCTTTAATCATAGCCTGAGAACTGACTATGTTCCTGCAGAATGGAGGACAGCAACAGTCATCCCCCTGCACAAAAGGGGACATCAACTAACCCTGGGAACTACAGACCCTTAAGTCTAACCAGCCTTCTCTGCAAGGCCATGCAAAGAATTATCATGGACTTTATCAACAAGGACATAGGCAACCTCCAGATGCTGGACCCAACCCAGTTTCCCTTCATTAAGTGCAGATCATGCTTATTAAACCTGATGGACTTATTTGAGAATGTCACCAAAGCCATGGACAAAGGTAAGATAGTGCACACTGCCTATCTCAACCTTGCCAAGGTTTTCAACACAATTCCCCACTCTAGCATTATTGAGAAACTCTCTCAGATAGGGATTATCCCTTACATTACTAGAGGGTATCCAATAGGCTCACCAACAAAATACACTCTGTTGAAATTGGTGACTCCCCCTCCACTACTAGACCCATCACCAGTGGAGTATTACAGGGGTCTATGCTCTGGCCCTTACTGTTTTGCATCTATTTCTCAGAAGTCCAGGCTAAAGTAGGCAGCCTTTGGCTCTCCAGATTCACTGATGATTGCAAACTGGGAGCAATCACTGAGTCCACCAACTATGTCAACATATTACAAGAAGGGCTAACACAAACAAATGATTGGTGTCAAAGCCATAGTCTAAAACTAAATGTAAAAAATTGCATTATTATTCCATTTGGCAAAACAGAATTCCCTACAAATTATAATATTAACAGCACACCACTGAGTTCCAACCCAGTGATGTAAGACTTGGAAACACAGGTTGATAGCAATCTGAGCTTTGACCACCAGGTTTCCACAGTGCTAAGGAAAGCCTTCTACATAGCGCATCTCATGAGCAAAGGCATAACATCCATATCATGGGATAACTCCACTGTACCATAACCTCATCTGACCACTAGTAGAGCATAATGCGCCCTTTTGGATGTACCTCACCAGACACCTGCAGCAGCTGGAGACATCTCAGAGGTTTCTCACTAAGAAAATACAGGGACTCCAAGCCATGACCTACATGAACAGTCTGAAAGCCCTGCCACTTTACTCTGTATTTTATAGGCTGCTGAGAGGTCACTTGTGCCTGACCTACAGGGCAGTCTCCAACCCTGCACTAATGGAAATGCTGTACATCTGCAAGTCAAATGCCACAAGAGGAAGTCGCTCTAGGGATCTTATCCTAGCTCGTTAACTTAACAGATCATGCTGGAGAGACAGATATGTCTTCCAGACTTGGCCGCTTCTCTGGAATAGACTTCCTATTCATGCAAAACAGAGCTATTGACTGACTCTATTCAAATGCAACCTAGATAATTGGATGGGGGACTGCAAATTCACCCTTGGGGTGGCACCCATGTCCCTCATGGATAGGGGTAGCTGGTATTGATCACAGACCAGCTCTGTTTATAAATTTGTTCTGCGAACTACCCAAAAAGAACAAATAGGGATACTTGTGATTAACATGGCTAGGCTTGTAAATGCTCTGGGGCCACTAGCCCTAGTAACCTCCTATGAACCTGTGAACCAATGAGATACAGAAACATGGCTGAAAAAAGACATAAATAACAATGAAATTGCCCCACCTGGTTTCAATATAATTAGGCTTGACAGAATTCCCTAAACATAACCACATATGCAGAGGAGATACCATGGTTTAATAATGCAGAACTGCTTATATCATGTCTCAAAATCAATGATAGGAAAATGCTTTTTTGAGCAGCTATATATATTCCACCGGTAAAAAGATTACTACTGTGGAAAATATCCTATACTGGATATCCCACCATATACAACATGAAACAATAACACTAGGAGACTTAAATATAGACTGGCCACTTATCAATAGCAATACCCCATATGATTCTATAAACCTGTGCAGCTTTGCATAGTTAATTACATCAATTAGTAGTGTCCACAAAAATACTGGTAGACAATAGACCTTACACTGGGTTCTTACTGATAGACCCAAAAAAATTAGGTCAGCCAGTAGCCATCCAGATAGCTAAGCGACCATCAACCTAGTTATGCTTTCAGAAGTTACAATAGCCAACATAAACATATGATTCACAACCAAGTTCTTAACTCCAAAAACTTATGACAAACACTGTTTTATCAAATCCTTAAGAGAATATAACTAGAAAACACTAAAATCTATGCCCTTAGAATCTGTTATCTCACACTTCAATGAGATAGTCCTAAAAATCCGTGATAACCTCACCCCACTACATACTAAAAGGGTCAAATCCAATCCTGCACCATGACTAACAAAGAAAACAAAGAAACGAATGTTATAGCATTACAAATCCTGGAAAAAAGTGGCTCAAAATAGAACACAGCATACATTACAGTTTTTCAGGCAACTAAGGAATAAGACAAAATACCAAATAAAACACGACAAGCAAACCTATTATAACATCCTCCAAATAAGCATCAAAACAATGCAAAACTCTTCTGGCCATCCTTAAACAAACATTTACATCCAGGCCAAATTGCCAACCCTATCCCTACATCCAACAATACTGCTGGTTCAATCCCCACACAGTTCAACAACTATTTTATACAGACAATATTGTCCCTCACAAAAATTAATACTTCCAATATACTCTCAGTACCTGCAGCCTCTGCTAAATATCCCTGGCTATTTGACTTCAGCCCAGTACGTACCTCCACTATTAAAAAAATGCTTGCATAGGCTAAAACCAACCACCTTAGCTGCTGACCATCTCTCCTCATGCTACTTAAAATGGCTGCAGATGTAACTGCATTTCCAGTCTCTCTCTCTATATAAATAGAGCTATACCCAAATAAAATACATTCCTTTTTTCTAGAAAACAATCTGTTATTATAACATAACACAAAGGGGGCACATCTACAGAGTTTAACAACTACAGACCCATTGCAGACCTTTCCCCCTATCCAAAATACTTGAAAAATATATTCATGCTCAGTGTCTACATCACATAAATTCAAATGATCTGCCCTTGGCAATGCAGTGTACTCTCAGATCCCACCACAGCATAACCACCACCCTCCTTCACTTCAGTAACACTATAAACCAGCATAGGAACAATGGTAACCAAGTACTGGCTGTGTTACTAGACTTATGCAAAGCTTTCAACACTGTATCACACCAACATTTACTCACTGAACATTTTTCTAAAGGTCTCTCTCAATCCTCCCTTAAATGGTTCCTTATTTAACTATCTGTAAGGCAACAAGCACTCAAATGACAGCAGGACTCCTCTTCCTCACTTCCACTTACCATAAGTATCCCTCAGGGATCTATATTAAGACCCCTTCTTTTTAATATTTGTATAAACAAGCTTCACACTGCCATACACCAAGCAAATACAGTATAATATACAGATCATTTGACTTTAATATATGCAGCCCCCACAATATGCAGACTATAAGAAATCACTCAAATTTCTTTCTCTTTGAATGAAAACTGGCTGAAAAATTCAAACCTACTCCTTAATCCCAATAAAGCAAAACTCTTCACCCTAAAACATTATCTCCACCAAAAATAATCTTTCTTGATGACATCTGCAAATAATACTAAAATTGGGGTGGTACCATAGATTAAATTACTGGGCACTGCAATAGATGACAATCTTAAATCTGATCACTATAGTCTCCAAATAATTAAAAAGACCCACCAGAAACTTGGTTTCCTTTACTGTGCAAAACAGTACCTTACAGATCCAGCAAGAAAATTCCCAGCCTCATCCAATTTGCTTCCAACTCTCTCATATGCCTCACTTGTCTTTACAAAGCTAAACTCTACACTAAAATCCAAACAAGTCTCCAGTTACAAAAAAGTAGCTAAATTTGCTATCAATACTGCACTGAGCTCACCAATGCCAACCCTTAAAACAGTTAAACTGTCTAGAACGTAATGGCTGCATAACATACTCTCAGATAGTTATGGCATACAAACTGACATTTTATCCCGAACAATGCCCTTCAGTAAAAAAAATATTATTATCTAGACCCTCACAAGGGACCTCTGTTCTGGTGTTACATTTCTACTAAGCGCTACTAAAGAAAATAATTCATTAGGGGACACACTATACTCTTGTTATGTCGCCAACTTTCGAGCACCATCTCTACACAAGTAAAAATGATTAACAAACTCCCAAGCTATAAAACCCAGCTCAAACAATATTTAGCCAGTCCTTGTCCTGCTCATGTATATCATTAGTTTGAGACCTCCAATGGAAGCACAAAGTTCTTATTGCTTATCACTAACGTTTTCCCCTCCTCTACTTAAATCATTACGTTCCTAACAATTTTCCCTCTTGCACTTGAATTAATACATCTCTTTTCAACCCCCCTAAACAACACTTCTTTCTCATCATTCTCTTTTTCTAACTGCCACCACCCAATGCTCTACTCATGCATCCTCTGTATACCTAAGTTTTAAACCTTCTAGCTATACTGATTTGGAGCAGACAGCCTGAACAGAACTAATCCTATGCCATGCTCTCTCTATACTAGTATCTTCCATCCCCTCCAGTCCTATATAATTGTATAACTTATATCTATTGACCTTTTAACAAATCCATACAATATCAAAATCTCCCTTTCTACATAATTTTATAACTTACTTCCTTACATGTCTTGAAATCCTTGCAAATTTCTTCACTGAAATGTAAGAACACTAAACTTCTTTTTGTTTTCCCTTCTGCAGTGTCAATCCATTTATTTATTTATTTGCATTTGTTTACCAGGATGGACCAGCTGGTCCAGCCCATTTTCAGTGGAGTCCCAGGGAGCAAAGCTCCACATATAAGACATTTCACATACAATACAGAATTTACATTAATAAAGACATTTAGTACATAATATTGGCAGCTTATACAATTGGTGAAAAAACAGTACATAAGTGATCATTCTCAAATCAAAGATATTATAGGTTCGTAGATTAGTACGAGGCTAACTGCCCTTGTAGGGCAATTTTAAGCCTAGCCAATTACCCCATGTGAGAAACAAACCCTGCACCTTGTGTCTGTAAGGTAAACATCTTAGTCATTGTGCCAACTTCCCACCATAATACAAGCGATATAGAGTATTGCTTCCTGTGAGACTTTACAACTTGAATATAGGCAAATTTACATTCATATAAAAGTAATCAAACTATATTAACACAACAAACATACTTCACACATATTGCTATATATCATACATCATAAGCAATATTACATAAATTATTCAATTCCTCCCTTTTTTAAACAAGAAACATTTATATTAAACTATCACTTACTACATAGGCAATCATACATTTATAAAAATGAAAACAAACCACACTGACACAATCATAAGTTGCAAGCATTGTACGTCACAAACCATAATGACACACTCCCAGTTACAAACATTATACATCACTTATAATCTACCCAATCTTTCAAACTCAAACAATACATATCTCATTTAAGACCTGTTGCCTTTTAGGCCTCATTCCTCCCCTGTATGTATTGTTCCCAGAATTCCCATTTTTCCCTATGTAGTTTGCTCCTACCCTTTTCTAAAGATCCCAGTTCCAATTGTTTTATTTATGTTACTATATTCAATTCTTCCAGTATACTTGGTTTAGATTTTGATTTCCAAATTTTAGTAATTGCTTTTTTGGCAGCCACGTTTATTAGACACACCAAGGCCTAGCCATACCTAGGCTTACAATTGTTGATGGAAATAATTGACTGTATGTACTAGTCTTGTTATTATGTTTGTTTCTTCATGAAAATTGTAACTGTTGTTTTGTCTGAGAGGTGCTTGAAATTCACTTGTTAATATAAAGGTACTGTGATGTAGCTTTCCCCCCTGGGCCTCTGATGAAAGTGTGTTCTGCCCAGTCGGACTTCCCCTGTCAACAGAGACAAATAAATAAATGAAATAAATAAATAAATAATGCAGCAATGTTGTCAGTCTATCTATATATCAGTCTGTCTGTCTATCTGCCTATCTATCTATCTGTCTATCTATCTATCTATCTATCTATCTATCTATCCATCATCAAGCTACAAATGTTGTTTGTCTTTTAAAGAAACATTTGTTACTCATGAAGTTCCAGCAATAATGAAACATGGAGAAGGACTTGTTTTCCTTTTCATACAGTTATATTTATGCAGGTGCTGTTTTGTCTGCCAAAACACAAGTGTATTTCTCATTAATTATTTTTAAAAGCTGCATTTTTTCCTGATTTGTCAAAGTTAATTCAAAAGGGAATGCTTGATTTTTTTTCTGCAATATCCAAATATTTGCCTTTTGCAACATGTAATGGCAACTTTGCAAGTGTATTCATTCAAAGTAGAATTTATGAAATTATTGTGAGGCACCCTCTGTATTTAAAAAAATGTGTACTGTACATTTTAAATTAGTGTCCTTTGTGGAAGGGAGCTTAATAGATAGCAAGGACATTTGCATTTGGTGCTAGAGGGTCAGAAGACATTGGGTTCTATTCCCACTCCATGTGTTTGCATTCTTTTTCCAATAATGGCACTGCAGTGTACATTGGATTAATTTTGTAATAATGACACTGCAATGAAAAATAAGGGAGTTGCACTCCTGACTGCAACATTCTTCAAAATGAGGCATTAAAATAAGGCCGCATCTGCCTGTGTCAGTGGTAGCTCAGCTGGATGCAAACTACCCAATGGCAATTATCAGAATAAGATTACTGAAAGATCTAAAGTTGTTTAGCAAGCTGAAACAAATTATATAACATAATAAACTTGATTCTCTCTAACTCCATCTTACATCATTGTGACATAGATAATTTATATATACTTACTCTAAAGAGTATGAATACCTAATACTAAACAATAACAGTCAGGATTTCAAAAAGAGCAATGCTAACAAAATCTGCTATACTACAGGGAAAAATCACTTTCTTTCAAAATAGACAAGTAAATATAATAAAGTACTAGAATGTCTCAATGTACTTTATAGCAATTCTGCATTGTCACCTGTCACCTCAATTCAATCAGCCGGCCATCTTAAATTTATGACAATTACGCTAAGATTCTTTTCGTGAAAAAAAGTAGCTTATTTTACCATGCCTCTGAAATACTCCAGGGAATCTTGAAGTCAAAGAAAGCACTGTCTTCCCAGAGAATAAATGGATTTTTGTCATTTTATGTAAATTATCAAGAAAAACATTGTTAGACTTTATGAAAAATTATTAAATGTGACTTAGCATTCTGAAATAGGAGATTGCATGTAACATTGTTATGATTTTTTGCTGATGGGGCTTACTCCTTTTGCGTCAAAGGAAATTTTACAAACAGTCAGCACATATGCCATTCAGATAAGACATTTTGCAGCTCTGGAGTATCATTTTTTTAAAGGCTCAATTCACAGACTTATGAATGTGTTGTCACTTTTGTCTTTGTTATGTTGACCAACATAAGAAAAAAATAAAATCTAGTTAAATTAATTTTATCTCCTCTTGGACCCACTTTTTTGTATTCAGGTCAGCTTTTCAAATGAATGCATGGAAAATGAGATAATTGCATTCACTGACACTAAATATTATGTCAGGTTTTATTTTCTTATAGCCCATCCTTTACAAAAACTAGGAAAAGATCAGCTGTTTCTCCTGTTGTTTATTTAATTCTGTAAGAGGTTGTCATTAAAGTACCTTCTCTTTTCTTTTTTTGTGGCTGTGGAGGGTCTTTTTAGTGCACAATGCAATCCTGAGGTAATTGGAGATGGTTTTGAATTCTGTCAAAATATGCACACAGTGTACTTTATTTGTTATTAGACAAAAAAAATCATTATTTATCATATTCTGATGTTAATAGTAATATTATAGTTGTTTAACTAATAAAAGTCTGCTTGATCTGCAGATGTTTGCTTGTACATACACAAATGCAGATAGTAGTTTACTTTATCATGATATCATGGGGTCACAACATAGCAGAAATAACATGTTTGTGTTGCATATTAGCAGATTGTAACTGCTAACACTAACACAATACTGCAGCAAATGCAGATACTAAATAGTTAACAGCTTATGTATTTTTTCTGTTTGAAAAGCAGGTATTACAAAGTACAAGACCACTTACTGCTGATGCAGTGTTTGGAAATCAGTGGAAGACAAAGTCATTTTGTTTTTGTAAGTGTGCTAGCAGTAATGATTAATGATTCATTTTATAGGTAATGTTGACCCAAGTTAAGCTTATAGGCTCCTGGATTATTATGTGAAAAGTAAATTGCATGCTACTTGACTTGTATTGAAAACATCATTTAAATTTAGTTAGAAAAAGGCATCATTACTGTCCTGATACCACTTCAGGGACACAGGTAAAATAATGACATACTGTTCCTGGCCTCTATAGACAAATGGACAAAAATAACACTTTTTCAACTATTATTAAACAACACAGGCTAGAGGAATGCCTTGTACTCGGAGATTTCTTTCAAGGCCTTATCCTGCATACCTACCAATGACATGCAGAAATATTTGAGGATCATTGCATTTCATAAAGCAATAAGATACAGTTATCAGACAGCAGATCGCATTTTCAGGTGTTCACTGATTTGCTCTTATGATGCTAATATTCAGTGCACCAGCTTCTAAATACATACTAAAGTGCACTGGTGGTGTTAAGATACAGACCTTTGGTTCTTCATTTCAACATTTGTTCTAGTAACAGTTTTGCACGTAACTAGTTTATGCATTAACAGTTAATATCAGAACACGGAACTGATAAAGGTTTATAAAATATGATAAACAATCCTTCTGTTCCAGATGCTAAGTCAGAAGTTTCTAACTGGGTAGAAAGACAGCTGAGCAAAACTTCACAAGACTGTCAGTTTGTCTTGTACATTTGTGTCAATAAAAAACATTTTGTGGGACAACAAATATGTACTAACAATGCTCAGGTGACAGTAAACTAAGTATGGCTACACTCAAAACTTATCAGAAGAAGATTTTCATGCTGCAGAACAGGAGAGTTAAAAGGATGAAAAAGATGGCAGAGGCTAAGTGTGGATACATGTAAAGGCTGACACTACCTGCTTATTTTGCAGAAATGCTGACTCATTAGATGAGAAAATTATCGTTGAGACAATGGGAGTTGAAGAAGTTATGTTCCTGACCTGACTGATGCTGGGCTGGCAAAAGAGCTGAGGAGATACATGAAAGATCCAAAGTGATTCAGCAAAGTAAGCAGCAGTAATAGAAAACAGGTCACATGACATACAGGGCTGACGTACCAAACTAAGAGGAGTAGGCACGTGACAGTTTGTGAGAAATACAGAACTCGTTTGATCACTGAGCACTCATATGTATCTAGACAGAAGCACTCTTTTAATATTGTATCTTAACTTCAAGGAGAACACACAGATTTTAATGTTTGCTATATGGCAAAGCATAAATTAAAAATGGTAGGCAACCCAATCATTTATGATGTCTACCGCTTGCCACTGCCTGAGTTTCCTGTAATTGTTTGCTTTTGTGAATTAATGTATATTTAAAGGTGCTTTAATTAGATAAATGTGGTTTTATTAAATAGATAAATGAGGTATTTTCATTTATAGGCAGGATATCTGACTGCAGAATTTATTTGTGTGGCTGTTTTCGGTTATGTCATTTGCATTATTTATTAACTACAAGTTATGTAAGAATGCTAGAAGTTTTTATTGTGAAATGAATCACTGAAGGCCAACTGAATTAAACACAATGATGAAACAAAAAAATGACTACTTTGAGCCAGACAGCATTTAAAAAGAAGGAAAAAATACTTCCTTAGATTAGTAATTCCTATCTGAGGGGTAGAAACACTTATAACAACCGCATATCTGTGTTTTCAGAATATGAAATTACTCATGTAGTGTGTTCCTCTATTACAAATGGAGCATGTTGTGGAAGATTTAAAGCTTTGGCATCCATGAAAATTGGAACGCCACCTTCTCATTCTTTCCATTCCTTCTGGTCAATTCTCAGCCTCTTAGCTTAAGAAATCTGGACAAATCGAAACTAATGGGGGGGGGGGCAAATTCCAAAAAAGGACAGATTTTACATATTGGTCTTATAAACTTAGAAAGTTAGAAAGTTGCTAGAATAACAGGATTTGTGTTAGCATACATTTTCTGTAATATGAAACTCAAATATATGTCATTATTTAGTGACTTCAATCCTCACTAATTTGACAGGAAACCACAAATTTTATGAGGAACGGACAAAAAATATGAAGTAAATATCAGGACATTCAGGAAAACTCTGGACTGCTGAGAGCTTACCTTCTCCTAGTTAATAAATCTTAAAATGATTCCTTCTGCAACATTTTACTTTGTCTTATACTTTATGATAAACAGTCTTATTTTCTTGTTTTAATAAAGAGGTAAGAATGTCAGTTTATTGAAGGTATTTTTTCCACATTTGCTCAGGAGACTTTAATAGAACAGAGTTTCTTCTGTTGAGAGTTATCAAGCTGTTTAAAAGATTGCAGTAACATTCAAAAGAATAATAATGGGCTTATTTTGGATGAAATAAAAGGAAAATTTATTAATGCAATGATGTGAAAGATAAACACTTTTTTCAACGAAATCAATGTTAATGCAGAGAGTAACAGTTTCTTAACTGTATTGCTTAGTTGAACGGTGTTAAAATCAATACACTCTAGTAGTTTCATTACAAAGTAGCTTTCCAACCCATAAATCAAAAGTATGATGCCCTTGTTAGTCTTTTTGTGATAGGGAGGGTATCAAGATCAGTATGAGGTTGGTGTGGGTGGGGGGGGGGCATAAGCAAGGAATTGTAAAGGTTGTGGGAACTAATTTTGGCACCCGAATCTGGAATGTAAAACATTATATGGCTTTGTAAGGTTGGGTAGGCTATGCTCTTTCTCCCAGGTGCTGAGCTTCATCAGATCAAGTGGCTAAAAGGGTGGATTTCCGTGGGGGTGCAAACATTGTGCACATATGTTTGGTAGACATAGTGTGAGTGATAAAAAGGAGCCTCAGTGAATTAACGCCTGTTTATAGTACCAACTGCTGGGATGTGAGAGTATGAAATCTTTGTTAAACTAAATTAAAATCACATAAAGTACCAACTGGGTAGGCAAACTAGATGAAAAGAGATACTCAAAAGAAGATTAGAGTTTGCCCAATCTTCCTGCAATCCTGAATTTCTGTTATTAAAATGTTAAACTCTTCCATTGTTTATCTACCTACCCGAGGAGTTCCTCTAGAATGAATGATGCCTTGCACTAGAATGTGTTCGTCCTAATTTCAAATTATTTGTTTTAAGGGGGAAAGTTAATGCAGATTTTAGATATTATTGTGTCTTTGTGGATTTAGAGAAAGCATATGACAGGGTGTCTAGAGAGGAGTTGTAGTATTGTAGGAGGAAGTCGAGAGTGTCAGAGAAGTATGTAAGAGTGGTACAGGATATGTACGAGGGTAGTGTGACAGTGGTGAGGTCTGTGGTGGGAGTGAGAAATGTGTTTAAGGTGGAGGTGGGATTACATCAAGGATCAGCTCTGAGCCCTTTCTTATTTGCAATGGTGAGGGACAGGTTGACAGACGAGATCGGACAGGAGTCCCCATGGACTATGATGTTTGCAGATGACATTGTGATCTGTAGTGAGAGTAGGGAACAGCTGGAGGAGACCCTGGAGAGGTAGAGATATGCTCTAGAGAGAAGAAGAATGAAGGTCAGCAGGACTAAGACAGAATATATGTGTGTGAATGAGACGGAGAATAGAGGAATGGTGAGGATGCAGGGAGTAGAGGTGGTGAAGGTGGATGAGTTTAAGTACTTGGGATCAACAGTTCAGAGTAATGCTTAGTGTGGAAGAGAGGTGAAGAAGAGAGTACAGGCAGGATGGAGTGGGTGGAGAAGAGTGTCAGGAGTGATTTGTGACAGACAAGTACCAGTAAGAGTGAAAGAGAAGGTCTACAAGAGGGTAGTGAGACCAGCTATGTTATATGGGTTGGAGACAGTGGCACTGAAAAAAAGGCAGGAGTCAGAGTTTGACATGGCAGAGTTAAAGATGTTAAGATTTGCACTGGGTGTGACAAGGATGGACAGGATTAAGAATAAGTATATTAGAGGGTCAGCCCAGGTTGGAAGGTTTGGAGACAAAGCCAGAGAGGCAAGATTACATTGGTTTGGACATGTGCTGAGGAGGGATGCAGAGTCTTCTTCTTTCAGCTTTTCCCAGTTAGGGGTTGCCACAGCAGATCACCTTGTCCGCTCATGATTGGCAGTGGAGTTTTACGGTGTCGACTTGCCAGCCCAGCGCCCAATCTTCCACAGAAGGAACACACACACTCACACCTAAGGCCAATTTAGAGTGTCCAATCCACCTGCAGCATATCTTTAGGAGGAAACCAGAGCACCCAGAGGAAACCCACACGACCACAGGGAGGACATGCAGACTCCACACAGAAGGCACCCCAGCCGAGGATTGAACCGGAGAACCTCTTGCTGTGAGTCGGCAATGCTAACCACTGCATCGCCGTGGCCACCCTTGAGGAGGGATGCAGAGTATATTGGGAAAAAGATGCTAAGGATGAAGCTGCCAGGTAACAGGAAAAGAGGGAGGCCTAAGATAAGGTTTATGGATGTGGTGAGAGAGGACATGCAGGTGGTTGGTGTGACAGAGCAAGATGCAGAGGACAGGAAGAAATGGAAACAGTTGATCTGCTGTGGTGACCCCTAACGGGAGCAGCCGAAAGAAGAAGAAGAATAAAAAGATTGTCTAACTCTTCTTAGCAGGCATCCACAAGTTACTGGTCCCAAATGAAATGATTAAAATGTAGATTTAAAGGTGTATTTTCCAGACCATCAAGATATTTAAAAAAGTTCTCCTGTAAAGGGTTACTGCTAGGTGACTATTTTAACTGGAAACCATGTGGCCATTTTCCAGCTATGACTAACTTCAGTGAATTAAATAATCTGAGCTAAATCATATAGTATACAGACATGCAAATGTACAGAAGATCTTCACTTGTTCTTTCAAAGAAAATACACATATACATACCACATAACTTCAGGGGGCCTCTTCTGCTGGCCTGTTCATCATTCATTATGCTGTAGCACAAAATGGCAGGCTACTCTGTTTGTACTGTTTCTTAGAAATAACACAGCAGTCCTCCAGTTATTGACATCTCTTTTTGGCAGCCATTTATTTATTAAAAATACTGTGCTACTGGATGTCTATGCTGTAAACCGTGAATTATAAATTGTCACTGAACTTATTCAATGTCTGTGACAGTATGTTGGAATGCACTGAGTTCTGCTGCTATCCTCACAATGGCATGACCAAGAGTGCAAACTCCTCAGATTTTCTATGAATAAATGTGTTTTATATAATAGACACATGATTAAGAGAAATTACAATGACTAAGATCTTGGGAGGCTGTGACTCAAAACAATGACTGTTTCAAAATCATAAAAATATATATATTTTATTTTGTAGGAATTCAAGTCCCACTGCACCCTCCGATGCAGGATAATCTCCCACACTAATACGTATATCTACACACACACACACACACACACACACACACACACACACACACATATATATATATATATATATATATATATATATACATACACACATGCATACACATATGCACAAACATATCTCATTGTTTGTTTATTAAAATTATTGATGACAGTTTTTCAATATATTTCTTCCCTAGTTACAGAAACATAGGTGGCCTATATGAGCATAGCTCTAAAACTTTCAACACAAGAAATCTGGGTGAAGCCAAACATAATACAGGGACAAAGTCCTGAAAATAGGGATACATTTCAAATATTGCTCTTATACACTTCAAAGTTGCTAGGATAACAGATTTTATATTACTATGTATTTTCTGAAGGATGTGAAGTCTGAAACTCAAACGTCTGTCATTATTTAGGGACATCAATCCTCAATGATTTTCCAGCAAAAACAGATTTTATGAGGAAAATAGCAACAATATGAGCAACAATCTGGACATTCTGGAAAAATCTGGATAACTGAGAGGTATGTTTATGAGCCATTCTAAGTTGAGGATAGGGAGTATGTGTTCTGTTCACTATTACATTCATATTTCTCTGGTATTGTCATGGAATCATAACAATGTACTTTTTTACCATGCACATCACTAGTATATCTTACAGCACTATGAATTTTGTCATCCCAATTGAAGTATGACATTCAATAATCAAAAAGCAAAAAAAGTTTGCACTGACTATTGCAAAAGACCATTAGTGCCTAAGACTCTTTACAATAAAATAAAACATGCCTCAACAGAAATTGTAACATGAACATTTTCCTAATGCATGCCATAGTTATACCCATTTCTTAAAGAAAAAGTGGCACAACACTGAAAGCATTTAGCATGAGCTAGTTAGACTGTTTAATTTGGCAAAAGAAAGAATTAGTAACAGTTCATGGGACCAAAATCTCATTTTTGGTAAAGGAGCTTGAACATCCTGATTAACAACAGACATATCAAAAGACTAATCCTATAATGCTGCTATCATCATATCAAATACATCTCTTTCTTTTTTTCCAAAGGTCTGAGAGGTTAAGAAGTATTCTGTGAAACCTGCATAATATCTCTGCAAGGGTGCAGCTAGGCATACATTTTTTGTGAACATGTCTTGGAAACTTCAACACTCAAAAAGCACAGGATGCTTAGAACTGCATGAATGAATACTTACACAATAAAGTAATACAAATAATGTGTGTGAAAGGAATACACCACCAAAAAATATTTTTGGGGAGATATCAATGATTATAGCTGAAAATGATGTGCACTCTTCCTGTATGTCTGGGGTAGCATTTCTGAGGGCTGAGTACATTTTTACAATAATAGGTAGGTGGTCGCACCAACAGCATTTGGTATGAGTACAACATGCAAATATCTGGCTATGGCCCTGCATCTTTCTGGTCTGTAAAGGTTTTCCTAGCAATGATATCCAAGCTTATGAAATAGAAGTTAGCCTGATCAAAAAGCTCATGATATATTGGACTGGAAATTGTTTGATAGCTATGTATTACTTAAACAATCGATCAAGATTGGTATTGAGTAAGATTTTAGTGAATAGATGGTACAATGCTACTCCACAACATGACAAGTATCATCAATTTAAAATCAAACAAGTAACTTGGAAACAAATTTTAGATTTAATTTTTGAGTGCTCAGTTGTTGATTATCTTTGCTTTTTACATTATCTCTTAACTCCTGGGCAAGATTCAGTTATCTGTTATGCACTGCAAATGGCTAGTTTACAAAAAAGTCTGTGTGGGATGTACACTTCTCCTTGTAAAATGGCAACAAAAGCGCAAAAGTGATACGTCACTTCACAGTAAGTGAACAGGTGTGCAGTGCATACATTAAATGGTTAAAGATGCATGATTAACAATGGAAACACAGTTGCAGGAAAGCCATATTGTTTAAAGGAGCTGTCAGTGTAAATGATGTTACAAAGCTGTCATAGAAATCTGAGTTGCAGAGCAGTGGGGATGTCAAATATGATAGCATTCTACAGCAAACAGGCCAGGCAGAATGCACCCTGCCAAGGCACTGCCTCTCTCCTCTCACTCCTGCATACATCTGCACACATTGCGTATGAGCATGGACACACACACACACACACACACACACACACACACACACACACACACACACACACACCCAAACACACACACACACACACACACACACACACACACACACACACACACACACACACACACACACACACATAATTATGCATATATAAATGCTGCTATATGTCTATGTATACACAGTTCAAAGCACAGCAAGGTACAAGTTACCCCCATATGCTGAGGCACTGCTGGTGTTCATTAATCCCAGAACTACACTTGTATCCATCTCAACTATCCAGAAAAGAACTGCATCCCTGCAGAAAAGTGATAGCAGTTGCTATCTATAAACCCATAATATGTTGTAAATAAGTAATAGTAAGTAAGTATGTAGAGTGGGTTAAACTCAGTCTGCATATTCTGTGAATTCAGCACCCACTTCTGCATGCGAGAGTTCCATCTCTCCATGTTTCTGTGTAATGCAGCATACCAACACATGCATTCATAGTTGCACATGCATTCGCTCACTTGCATATGCATGCGCACAGACCCACACATGTAGGTGTGTGTGTGTGTGTGTGTGTGTGTGTGTGTGTGTGTGTGTGTGTGTGTGTGTGTGTGTATGTGTGTGTGTTTGTGTGTCTGAGTGCAGTGTGTGCATAACAGCACCTGTATTGTAATGGAAAAAAGAGGGAAAAAAAACAGCGATGGAACATACTGTATAAATGCAGTCACTCTTAAAAATAATGAGAAAGCATGACAGAAAGATGTCAGTGATGAAACATGTTTGCATGTTTCTTTACACATATCTCTATGTCTTTCTCTCTCCGTCTCTCTCTGAGCTTCATTTCTTTCAGAAAAACATACAAGCACACACACACACACACACACACACACACACACACACACACACACACACACACACACACACACACACACACACACACACAAACACACAAGCACGCACACACAAGCCTACACAGGAATACACACACAAGTGCAAACACGTATATGCACACACAAAAAACACTGTTGCATAAACATGCAGACATGCAGAAATATGACAAGGGATATAAAACTGAATGTGATAATTATACATTATAGGAAAAAAATAATGGAATATATGGTACTGACATTTTTTTTTCATAGATTAGAGTGATACAAGCATGCATTCATTGTATGATCAATCATCACATCTGTTTTGAATGCTGGGCGATTTAGGCCTTGGGGGAAATGCAACAACTCATTTAAGGTATGACTTATGATTCTGTTAATGTCACAATGGTACTACTTAGAAAAAAATGTATTCACCAGCAAAAATCCACATACTAGAAATCAAAGACTTCTTGATCTGTGTCTTAAAATTATGGTTTTCAAAAATTCCCCATGGGCATTATTAGCACTTAGTACAGAGAAAATGATGTTCCAGTGAAACAGGTTATGCATGAGTACTTAATGCAGTAATGTACACCAAGATAAGATCCAGGGAAAGCAGCTGTATGCACTTAAATGATGAATTCTAGTTTCAGTATCTAGGGCTGTCAACAGTTAAAATAGCTATGCCCAAAGCAGTCTTGCATCTCTTAATTATTTTGTCAAAACTGTATCTGAAGGGTCTTCACTTCAATAGGAGTAAAAGATTTTGTGAATAAACAGTAGAAAAATAAAGCACTAAATAGTACCTCTGGAGTATTGCATGATCACTTATGTTATCTATAGGCTCTTTCATTTTTGAGCATAGTTTTTAGTGTTGCTTAAGTTAAGACTGGAAAATGCTCCATTAGTTGCCTGGAAAACAAAAGACACTTCATGATATCTCAGCACTTATATCAAAAGATAAGTAATAGCATCAAAAACAGAAAGCAAACAAGGTACTATGTCCAATCAGTTCAAGCTACAAACCCACTTCTTCATCTTCCCCTGAGGCATTGCATGTTTTTTTTTTTTGTGTGTGTGTGTGTGTGTGTGTGTGTGTGTGTGTGTGTGTGTGTGTGTGTGTGTGTGTGTGTTCACTGATTAATATACTTGCATCTTTGAATGTTGTTTATGTTTTTATAGTAGGAATATAAATTCAGTATTTCAAAATGGCATCCATAAGGAGCAGAATGTTTTCCATTTATGAAACACTGATGAGAGTAGAACAGTAAGGAGGTACTCAGTCCTTCAAAGGGTACTTAAGTTTCATTCTACCTAATGAAGTCACTTTATCACAGGGCTTCAAAATGTTCTGACCAGAAGTGTCACTTGCAAATTCTTCTGTTTTTCTGGTTCAGGTCATCTCTGTTGTTTCCTAGTGGTCATTGCTGACTGTTGTGTTTAATTTTGTGGCGTACTACCACTCCCCTCAGCTCTTATTCTTGCTTTCTATTTCATAAACCTTTTTCACCTTATTTGCTTTTAATCTTTACACATTTGATGTTGTCATCAGTTTTGAATGAATGTTTCTGTTATTTGCCAACTTTTATTATGTTTACGTATATTTTAATTTCTGTAATTAATTTAAATGTTTGCATCATAAGCTACTTAACTTAGTGTGTGTGTATATATATATATATATATATATATATATATATATATATATATATATATATATATATATATATATATTTCATTTGCATGCATGTTGTCTTTAAGCTTGTTTGACTGTGGTGATTTGATGATGATAGAGTATATAAGCATGAATACGTCAACATGCAAATAACTGTACAGTTTTACACTGTAGGTTCATAAGCTCATAGGTGTTTACTAGGCTAATGACCACAAGGGCCTTTTTATCACAGGCAAGGTTTAAGTCTTTGGAATGGGTAATTCTGGAGCTGTTTGCTTGTGGATATGCAGAAGGTCATCAGAGTGGGGTCTGACATTGCCCTGTATGCCAGGCAAGATCTTCCCTCAAAAGCCTGTAGGTGACAGAATACAGAGCTAGAGCCTTTAGGCAGTCTGCATAGGACATATTGCTTACGCCCTGTATTCTTTTAGTGAGGAACCTCTGTGGGCATTCCAGTTGTTGGATATGCCTGGTTAAGTACATATCAAAGGGTCACTGTACTCAGTGATAGGTCTGATGAATGCAGAATACAGTGGAACAATGACTTCTTTGAACTCAGATGTCATACCTTTGTTTATAAGTTGCACAACATAGAAGGATTACTATCTATGTGTGTCCCTAAGTCCCTGACTACTGGGTCAACTCTAAGGGGTGTGTGTTGTCATTATGATAGTTACCAGGGATGGATGACATCACAAAGGATACTATTCTGCATTTCTTGGCATTTAGGTTTAGTCCATGGCTCTGCCAGCAGTTGTTTGCCTGTGTCAGTCCCTCCTGTAGAACATTTGTGGCAGTGTGAGATTCAATAACCACTCCAAATTTGCAATCATCTGCAAATTTAGTCAGCCAGAGACCACTGACATTGGCCTTGACTTCTGAGAAGTAAATGCCAAAAAGGAGCAGTCCAAGGGCTGATCCCTGAGGAACTCCACTCGTGACTGGCCTCTTTGTAGAGGTGAACTCCCCAATTCTAACTTCCTGGGTCCTGTCTGTGAGCCAGTTGGCTATCCACCGGGTGACATATGGGTTTGTAACTAACCTCTTGAGTTTGTTAACAATGCTCGAGTGGGGTATTGTATCAAATGCCTTGGCCATGTCAAGGTAGGCAGTGTGAACCATTTTGCCCTCATCCATTGCTTTGGTGGCCTTCTCAAAGAACTCCACCAGGCTGAGTAGGCATGATCTGCCCTTGACGAAACCAAACTGGGTTGTGTTCAGGGTCTGTATGTTTACTATATCTCTATTGATCATCTCCATGATAATTCTTTCAATGCCTTTAAATACAAGACTAGTAAGACGTATTGGTCTGTAGTTTCCAGGGTCTGTAGATGACCCACGTTTATGCAGAGGGATGACTGCTGCCTTTCTCCATTCATGTGACACAATACCTGTTTGAAGGATACAGTTAAATAGCAATTCCAGATGCCCTGGTAGATCATGTTTCATGCTATTTAGAAAGCGTCCTGGGATATTATCTGGGCCCATTGATGCAGTGCTTTTGGTCTTAGAGAGAACAGTAAGGACCTGTTCCCTAGTGAAAGCAGGGGGAGTTATATTTGATGATATTTCCTGAGGGAAGGTTGAGGGGAGAGAGGAGTAAAGTTGGAGATAAATTTATCAGCCAGGAGGTTTGCTATATCTTCTGGCTCAAGTATAGGTGGCTTCATTTACAGTGACCTCTGCACACAACTGTGTATTGCCTTTAAGGTTGCAGACATAGCTAAAGACTGCTTCGTGGTTGTCCTTGACCTGGGAGGCCAAACTTACCTCAAATTTTGCTTTGGTAGACTTTATTTGTCCTCCAAGTTGTTTGTTTGTATAGTTTGATGAGATTGTTTTTATCCTCATGGATGGTGCACCTCCTAATTTTTGCCATGATTTTCTTCCTTCTGTTGTACAGCCAACTGATTTTGTGATTTCACCAGGGTCACTTATTTTTTGAGTTAGTTCAGTACTTCTTCTTGGTGGGTACAGCTGCCTCTATGCAGCTATTAACATGCTTGTACAGGGTTTCTGAGAACAGTTCTGTATAGGCAGAAGTGTTCTCAGGGTTTATGATGGCTTGATAGCATGAGGTTAGCCTTAGAATAGTTACTGAATATTCCAGGTTTAGCTGGGGTCCAGGTTTTATTTTTACTTCAAAGGAGACCATTTTGTTGTCTGACCTTACCAGGAAAGGCATTACAGTAGAGGGCATGCAGCAGTCTCCCATATTAGTGAGGTCCAGATCCAGTATGGTTGCACCCCTGGTTGGTGTATTGACTATATGGTCCAGGGAGTTTGTGTTTATAAAATCCAGGAATCTCTGTGCATGTACATTTGGTGTCGTATAGGATTCCCAGTTAATACGGGAATAATTAAAGTCACCCATGAATATGATATTGGGTTGGATGGTTAGTGTTTCTAATATGTTTAAATGCATGGTATGTGTTTCCTGGGTCTTAGATGGGGACCTAGAGCTTACAAAGAAGTGGTATTGGATTTTGCCTATGGTGATTTGAACATGGAGCAGCTCAAGTGCATTATCCTGTTTGACCAGCCTTGAAGTATGTTTACTTTTTATGTAAATAGAGGCACTTCACCTTTAGTCCCTGCCTGTGAAGTAGCTGGCCTAAATGTGTGGAAGGCATTAAAACCTTGCACTGTTGGTGTGCTCTCAGCGGCTTTAAACCATGTCTTAGTGACCACACAGACTTCAGCATTTTCTAGGGTAAAGAGAGCTTCTAGGGAGTGGAGGTTTTTGTTTAGTATCTGTATTTTTCCTTGGTTTGAATGAAAAGGGTCCTTTGCACACTTACTAACAATAAATAAATGTTACCTGACCATATTTGGTAATCCTCATCCATCTTTCCATCTCCATTGTACACTTCATGCCTTCAACAACCAAACATAAAATATTGTCCCCCACCTAATACCAAATCAGTGCAGATCAAAATTTATTAAGCCAAATACAGTATTCTTCATATTTGTTTTAAGTCAACTGTAAAATCATTCACAGGAATCTGACATTGATACTCCTCTTCTCCTCAGATTTTCCAGAGGTCTTAATTGGTGTGTTTCATCTTTTACTGTCCCTGTATTTAGTATTACTGAAAGTTCTATACTGGCATTACAAGCACAGATGTCTTTCCTTTTGTTTTGTCAAACATCCATTTTATCAACAATGTCTGAGCTTACTTATGAGATGAGATCCTCAATGTACTTTTGAATTCTACCTCCTCATAAGACCATCAGTTTTCATGGTAACTGTAAAGAAACATTCCTTTGAGGGATGTACTGCAAGTGGACCCAGAAATAAAATAAGTACATTTTATGAACAATGCAACAGTAACAGTCAGCAGTATAAGCTGATTTATAATTTACCATTACAGTGCAGCTAAATACAGCAGTAGCTAAGATAAAAGCTACTGTATATTTCCTAAGAAACAGAAAGTCACATTCTGTTGCTAACTAGATATTGTAATATATGATCTTGCTCTCTCAGAAACTAGTGTTTAGGTGACTCAGTATTCAGTACGATTACTAGGAAAGCCTGTTTTAAGAAGTTATTACACAAGGCCTCTCTAGGTAGTTCCCTCCCCACCTGCGCATACCTGGCTTAGTTGTCTGTAATCCGATTGTTTTTGCATGCGCTTGCCTGGTCTGCAGGCAGGATCTTAGCAATAGTGCAATGCCCCATCAAATAGCACAGCCAGAAGTACCAAAAGTGGGAGAATAGAGGTTTCATAAAATCCTGGGTACTCTGTGCCATTTTTAAAATTGTTTAGACCTAGACCAGTTACGTCTCCATAGTAGTGTGCTCGCCTTTGTAAGTACAGTCTTTCTTGTGATATTACTTACTGTTTTTACCTTTGCCATGTACAGCATTGTTTATTTTTTTTATTTTGAGAATCACAGGCTCAGTACAGTTGTGAATGCCAATATAGGATTTCCTAACAGGGGGTGACCTCTGCTTTTGTCCGCAATAGCTAGTTCATTTTTGAGTGTATGAGGTGGCTAATATTTTTTTAACAAGTGTATCTGTTCATAGTTAATGTCTTGCTCATTATTAATGTTATACACTTTCTTTGACTATAAGGAGTGTTATATCCATTTTGTTTGGGTCTGCCATGTTCTAACATTACCAAGACAATAGGTAGTTCGCGGTTTATTAGAGACTGCTTCCCTATTCACTATTTACTGTTTTTTTCCTTTAAAATACTTGGTTTATGCAGGGTTTAAAGTTGAGCAATTGTAAATATCTGATGATGTAATTAATAAGCACTGCTAATAGAAAGCTGTACTCTATAGATATACTCTGAATGGTATTTGAATATTATACTATAGTGTCTGGTAGTTCATAGTAATATCAATGTGCATGTAGTATATGCTATATACACTGTTATCATTTGTGGTGTCTCTTGCTTCCTTTTCAGCATTCCTTCTGCCTACCTCTACCCTCCTCCGGTACTATTCCTCTTTAAAATTCTAACTTCCTTGTCTCTCTTTTTCTCTGCAGTCACTCACCCTACTTTGTGCTTTTCCACTGTGACTTCAGTCAAACCCATTGTGCCTTCAAGCAAACCTAGCTGCTATACTGCTGTCCAGGAAAGGACATTGCATCATAAATGGGACCTTGCACTGTAAATTACAGGAATTGTTTCTTGACCTGCAGACAGTGTAGGTTTATGCTTATAAAAAAGTCTTTCAGCTCTTCCCGGTTAGGGGTCGCCACAGTGGAACTCCCGTCTGCTAATGATTGGCAGTGGATTTTTATGGTGCCAAGTTGCCAGCCCAATGCCCAGCCTTCAAAGAAGGCATGCCCATTCACGCATGCACCTATCTACATGTCTTTAACATCACTAGAATGCTGGGAGGACATGCAGATTCCACACAGAAGGTGCTCCAGCCGAGAATTGAACGGGAGAACCTCTTGCAGTAAGTTGACAACGCTAACCGCTGCACCACCGTGGCTTGTATGTTTATGCTTATAGCACTGCTTAAACAATACAAGCTAGCCATCTTTGTTATCTTTGAAAGGGCATGAACACTACAGGATATGCTTCCCCTCCCTGCCCCCCACCCACTTTAAGCACTAACATTCGGAATGCCATCCAGTTTGTTCCAGAATTATCAGAAAGCAGCAGAGTTAAATTTATCTGTGTAAGTTACAAATACATGTAGCTGCAGAATTGGCACTACTTCCATCTATTGCAGTACGATCTTGCTCTCTCAGAAACTAGTGTTTAGGTGACATTTAGTAGAAAAGCCTGTTTTAAAAAGTTATTACACAAGGCCTCTCTAGGTAATTACCTCACCACCTGTGCATACCTTGCTTAGTTGGCTGCAATCTGATTGTCTTTTGCCTGCACGTGGCTGGTCTGCAGAGTGGCTCATCCCTGTCTGTTCATCATTCACTTCGCTCGGGCTCTGTCCGCGGGTCTATATCATAAAGACAAAATGTCAAAAGAGCGAACGCTCTTCCGTCGACCACAAATAATCAAAGCTGCAAAACCTTGAATGGCCACAACAGTGATTTTTTTTTTCCCAGAGAAAAAAATCGATGGGCCAAAAAAAAAAAAAAATCTAAACAAAATAAAGTGGGGGGGCTTCACCCCCCACCTCCCCCCCCTACTTAAATATACCAACTCCGAGATTGCCCTACAGTGGAGGAAACTGCAAAGCCCAAACAATGACCCAGCGATTTTTTTTTCCCCTAGGAAAAAAATAATCGCTGTTGTGGCCGTTTGAGGTTTTGCAGCTTCAATTATTTTGGGTCAATTTAAGAGCATTCGCTCTTTTGATGTTTAGTCTTTATGATATAGACCCCCCTCTGCTCCCCATACCCTAGCCCCATTCCTACCCACCCACTCTTCAATTACATTATCCTATCCCCACTACTCCCATTTCCTTTCCTTGCCAGTCCTTCTTCCTCCTATACTCACCAATCACTAACAGGCCACTGTCTTCCCACCTACATATCCACTTATCTGCTATCTAGTTTTTCCTTCTCAATCTCACTAGCTCTCATTCTTATCTCTTGGAGATTCACCTCCCATAATGTCTTCCCAGGCCACAACCCTGACATACTTACTCCCCTTCAAAAACAACTAAAAACATGTAAACTGGGAACAATAGGAGCCAGCAGCACAAAATGAGTATTAAAACTGTTTAATGTAAGCGCTTTCGGCTCGGACTATTCCAAGCCTTCTTCAGACAAAACAGTTAACCACAAACAGCCAAAATTTAAATAGTAACATTAATTAAGACCTTAATTAATCATTAAAGTGCTATTATATAATAGTGCATCTTATATAAAAATTGGGCCATAATCAGTAGTAATGAAACACTTTTAAAAACATTAGGGAATAAACCCAAACTAAGTTATAAACGTGGGTTGAACCTTAAAAACATTTTGGAAAGGAAAACCAACATATGTCACACACATTCCAGGATTAAAGGCATGTTCAAATGTGGCTTTTGTCCACAATGCAAATACATCTTAGTTGCCAATTCCTGTAATATCAATGGTACTAAATATCACCTTAATTGTAGATTCAATTGTGACACTAAGGCAGTAACATATGCAGCTTTATGTCAAATTTGCGACGCCTTTTACATTGGTAAGACGGAGCGCAAATTTAAACAACGAATATATGAGCATTGTAATGCAATCAATAAAAAAGATCCCAATAATGCCTTAGCCAAACACATAATTCATAATTCAACACATTTTTTTAAATTTATAATTTTGCAGCAGAGAATATTAGACATTAGAGGAGGCCCTTGGCAGTTGCTATTAGAGTTAGATGAGTTGAAATGGCAAATTGTCACAAATGCCCAAGCTTTCCCAGGGTTGAATGAAGCACTTTCTATTAAATGTGTATTAAAACTTCTTTCATTAAAAAGATGAATGTTTAGGTATAATATGTTAGACTAAGTTTTATAATGTGTATATACACATTTATTTATTCATGTATATTAATATATATTTTTTATTCACATCTTATATTAAAAATGATATGTAATAATCTGTAATACATATGATTTTTTGTAATTTAACCCCACACTTTATACATTTCATATATTTGATATTCTATTATATATATTTGTTTTTGTATAGTAGTTTTAACATAGTTTATTTTATACAATTGATTCTTAAATAGTTGATTTTTCTTTTGGTGTTCTGCTTTAAGTCAAATTAAGATACATTTTTAAACCAATAGCACTTTAATGATTAATTAAGGTCTTAATTGATGTTACTATTTAAATTTTGGCTGTTTGTGGTTAACTGTTTGTCTGAAGAAGGCTTGGAATAGTCCGAGCCGAAAGCGCTTACATTAAACAGTTTTAATACTCATTTTGTGCTGCTGGCTCCTATTGTTCCCAGTTTACAAGTTTTTAGTTGTTTTGGAAGTTTTTGTCGGTGTTATAGCTACTGGAAACGGAGTGGGTTCGCAGCCCTTATTTGAAGAGAGCAATAATCCTGAATCTAATCCTGAATCTGGTTCTGTTAATAACAACGGATCTCAACAGGAAGACGCAATTGGTAATTTGACTGCACTTGTTCAAGTGCTTCTAGGACGGGTAGAAGCACTTTCTCAGAAGGTGGACACTACTATTTGTGGGGTTAACCAAGGTCCAGTGTCGACTTCACAAAGCGGCAATAACTCCAACGGACCTTTATTAATCAACGGAGCGGTGAATTCTCTTGGACCAGCTCCGTTACCAAGCTATGCTTCCAGGCTTGTTTCCGCTTCAATTTCTTCTACAGGAGCAGCCGACATCATTCAGCCTGGGCAAGGTAATGCAATATCATTTAATAACGGAACTATTTCTCCTAATAATGTGACTGGTCTGGTGAATAACGAGACAGTTTCCAATATACCATCAGTCACGGCTTTTTTTAGTAAAGATAATTTTTTTGAAGAGACTTTCAATAATAATGCTTCGCCTGGTGAACAAAGCAATGTGCAAGCAAATAATAATTTATTAAGTCTAATTAATGAGTTTGACGTCAAGATGTTTAAGTGTAGAAAACTTCAACTTGAAGTCTCCTACCTTCAGGAATGCATTAATAAGAATACCATTCCAAAGGGTCTCCGCCAGTGGCGTTACCCAGCAGGGCTCATTGCTGGGTCTCCTTTTCATCACAAATTATTAGAACTATTCGACCGCCAAGCTCATGATTTTCTGAAAGCCTTAATTGTGTATTATAACACAGATATTGGAACTTTTAAAGCAGACCTTGACATGTTGGATCAAGTTATTAAAAATCATACTGACTTTAATCGATATAAGTTTGAATACTGCCGCATTTATAGCAGTATTGACACAATAATGGATAAACTCTTGCATACCAAAAAGAAAAAGCTAGCAAGAGATATTGAAGCTTATTCTAAACATCAAGCATATCCAGACCCTCCTAATAGTCATTCAAATATTGATACAAATGGCCCAGCAGTCAATTTAGGGCCACAAAATAATGGGCCTGATAATAACATTCCTTTGGCTAACGACGAGAACTTGTTAGGAGAGCCAGTTCGCCGTAGCGAAAGGCTCATTAATCGTAACAATAATAATAACAGCATTGTAAGGGTCAATGAAAAGGCAGATCAGGTTTTTCAGTCCAGTCCCAATCCCAAATCCAACAATGGGAGGAAGAACAGGAACTGGACAACAACGAGGAACTCCAAGAGGAACCGCAGGAGATAACTAATAGTGACGCTGTAGATTGTCCGAAAGTTAAAATTTCCGTTTCATCCAAAGGTGACTTTAAGATTTTTAATTACACCAGCCTATCAGTTGAGGGTGAAATGGTTGATTTTCTTTCTAAAGGACTTACATTTGTACCTTCGAAGGATATGAATATTGCGGACACCATTATAGATTTAAAATTGTTTGTTCGCAAACTTAATTTAAATTTGTTGATGGGTAATAATTCTACTGTCATCAATCCCATCAAGATTGTAAGTACATTTAATCCAATATTGCATTCTGATCTTACAACTTTTGAAAGAATCTGTGAGTTTGATTTTAGAGCTATCAAACATTGTCCTATTAGGAAATCATGTAACAATAACTTAAGTGATGAAGAACGAGAATTCATTGCCTTACTAAAGAATTGTAAAGTTAGAATCATGAAACCTGATAAGGGTGGGGGGCTCGTTTTTTATGGATCAAGAATTATATACTGATAAAATTGAGGCCCACCTCAGTACAGTGTCTTATTGTCAAGTATCACTTAATGAAGTTAATGGGGCCTACAATAGAATAAAACAAGCTATTGAAGATCTATTTTTAGAAGCATCTATTGATACTGATTTATATCACTATTTTTTTATGCTGGCTCCAAAAATTCCAGCAATATTTGGCACCCCAAAGATTCATAAATCATTGGAAGAACCCCCATTTAGAATTATTGTAGATGAGCGAGGTTCTATTACATATGGGTGTGCCAAATATATTGACAGTATTTTAAAGCCATTTCTTGAAACGGAAGTACAAATCTGTAGAGACTCGTGGTCCTTTTTACAGAACATCCGTAAGTTAGAGTATAAACCAAACTGTTTTTTTCTAACAATAGACGTCAAAGATCTATATACTCTTATCCCCCAAAGCGTAGGTATTGAATGGGTTTCTGAGTTCCTTTTGAGTAAAAAAGCTGATCACAACACCATTTATTTAGTGACTTCCTTACTAGACATTATTCTTACTAATAACTACATGACTTTTAATAACAATTTTTATCTGCAGAAGTCAGGTGTAGCAATGGGCTCCCCATGCGGTGGCAGTTTTGCCAACACAGTGATGGCATATTGGGAGCATTCATATCTTTTCCTCGACTCATTATTTCAACATAATGTCTATTGGTACACTAGGTACCAAGATGACATGTTTTGTTTATGGACAGGTGATTATGGTGAAATTCCTGCATTCATTGATAATATATCCAAGACCACCTCATTTTTGGAATTCACCTATACTATTGGCATTGACTCCATTAATTATCTTGATATATTATTGGAGAAGGATAAACTCAACCATTGTTTTAAAAGCAATATCTATAGGAAGCCAACCTATTCTAATAGTTTTTTGCATTATACCAGCTGTCATCCTCACCATCAAAAACGTGCCGTAATTAAAGGCCAGATGGTGAGAGCAGTGAGAATGATATCAGATGACATGGATTTTGAGCATGAATGCAACCTATTAGAAAAAATGTTTTTGAATAGGGGTTATCCTAACAATATCATTACAGCGTTAAGGCTGGAAGTTGAACAAAAAAGAGCCAATGGATTTTTTATTCCTTTATTGAATTCTTACAAATCATTTGAACAGAATTCAAACCAAATAGTAGTTGATAGTAACTCAGATTTAGAATTAACAATCAATAATTCCAATACCCTCACTATATCAACTAAAGTGTCATACCAGACCAGTTTTTTGCATATGTACTCAACTGATTCTGACTTCATTAGGAACATCTTATATAAAAATTGGGCCATAATCAGTAGTAATGAAACACTTTTAAAAACATTAGGGAATTAACCCAAACTAAGTTATAAACGTGGGTTGAACCTTAAAAACATTTTGGAAAGGAAAAACAACATATGTCACACACATTCCAGGATTAAAGGCATGTTCAAATGTGGCTTTTGTCCACAATGCAAATACATCTTAGTTGCCAATTCCTGTAATATCAATGGTACTAAATATCACCTTAATTGTAGATTCAATTGTGACACTAAGGCAGTAACATATGCAGCTTTATGTCAAATTTGCGACGCCTTTTACATTGGTAAGACGGAGCGCAAATTTAAACAACGAATATATGAGCATTGTAATGCAATCAATAAAAAAGATCCCAATAATGCCTTAGCCAAACACATAATTCATAACTCAACACATTTTTTTAAATTTATAATTTTGCAGCAGAGAATATTAAACATTAGAGGAGGCCCTTGGCAGTTGCTATTAGAGTTAGATGAGTTGAAATGGCAAATTGTCACAAATGCCCAAGCTTTCCCAGGATTGAATGAAGCACTTTCTATTAAATGTGTATTAAAACTTCTTTCATTAAAAAGATGAATTTTTAGGTATAATATGTTAGACTAAGTTTTATAATGTGTATATACATATTTATTTATTCGTGTATATTAATATATATTTTTTATTCACATCTTATATTAAAAATGATATGTAATAATCTGTAATACATATGATTTTTTGTAATTTAACCCCACACTTTATACATTTCATATATTTGATATTCTATTATATATATTTGTTTTTGTATAGTAGTTTTAACATAGTTTATTTTATACAATTGATTCTTAAATAGTTGATTTTTCTTTTGGTGTTCTGCTTTAAGTCAAATTAAGATACATTTTTAAACCAATAGCACTTTAATGATTAATTAAGGTCTTAATTGATGTTACTATTTAAATTTTGGCTGTTTGTGGTTAACTGTTTTGTCTGAAGAAGGCTTGGAATAGTCCGAGCCGAAAGCGCTTACATTAAACAGTTTTAATACTCATTTTGTGCTGCTGGCTCCTATTGTTCCCAGTTTACAAGTTTTTAGTTGTTTTGGAAGTTTTTGTCAGTGTTATAGCTACTGGAAACGGAGTGGGTTCGCAGCCCTTATTTGAAGAGAGCAATAATCCTGAATCTAATCCTGAATCTGGTTCTGTTAATAACAACGGATCTCAACAGGAAGACGCAATTGGTAATTTGACTGCACTTGTTCAAGTGCTTCTAGGACGGGTAGAAGCACTTTCTCAGAAGGTGGACACTACTATTTGTGGGGTTAAACAAGGTCCAGTGTCGACTTCACAAAGCGGCAATAACTCCAACGGACCTTTATTAATCAACGGAGTGGTGAATTCTCTTGGACCAGCTCCGTTACCAAGCTATGCTTCCAGGCTTGTTTCCACTTCAATTTCTTCTACAGGAGCAGCCAACATCATTCAGCCTGGGCAAGGTAATGCAATATCATTTAATAACGGAACTATTTCTCCTAATAATGTGACTGGTCTGGTGAATAACGAGACAGTTTCCAATATACCATCAGTCACGGCTTTTTTTAGTAAAGATAATTTTTTTGAAGAGACTTTCAATCATAATGCTTCGCCTGTTGAACAAAGCAATGTGCAAGCAAATAATAATTTATTAAGTCTAATTAATGAGTTTGACGTCAAGATGTTTAAGTGTAGAAAACTTCAACTTGAAGTCTCCTACCTTCAGGAATGCATTAATAAGAATGCCATTCCAAAGGGTCTCCGCCAGTGGCGTTACCCAGCAGGGCTCATTGCTGGGTCTCCTTTTCATCACGAATTATTAGAACTATTCGACCGCCAAGCTCATGATTTTCTGAAAGCCTTAATTGTGTATTATAACACAGATATTGGAACTTTTAAAGCAGACCTTGACATGTTGGATCAAGTTATTAAAAATCATACTGACTTTAATCGATATAAATTTGAATACTGCCGCATTTATAGCAGTATTGACACAATAATGGATAAACTCTTGCATACCAAAAAGAAAAAGCTAGCAAGAGATATTGAAGCTTATTCTAAACATCAAGCATATCCAGATCCTCCTAATAGTCATTCAAATATTGATACAAATGGCCCAGCAGTCAATTTAGGGCCACAAACTAATGGGCCTGATAATAACATTCCTTTGGCTAACGACGAGAACTTGTTAGGAGAGCTAGTTCGCCGTAGCAAAAGGCTCATTAATCGTAACAATAATAATAACAACATTGTAAGGGTCAATGAAAAGGCAGATCAGGTATTTCAGTCCAGTCCCAATCCCAAATCCAACAATGGGAGGAAGAACAGGAAATGGACAACAACGAGGAACTCCAAGAGGAACCGCAGGAGATAACTAATAGTGAGGCTGTAGATTGTCCGAAAGTTAAAATTTCCGTTTCATCCAAAGGTGACTTTAAGATTTTTAATTACACCAGCCTATCAGTTGAGGGTGAAATGGTTGATTTTCTTTCTAAAGGACTTACATTTGTACCTTCGAAGGATATGAATATTGCGGACACCATTATAGATTTAAAATTGTTTGTTCGCAAACTTAATTTAAATTTGTTGATGGGTAATAATTCTACTGTCATCAATCCCATCAAGATTGTAAGTACATTTAATCCAATATTGCATTCTGATCTTACAACTTTTGAAAGAATCTGTGAGTTTGATTTTAGAGCTATCAAACATTGTCCTATTAGGAAATCATGTAACAATAACTTAAGTGATGAAGAACGAGAATTCATTGCCTTACTAAAGAATTGTAAAGTTAGAATCATGAAACCTGATAAGGGTGGGGGGCTCGTTTTTATGGATCAAGAATTATATACTGATAAAATTGAGGCCCACCTCAGTACAGCGTCTTATTGTCAAGTATCACTTAATGAAGTTAATGGGGCCTACAATAGAATAAAACAAGCTATTGAAGATCTATTTTTAGAAGCATCTATTGATATTGATTTATATCACTATTTTTTGATGCTGGCTCCAAACATTCCAGCAATATTTGGCACCCCAAAGATTCATAAATCATTGGAAGAACCCCCATTTAGAATTATTGTAGATGGGCGAGGTTCTATTACATATGGGTGTGCCAAATATATTGACAGTATTTTAAAGCCATTTCTTGAAACTAAAGTACAAATCTGTAGAGACTCGTGGTCCTTTTTACAGAACATCCATAAGTTAGAGTATAAACCAAACTGTTTTTTTCTAACAATAGACGTCAAAGATCTATATACTGTTATCCCCCAAAGCCTAGGTATTGAATGGGTTTCTGAGTTCCTTTTGAGTAAAAAAGCTGATCACAACACCATTTATTTAGTGACTTCCTTACTAGACATTATTCTTACTAATAACTACATGACTTTTAATAACAATTTTTATCTGCAGAAGTCAGGTGTAGCAATGGGCTCCCCATGCGGTGGCAGTTTTGCCAACACAGTGATAGCATATTGGGAGCATTCATATCTTTTCCTCGACTCATTATTTCAACATAATGTCTATTGGTACACTAGGTACCAAGATGACATGTTTTGTTTATGGACAGGTGATTATGGTGAAATTCCTGCATTCATTGATAATATATCCAAGACCACCTCATTTTTGGAATTCACCTATACTATTGGCATTGACTCCATTAATTATCTTGATATATTATTGGAGAAGGATAAACTCAACCATTGTTTTTAAAGCAATATCTATAGGAAGCCAACCTATTCTAATAGTTTTTTGCATTATACCAGCTGTCATCCTCACCATCAAAAACGTGCCGTAATTAAAGGCCAGATGGTGAGAGCAGTGAGAATGATATCAGATGACATGGATTTTGAGCATGAATGCAACCTATTAGAAAAAATGTTTTTGAATAGGGGTTATCCTAACAATATCATTACAGCGTTAAGGCTGGAAGTTGAACAAAAAAGAGCCAATGGATTTTTTATTCCTTTATTGAATTCTTACAAATCATTTGAACAGAATTCAAACCAAATAGTAGTTGATAGTAACTCAGATTTAGAATTAACAATCAATAATTCCAATACCCTCACTATATCAACTAAAGTGTCATACCAGACCAGTTTTTTGCATATGTACTCAACTGATTCTGACTTCATTAGGAACATCTTATATAAAAATTGGGCCATAATCAGTAGTAATGAAACACTTTTAAAAACATTAGGGAATAAACCCAAACTAAGTTATAAATGTGGGTTGAACCTTAAAAACATTTTGGAAAGGAAAAACAACATATGTCACACACATTCCAGGATTAAAGGCATGTTCAAATGTGGCTTTTGTCCACAATGCAAATACATCTTAGTTGCCAATTCCTGTAATATCAATGGTACTAAATATCACCTTAATTGTAGATTCAATTGTGACACTAAGGCAGTAACATATGCAGCTTTATGTCAAATTTGCGACGCCTTTTACATTGGTAAGACAGAGCGCAAATTTAAACAACGAATATATGAGCATTGTAATGCAATCAATAAAAAAGATCCCAATAATGCCTTAGCCAAACACATAATTCATAATTCAACACATTTTTTTAAATTTATAATTTTGCAGCAGAGAATATTAAACATTAGAGGAGGCCCTTGGCAGTTGCTATTAGAGTTAGATGAGTTGAAATGGCAAATTGTCACAAATGCCCAAGCTTTCCCAGGATTGAATGAAGCACTTTCTATTAAATGTGTATTAAAACTTCTTTCATTAAAAAGATGAATTTTTAGGTATAATATGTTAGACTAAGTTTTATAATGTGTATATACATATTTATTTATTCGTGTATATTATTATATATTTTTTATTCACATCTTATATTAAAAATGATATGTAATAATCTGTAATACATATGATTTTTTGTAATTTAACCCCACACTTTATACATTTCATATATTTGATATTCTATTATATATATTTGTTTTTGTATAGTAGTTTTAACATAGTTTATTTTATACAATTGATTCTTAAATAGTTGATTTTTCTTTTGGTGTTCTGCTTTAAGTCAAATTAAGATACATTTTTAAACCAATAGCACTTTAATGATTAATTAAGGTCTTAATTGATGTTACTATTTAAATTTTGGCTGTTTGTGGTTAACTGTTTTGTCTGAAGAAGGCTTGGAATAGTCCGAGCCGAAAGCGCTTACATTAAACAGTTTTAATACTCATTTTGTGCTGCTGGCTCCTATTGTTCCCAGTTTACAAGTTTATACTTACTCCCCTTCACCATAGCTCTGCTACTACTCACTAACCTCACAGCACTAGGCCCTCACTCCCTAGCCTCCACATTCAACCCAACACTTCCACAATCAAATTCCAGAGGACACTCCTAATGTCACATCTCTCCCAGCCTTTACCCTCATTATCCTTCCCTATGCAATAAACCCCTATTACTCACTTGCTAACTATTCTTTATCCTACAAACACAATATTCTAGTACAGCTTCCTACTCTCTTTCTCTCCATGCTAAAAAATTACTTTTACAAATTTATTCTCTTCTTCTCCTCCCTTATACGTTCAGGTGACATTCACCCTAACCCAGATCCCTCCTTCTAGAAAAGCCTCCATATAACCACTATTAACTTTCAAAGTATCTGCAACAAAACCTCTGAATTTCACACCTGGCTAACTCTAAACAGAACTCATATCCTACTGAAACTTGGCTGAAACCAAGCATCCAGGACTCTGAATTCCTTCCCCCTAATTTCAATGTAATCAGGGCCAACAGACAGCACAAAAAAAGAGGTGGTGTCACCTTAATTTTGTCCTAGTACCTTTAACATATCCATCTTTCCTAATTCTTTTCCTAAATTCCATAATGCTGAAATCCTAATTGCATTCCTTAGCCATAATAATTCCAAAAAACTCTGTATTACAGTCATTTATATTCCACCTGGGAATAATACCCCACTTCTAGAAGACATTATTTCCTGGTTCTCCCACAAAATTAAAAATTAAACCATTATAATAGGTGACATGAATGTACTGACTGGGCAGCTACTTTCACTATCCAGTCCCCTAATAACATTAACCTATTCCACTTTACACGACTAATTACTTCTACTAGTAGATATAGCTTCAAAAATAACAAAGGCTCAATTCTAGACTGGATCCTGGTCACAGACCCCTCCAAGTAGCCAGTTGCCGGCAACCTTGCAAATTCATTTACAAATTTCAAATTTCATTTTTCATTCATCACCTCCTAGCCTACACAATTTGTAACTGCACATCTCTCTCAAAAGCCCACAATATTAGAGTCATACAAAATGTATCTAACGTTTGCCCCCACAAATGCAATACTATCCTTAAAAGTCACAACTGAAACTGTCTCAAAATCCTACCACAACATGATGCCCTCCTTTACTTCAGTAACTCCTTTCTTAGTATTCTCCACAGCCTGGCACCCACTAGATCCATTGGAATCAAATCCAATCATGCCTCTTGTCTTTCTAAAACTACAAAAGAAATAATGCAAAATAGGGACAAAGCTTTGGCTGAATTCAAATCCCTCCAACCTTATCCATTACAAACAACATTGCAACCTCTCTAAAAAACTTATTCACAAAAACAAACAACAATACTTCTGGAACCAACAATTAAACAGGAAAAATAACCCCAAACTCTTCTGGTGTTCTATCAATAATCTTCTGAACCCTGGCACTAAAACCAACCATTGTCCTTTCCCTGACATGTCACCTGACCTTATTGCCTCCAAAATTAACTCATAGTTCATTGACACAATAGCTAATCTTACAGCCTCCTTTTCCTCCTCTCTACCTAGCAATCATTATCTCAATTCTCCATCCGCTTTACACCTACCTCACAATACCACATCCCTAAATACACCCGCACAATACTGGAACAAACATCCTTCTCAAACGGAATTTAATCTCTCCCCAATTCCCTCTTCCTGTATAAAAAACTCTTGCTAAAGCTAAAACTCTGCTCCAACTCAGCTGACAACATTCCTGACAAATTCCTTAAGATTGGCACTGATACAGTAGCTTATCCTATCAGCATTCTAATCAACAGATCGATCCAAGAATCTTATGTTCCTTCTTCATGGAAAAAAAAAACATTATCCTACCCCTCTATAAAAGGGGCCCTTCCTCTGACATCTCTAACTTCTAGCCTATCACTCTTCTTTCTCCTATATCTAAAATTCTCAAAAATGTATCCAAAAACAACTAGTCCACTACCTGTTAAACAATAACATCCTCTCCCCAACCCGACATGGATTCCATCCTGGGCACAGTACCTCTACTGCACTAATATACTTCTTAGATACCATTAACAAAATCCGTGACTCTGGCCATATAGCATCTGCTCTCTTTCTAGATCTAGCTAAATCATTTGATACTATATCCCGTTCTGTCCTTCTCCCAACTTTCTTCCCTTGGGCTGTCTTCTCCATCTCTTAACTGGATTGAAAGCTATCTCTCTAATAGACAACATGCTGTCAAATGGCAGCACTCTATCTCTCACTACCCCCACAACCCTATTGGCATCCCACAAGGTTCAATTCTTGGTCCCCTTCTGTTTAACATATTCATTAACAAATTACACCAAGCTTTACCACACTCTTCTCTAGTCCAATATGCAGATGACTCGACCATAATCTGCTCTGCACCCAACCCTGTTATCCTTCAACAGATGACCCAAACAGCTTTCTCTACTATAGAATCTTGGCTCCACCAAAATCACCTGTCCTTAAATGCCAACCCCCACCCTAAACTTATGTTGTTCACACAAAAAAAAAACTCTATCAATGTTCAAGACTTTAACATTCTATCACTGAATTCAATAAAAATTGAACTCATAGCTAATACTAAACTCTTAGGGGTCATAATAGATGACAATCTACAATTTGATTAACATATCCAATCCAATATCTCAAAAACCTACAAAAAACTTGGTCTCCTCTACAGGCATTATAAATTTCTCAACCCTTCAACTAACCAAGCCTTATCCCTCTCCTATCTGCTTCCTTCTCTAACCTATGGTGCTCTCTTATTAATTAATCTGCTATCCTCTCTAAAACTAAAATTAGAATCCTGCTACAACAAAATTGCCAAATTTGCTTCTAAGTATCGTTATTCAACCCACCAATGTATAGCCTTAAGAAATCTCCAATGGCTCAAATTCCCACACTTCCTACTATACCTCCAACTAACTATTTCTCACAGACTAATTTACAAATGACAAGACTGTCCTGCACTCAGCTCCTTATTTCCCCTTATTCCCCCACTAGATCATTACGCTCAGAAAATCAAAAGCTAACCCACTGGCAGGTAAACTGCTATACTCCTGGACTTTGGCCAGACGAATAATCTTCCCTCCTCCATATGATCTGAACAACATCCCATCAAATTCAAAACTGCCCTCCAAAAACACATTTTCTCCAACTGGATCTGCAACTGTTGCACCTTGTCTAATGCTATCAGGCCCAGTATTGCTCTTCTTAACATTCCAACCACCTAAACCATACTTTTCCTCTAGTCGAAGGGACCTTGATGCCATAACAACTATTGCTAAATATTTTATACTTCACTTTATGCATACTAATTACTAACTTTAATGTCATGTAACCTCTTTATTCCTTTTCTCTTTGCATTCGTATCTTCTTTCCTCAATTAATATCAGATTTGGAACCCACAGCCACTCCACACATAAACTGATAGACCTTGCTTTTCTTCCTGATATTTTTTTTTTGCTTGAACTTGCTGATGTTTACTTCATTTTAATTTCACCTATTTTTTGTCTTTTGTTTCATTTTATTTTTACATTTTGTAGTTTTGCAAGTTGTATCATTTTGTTTGTATTGTAGTAATTCTTGTAAATATTGTGACCACCTTGTTGTAGCCACCTCTGTACTGTAATTACTTTGTTGTATTTGTACATTGAAGCTTTTCTCCCCGGGCCTCCACTGAAAATGGGCTCTGATCAGTCCAGTGGACTTTCCCAGTAAAATAATGTGATAAATAAATAAAATAAAATAAGTAGGTTCATAGGTTTACTAGGTAAGTAAGAAGTTATCACACTAATAACCATTTTAAGCCTAGCAAAGATTATCCTAAACTTACCAATGTCATTACTTCAAGGAGCTTTAGGGTTATGATATAGGTTTTTATAGATCAAGATTTTACAGGCTGCCCCTGTCCATTAGGGACACAGGTACCAAACCAAGGGTAAATTTGTAATTTCCCATCTATTGGTCCAGAATGGTTTGGAAGAGGGTTAGGAATGACCTTTCTTTCACATTGATGTTCCTGCCTGATGTGACCGATGTTGATGCCTGCTCCAGAAGAGGGCTAATCTTTGAGACACATACCTGTCCCTATAACATGTGCTTTATTTGTCACAGACAAGGTTTAGGTCCTTTATATGGATATTTTGATGCTATGTCACCATGGTACTACTTAGAAGAAAACCTAGCTGATGCCCATAAAGATTAAGGTGCTTGAAAAATATTCCAACTAACATCCAAACCAAGGGTAAATAGGACACATGTTTCTGAAGTACAGACAAACTATCTACTTATGCTGTGCTGACGAGGTCAATAATAAGATTGAAACATGCATATCCACAGTTGTCTGAGTCTAGCTTTATTGGCCTGAATGCAATCTAAAAAATTAAAAAGTCATGAACATTCTGAAGCCATGTAGCTGAAACACTTGATGTCCTGAAGGAGTTATTTTCATATATCCTGTGGCCCTTCACTACAGGAGGTTTAAGATATCATACAATGAAAACTCAAGCTTCCTTGGGTTTTCCTTGCATTTTTATTGAATATATATATATATATATATATATATATATATATATATATATATATATATAGATGCATATATAGTTATAGATATAAAGTATAGATATATGTGTATGAGTGGGCATTTTTGTGCATATGTGTATGATTATATATGCATATGGGTTTACTTAAAATAATCTAAACAGCATAATATTGATAGCAAAAGTATGGACAACAAAAATAGCTAAACACAAAAACATTGACAAAAATCTAATTAAATCCAAAAAACAATGTTTTTGCAGTGAGGCCCCTGGTAATTATGTATACACTAACATTAAGGTCACACAAAGGTGGGGAAGCGCATAAGCACATCCGTGGAATAACTGCCAGGAGATACAGGTCCATGAGGATTGAGTCTGTTATGTATGGGGAAATGGTGGGGACTAGGATATAAGAATGGAGAAGGAGGTTAGAGTGAATCTAAAGATAAGTAGGTGGGAAAACTGAGAACAAGGTGTATATGATGAATGGATAACTTAAGAGACAGAACAAAAATCAGATGTGTACACTGTGTAACTTAAGGAATCAGATTTTTTTAATTAAGTTATACATGTTTTATAGTACAACACTTCTATTACCGAAGCATATTTTATTGAATTGCAGATATGCAAATTCCTGGCTGGCACAGTGGTGCAGCTGTAGTGTTGTCACTTCATAGCAAGTGGTTCTCCAGTTTGATTCTCAGCTGGGGTGCCTTCTGTGTGGAGTCTGCATTCCTGTGGGTGCTCTGGTTTCCTCCCATGTTGTAAAGAAATGTGTCTGGGGAGTGTTTTGCTCTGGGTGCTCTAGTGTCCACCCATGTTGTAAAGACAGGTGTCTGGAGTGTCTCTCCCTGGGCCTCTATTGAAAAATGTCTCTGTTGCAAGTTGGACTTTCCTAGTAAACAAATGTTAAATAAATATAATACTTTGCCTATGTCTTGTGCATTCTAATTTATTCATAGATTATAAAATAAATGTTTCAATGCCAAGTTGAACATTTTTTTGCATTAAATCTATCAGTAGTAATTTGTTTGTTTGTTCATTCAATCCATCCATTCATTCATTCTCTCATACCCAACATACCTTGGCAGAGCTCAGGGGAGTTAAAGCTCATTGCAGCACTCAGACAGGACAAGGTAGATGCTAATTCTGAAGGGAATGTCTGTATATCTTAGAATACACACACACACACACACACACACACACACACACACAGACACACACACACACACACACTACATTCAGTATTCACATCTACAGTCAACTTGCAGCATTACCAATTCATCTTCCCAATGTTCTTGGGATGTGGGAGATAACCTATAAAATATATTTTTTAAAATGATTAGCTGACTATTTTATATCATCTGAAATGTTTTGAATAATTCAATGTCATTGTAAGCATATGAAGTGTCACTACTCAGTGGCAAACATTGTATTTGAATGAGGTTGACATTTTTCAAACGTAAAAAGTTCTAGTTATAGAATCATCACTATTAGTTCTCTTACACTGCTGCATATATTGTAATCAAATAAAACCATGGCTGCAAAACATTTAAACAATATATGGTATCTTGTAAGTGTCTGCATTCCTTGTTGCAGCTTTCATTGAACTCTAAAGTTCATGATGCAGTAAGGAGCAACAGACATAGGGAGAGTGTCTCTTTGACTATGCATGTTTAAAATAGAGGCTTTGATTCAGTGACACATCATACAATTAGCATACTACTCTAAGGCCATTTGTGCAGTTCATGACAAAAAATAGGACTATGGCAACTCAGAGATATGAGTATAAGTACTGCAGCGTCAATATCAAAATATACAGAACATGAAAAAAGTGCATAAATAGATGCCAGTGATGCCACACATTTGTAATTATCTTCATCTGTGCCACATGATATTACTATTCAACAAACAATAATGAAGGCAGAAAAACCACAGTGAGCGACAGACAAAACTTTTATTAATGCACAGTGCCTTGGCATATTACACCATCAATTACTTAATAAAAATCAAAACTGTGGCGATATATTATATAATATAAATAAAGAGGGGTGATTTTCCTCAGTGACATTTGGTTTGTAATTGTGTTCTACTATTCAGGCATTAATCGTTATATAAACATAAGCTGTGCATGTCAACTATGCCCACCAACAATTGTGTGTTGCTGGTGATCCTGGCTACTCTGCTAAAGTGCCATATGTTTGTCCTATTTGCCATCTCACCACCATGCAGAAACTGTATTCAGTACCACCCAAATATAGAAATGCAATTTAATCATGTATCTGTTCAGTCTCCTGAGAGGGATTTTCTGTTGCCATGTACTCCCATGAGACAGTTAAGAATCTTGTTTTGGTATGTGCCATGCATGTGTATGTACCAATCGTGTACGCACACTGCACATCCATGCAGCACTATACTGTGTGTCATGTGATTCACAAACATCCAGTAGTGCATGTATATCCACCATACTGGTCCCAGACTGCAACTATTGTGAGATCAGAGCTGCTTCTCAAGCTACAAAATGCATACCACCAAATTCCAGCCTGGTGGAAGTAGGAAAGCAAGATATTCTTGTGTTTCATTCATAGGCATTATAGCCAGTGGTTAATTGGGTTGATTTAATGTCCCATTTCAAATCCAGTGCAGGTTTTTAACCAGAACAACTTGTAGGCAGTGCAAGAACTGACACAATGACTTGAACTGGTGCCAGATTGACCTGCTTCATCAATGAGAGGAGATTCAAAGACAGCCATCAGACATGTATTCCAAGTATTTTTTTATATGTGCCTAGGTGTTTCATGTCAACACTGTGGGGCAGATTATGCTGTCCTGTTCTGTAGTACTCTCTACCTGGGACTTCACATGCACCTGCTGGGACCAGACTCGCTGCCTGGGTCTTCACATGCACCTGCTGGGACCAGACTCGCTGCCTGGGTATTCACATGCACCTGCTGTGACCAGACTCGCTGCCTGGGTCTTCACATGCACCTGCTGGGACCAGACTCACTGCCTGGGTCTTCACATGCACCTGCTGTGACCAGACTCGCTGCCTGGGTCTTCACATGCACCTGCTGGGACCAGACTCGCTGCCTGGGTCTTCACATGCACCTGCTGTGACCAGACTCGCTGCCTGGGTCTTCACATGCACCTGCTGTGACCAGACTCGCTGCCTGGGTATTCACATGCACCTGCTGTGACCAGACTCGCTGCCTGGGTCTTCACATGCACCTGCTGTGACCAGACTCGCTGCCTGGGACTTCACATGCACCTGCTGGGACCAGACTCGCTGCCTGGGTCTTCACATGCACCTGCTGTGACCAGACTCGCTGCCTGGGTCTTCACATGCACCTGCTGTGACCAGACTCACTGCCTGGGTATTCACATGCACCTGCTGTGACCAGACTCACTGCCTGGGTCTTCACATGCACCTGCTGTGACCAGACTCGCTGCCTGGGTCTTCACATGCACCTGCTGGGACCAGACTCACTGCCTGGGTCTTCACATGCACCTGCTGTGACCAGACTCGCTGCCTGGGTCTTCACATGCACCTGCTGTGACCAGACTCGCTGCCTGGGTATTCACATGCACCTGCTGTGACCAGACTCGCTGCCTGGGACTTCACATGCACCTGCTGTGACCAGACTCGCTGCCTGGGTATTCACATGCACCTGCTGTGACCAGACTCACTGCCTGGGTCTTCACATGCACCTGCTGTGACCAGACTCGCTGCCTGGGACTTCACATGCACCTGCTGTGACCAGACTCGCTGCCTGGGTATTCACATGCACCTGCTGTGACCAGACTCGCTGCCTGGGACTTCACATGCACCTGCTGTGACCAGACTCGCTGCCTGGGTATTCACATGCACCTGCTGTGACCAGACTCGCTGCCTGGGTCTTCACATGCACCTGCTGGGACCAGACTCTCTGCCTGGGTCTTCACATGCACCTGCTGGGACCAGACTCGCTGCCTGGGTATTCACATGCACCTGCTGTGACCAGACTCGCTGCCTGGGTCTTCACATGCACCTGCTGCAGCAGATGCGGCTGGGAGGAGTAATAGCTGAGGTGTAGCAAGGGTTTTGCAAAGCGACAATTATCCTGGGCACAAGTTGTTGGGGGCACAATAAGTGCTGACAGTACACTGGCAGACAGGGCTGATGCACTACAGCACTTTGAATATGGTATCAATCTGCTTGTTGGAAATGTAACAAGTGAACTGCTACATATCTCAAGCAAGAAAAGCTGCCTTTTTTGTTTTGTTTTTTGTTCTCAACTATGAAATGACTTTTTTTGGGGTCCTCAAATACAAGAGGACATTTGAACTTTGTTGTTGTTGTTGCTCCAAAACTGAAAAGTAGAGGTACGAGTAGCAGAAGAGTTTGCAATTGCTCTGGATACAAGACTGCCTGTCAAGAGGGAAGAAATTTTGGACGTGGAAATCTACAATAAATGTCAAAAGCTTAATGTTTTATTCCACAGCTAAACTGAATTCTGTTTCATGCTGTTAATCACAAGTGGTATAACCCTTAAATGATTAATTCATAGAATGTTGCTTCTAGCTATATATCCCAAATTATTAACTTCTATCAAGTAGAAATGAAATTGCACAGATCCTTAGAGTTGAATCTGGGACAAAAGCTAAAACTAACTTAACATTAAAACTTGAACACAGGTATAAGTGGGCGAAAAAAGGTTTTGACATCCTAAGTTTTTATGGATAGAGAAACAATTTTTATTTTGTTTTTATGGATAGAGAAACAATTTTTATTTTGTTTTTATGGATAGAGAAACAATTTTTATTTTCTTGCTGCTTTTTGATTTATTATTATATCAGATATAACTTGGTAGATCGATCACTAAGTAAATCTGTTTTGCAAACAAGAAATGACAGGCACTGAACTGGTTTAGGCATTATGCATTATGACAAATGCTGCCGGCCTAACAGTCAGCCCATCCAGACAATTGATTTAATCTTGACATGATTTTCTACATGATTATATTCTTATTGACATTCCTTATTTGCTTCATTTTTGTTTTAACCTTTTTCAGATTTGATATTTTCAAGTAACTGCAAGTTTTATAAAAGAAAGAGAATTATGTCCCAGAACTTTGATTAGAAATTGTAGAACCATAATTACAGGAACAATAAAGAAAACTAATAAAAGCATGTATAATGCTTGCGTATGTATTCAGTGTACTTTATGTTGTGATCTAGCAGAAGCAAAGTATGTGATTTTGTCTGAAGGCACTCATCGCAACATAGAAATATACAACAATTAATCTAACACAGCAGTTCGGGTTCTAAAATTATGAAAATATAATACAGAGTACAAATGCTATCATGAATTGCTTACTACTAGTTATGATTTATGAAAATGATTTCTTCAAAAAAAAATGTCGTCACCACAGCATCATGGAACATTTATTTATTTATTTCAGTTTGGTTACCAGGGAAGTCCACTGGGCTCAGGTGTGCCCATTTTCAGTGGAGGCCCGGGGAGAAAAGCTCCATAAAACATAAGTAAAAGTTATATTATTACAAGTCAAAAAGGTTTCAAAATATGGTACAGTTTTACAATTTACAGTGAATGAGGCAGTTTACAACTGACATACAATCTAGGCATAATTAACTGAACAGCATATGATGCTTGGAACACCGTGGAGAAAAAATTATTATGAAGAAGCAGATATATTTACAAAATTGAGAAGTCTTATATGTAGTAAGGAAGATAAGTGAAAAGGAGTTATTTGTGCCCTTCATTGGGATTCACCAGACTTTCCATTTACAATATTTACAAGCAGGATGAAGTTGTAGAGAGTTGGAATCCACTCTAGGATTATAAAGAGAGATAGCCAATGTCAAACAAAGAATGTGTGGTGCAGTTATTGAGTATTTCAGGTAGGGTGAAAGCAGGAGCATTTCCATTTAGAGGCGAGGTAGTTGAATAGCTGGGTTTTGAAGTTAACATGAAGTTAACATGAAGTAAGTCATACACCATCTTTATGCATATTTTGACTTTATCTGTAGTTTCCCCTTCCAGTATCAAATTATATATCATGTTACATCATATGACATCATATCTTATAGTTAGTGTGGAGTCAGTGATGCAACAGGTAGCACACGTGCCTTTGGTGCTGTATTTTCTATGTTTACTGAGGGTGATTGGATTGCTGACAGTGCAATACAGCATTAGATGGATGATGCCTTCCTGAGAGTGTTGTCCTTTGGATGAATTTACTTCTGCTTGAATTGATGACAGCACAGGTGGATGTAAAAGGTCCGATGGCATCTATCCAAAACAATAGGGGAAGTTCCCAAGTACCCTAGCCAAATTTCCCCTAGTAGTGTAATTACCACCTCAATTCTTCCTTGGAAAGAGGTCACTAACCTAGCGTGACTAAGCCTGTCAATAAAGGACAAATAAACAAGTATATTATCATATCATGTGTTATATATTATATCTCTTATATCTCTAATATGATATCAGATCATATTGTATCATAAGAAAATCTGAATGCCATCTGATCTTCTCAAGAAACTAGACTAACTCCTATTTTAAGAATGATAAATGTGATATGGTAATTGGTTTACACATTATTTGTTTCACAGTGTTAGTGCACACTGATATAGGCTGAACTTCTCACATGCTTCCCTTTGCATTATGTTATCTGGCTCCTAATGTAAAACTCCATGTCGGGAACCACAAATAAGTGGGACAGAGGAAGACTTTTGCATCAACCAGTTGAAGGTTACCAGATATTGTGTGGAATGTGCATCTTACTGACCTCTTCAGTTTTAAAATAAAATGACAGTTATTGCAGAACAATTATTGCATGCTGCATGGTATTCATTATTACTGAAATATTAAATGAAAAATAAAAATGGCATTTTTGCTGTGAAAAATTATTGAGTTGGGGTATGACTCAGAGCTTTACTTCATATCACTCTTGTTTAGGTATCCATTCTCTTAATTTAATGACTGCAATTTCATATATGTTAATATGTGTATTTGAACATAGTTTTTTTTTTATTTTAATCAGAAACTGGCCATTGGTAAAGTCCACCTACATGAATATTAAATGCCAAAATGATACAGTTCTACTATAAGTCATTACTCTCAGCAGCCATAGAACGAAACCAAGCAAATAAAACTCATCACAATCCACACATGTACAAGGTGGCAATCCTTAAAAAGGATTTGTTGCTGGTTAGGCCTCACTTTACCCTCCATGTGACCCATACTTCCTTTTTCGGCTATACAAACTCCATGGTTGCACATCAGGGAAAAGAGAAAATACCTGACCATTGTGAAAATCTATTTATATAACTGTAATTTCACAGCAGAGACAATGTAAAAAATATATATGTATTCCAATAGTTAAACTTTTGAAGAATTTGACCCATTGAATTTATTGTCAGGGAGTTAACATTGGCCAAATGACAGAGCCTTACAATAATATAAAACAGCTCTCTGGTTCATTGTCATCTAACATGTTTCAAAAACCACTGCAGTCAGACTTTTGTTCTTATTAGAGTCTACAGAGAATCAGTTCAAACAAGGGCTACTACAAGTACTTATGCACCATTAGCTCATGACACCCTTGCCCACTGCTACTCACTTGTATTGGCAATTACCCTAACACCCACTACCCTAATTCCCATACACTATCACTAAGCTAACTACCCCTGCCAGAGCCCTAGCCCTAACCCTAAAAACAACTCCCCTTTGCTCCCTAACCCTAATGCTAACTCTGAGAAAACTCCTGATCTCTTCTAACCGTAACCCTGAGCAAACTTCTGATCGCACCTTAACCCTAACTCTGAGACAAATCTCAATCATTCCCTAACCCTAACTCAGAGCCAAATCTCAATCACTCCCTAACCCTAACTCTGAGCCAACCCTTGATCACTCCCTAAATCTAACTCTGAGCCAAGTCCCAATCATTCCCTAATCCTAACTCTGACCCAACTCCCGATCACTCCCTAACCCTAACTCTGAGCCAACTCCTGGTCACTCCCTAACCCAAACTCTGAGACAACTCCTCATCACTCCCTAATCCTACCTCTGAGCCAAATCTCGATCCATTCCTTAGCCTTAACTCTGAGCCAACTCTAGATCACTGCCTAAACCTAAAATCACTCTCTCCATCCCCTTCCCCACTTACCAGTTCTGCAGCAAGACATTGATGGCACCCTGCACTTACCTTCAAGTCTGAGCAAATATTTGGCCAGGTGTGCAGATGGGGAATCAGCCACCTGAGCCCATGGCTTTGAGTTCCGGGGCTATAAGCAGCTAGAGCTGAAGCAGCTGTAAAAGTCCCATTTAAACATCATGTGTTTAGAAGTATATCTATCCTCCTCAAGTTAGATAAAACTTTTATAGCTGAAAGATCAGCTTTTTATTCAAAAACTTGACTGGGCTTTGAAATGTCATGGTGAAATAGCAATAACATGTTGCCTTCTCAGTGAGTGTCATAGCTGCCCCTGCAGTAAACTTGTACCCATGGTAATCATTTATGGCATAGGTAAAACTGTTGACCAGTAAATGATCTTCTCTTCAGCCAATAACTGTCACTATGTCAGTCACTGCTGTCCATATGGATTAAATGTGCCTGTGTTCTAGTCTCTTGGCAGTATGCCATGATCTCTCAGATGAGATGGATGGTGCATTTGTCTTGAGCCTATTGAAAAGCCTTATATCCAGAAAATAAAAATTTAACTAGCAGCAGCTGCCTACGTCACATACTTGTAAAGAAATTTTCACTTTACATCACCTAAAACTACTACTGTATTCAAAAACATGTTATAACAAAATTCAAGTCCAGAATGCTTAGAAAATTTAACTCCACATGACTACTCATGGTGTACATATAATTATATATATAATTATGATGTTAATATGACCCAGTAAGCTTTGTTCTTTATTAAAACCTTCACTATTGATCAGCATGATCTCCTGTCAAACAGAAACTTAGATGCATACATTCAACGGTTTCACATTAACTCATTAGTAGATGTCTCAGCTATCTCTATTTTTGGAGGAATGCTCTCATTTTCAGGCCTGACTTACCCCTGCATGTGATATACCTATGTTTTAGACCTCTGCCCCTATTTTTAGGCTTAAATTAGCCCTCCATCCAATTTTCTGAATCCACCTTATCACGTGATTTTTGAAGCTGTCTCTTATACAGAAAACCACTCTTCAGGACTAACAAACTAGTGGTACCAATAATTTGAAAGAAAGAGAACAAGCATTTTGCATCCCCCTTTATCAGAAGCAAAATTAAATGTCCTGGTGTGACAGTATTTTAAAGCATCATTCATTAGCGTCTACAGATTTTACACTGTTTTTTTATAATGTGCTTGTATCGTTCCATATTTTTTGTCACACACTGCTTTTTAAACATATTTCTGAGTAGTATCCCACATTCCTACTGGAAATGGGATGATTTATGTGCTATTTTGGTATTTGACTTTTATGCTAAATTAGACTCCCAGATTTTTGGCTGAATGCACCTATTTTTCATGGGTGTTTATATCTATTTTCAATGACTGAAGGCTGAGATATACGATCAGCAGACAAAACTGGGTACATGAACACAGCTAAATATTTTAGGTGTTTTTCTTTCTTATTTAATACCAAGAAAGGCAAAAACATATTTAAAAAAATGATATGCTCAGATACTTTATTTTCCTACAACTTGTGATTCTCAAAGGTTAATATTATTATTGATCCAGAGGGCCATCAGTAGCCTAGTCACTTGCAGCAATGACACAGATGTTGGACACATGATATTTAACATTTTAGTGGCACCCATTAATCTTTTTTTTTTCACATTTAATCCATTATGCATTATAAAGTCCAAACTAGTGCTTATGCAAAGACAAGGAAATCCACGTGGATGCTACCCACAACTGTTCCTTTAAGTTGCATTACTACTTCTTACTTTCAACAACTACAAACACATTTAGCCTTAATAACTCATTTTAATTTTTCAAATGGTCTCACAAATTCATCCAGGTACTAAATTTTGTGTTACTAAAGTGCTCTATAAAACCTCCATTATTTTTTTCATCACATAATGGGGTCAATTCATCTACCATGAAAAATCAAAATAGAATTGTAATCAACATTCTCAAGGAACACTAGTTAAGTTTCTCAGCATTTTCTGTTGAATATTATAATTGTTCATAGCTAATAACTATAGTGTTTTCATCTGAACAGCTTCAGGATATAAATAAGGGCCATGTACATCAAATTCTCCTACAACTCTGAACAAAATAAGCTTCTCCAAAGGCACTTATGCCTTATCTTCATTCCAGATAAAATCCTGCATCATATTCATAATAGCCTTCGACCTATACTTGAAGTATCTACTTGAATCACATGCAACAACAAAGGCCACATAATAATAATAATAATAATACTAATAATATTAATAATAATAATAATAATAATAATAATAATAATAATAATAATAATAATAATAATACAATGCCTGTACTCTCTGTTTCATTTCCAGGCATATCATTATCTGTATCTGAAATGGCATTTTAAACCTATTCCTTAGTTCTTCACAGACATTAATAGTTTATTCAAGTTAATTTCCTAACCAAATTCCTGGATATTTATCACGCATTACCTCTCATTAGAAGCAATTTATTGAATGGGAAGGCTTGTAATTCAGAGTTACTGCTCTGTTTATAGTTTCATGAATTTTGCACTTTGAAAAATAATTAAACCCATCCAAATATACAGTAAGGTAATCCAGATCCATTTAGGGCCTTGTTATGTATAACAAAACATCATTAACAAAAGAGATCTGCAAAAAAATATATTTTTAGATTTCCTTAGATCATATCTTAAATGTACTCAATTCAGATTTTCAGATTGTCACAAAAGGGTTCAAGAATGCATGGGAAATACAATTAAAGACAACAGGCATCCATCGTGTGTCCCCTTAACAACCAGAATGTCACAGACAATCCAGCATACATGTTTAATCTAGCTGCAGAGGAAGCATACATTGTCATACTCAAATAAGTAAACACATTAGTAAACCAAAACCAGTCAAAACTTATACCAGATAAAAATTGCTCAAGCCTGTCTTATGCTTTTGCATCATGTAAGTTTACTGACACCAATTCCTTTTCTTCCACCTCAACCATCTGCATGAGAACCCTAATCCTCAAGTCATTACCAAATGCCTATTTCCCCATACAAACCTACATTGATTATTATTCACTAATAGTTTATGTATGTGTTGTGCTAAATGAGTAGCCATGATGCACATAACTAGCTTATCTTCATAGGTTCATAGGTTTATACTAGGCTATCTTCCCTAAGGCATTTATAAGCCTAGCCCAAATTTTTGTGGCTTACGCCACCCCTTATATGAAAAAATACTGTGCCCATTAGTTTGTTGTGCCTCTGTCCAGCAGTGACACAGAGATGATTCCCGGGATAAACCTACGATCTCCCATCCACAGGTCAAGATTTCTCTTGAACAGAGCCAGCGAGGTGCTCTGCCTCACATGGACCGGGATTTTATTCCACAGCACAGGGAGTCTCTGAGTGATAAATCTATCCCTCCAGCACGTCCTATTTATATCCGTGCTAAGGTTTAAGTTGCTTGCTCTAGTGGTTTTGGTGGATTTGGATTTTTTGAGGTGGAGCATGTCCATTAATTCCGGGTTGGACATGGCCTTGTATGTCAGGCACATGTCACCTCTGAGCAGACGGTATGCAACTGAATAGAGCTGGAGTTTCTTCAATCTGGCAGCATATGACAGATTTTGGAGTCCCTTTATCCTTTTGGTGAGGAACTTTTGGGGTCTCTCCAATTGCTGCAGATGTCGGGTGCGATACATCCCGAATGGTGCATTGTACTCGATCATTGGTCTGATAAGTGAAGAGTACAGGGAACAATGACCTCACTAGATCTGGATGTGAATCCCTTCATGATCAGGTGGGCAATGTAAAGGTCTTTCTAACCACTTTAGCAACGTGAGTGTCAAAGAAAGGCCACTGTCAACCTGGGTCCCCAGGTCCCTGATAACCTCTTCTGTGCTTAGTGGATTGCCACCTATATGGTAGCTTGGGGTTACCTTGTTTTTCCCGAAGGGTATGACTATACATTTTTTGGCGTTTAACTTCAGGCCATGGCTCTGGCACCAGCTATCTGTTTCTGTGAGTCCCTTCTGAAGGATATCCGTGTCCGATGCACTTTCCACTATGGCGCCCAGTTTGCAGTCGTCTGCAAACTTTGTCAGCCAACGTCCTCCCATGTTGGCCTGTACTTCTGAGAAGTAGATGCTGAACAATAGGGGGCCAAGGCCTGAGCCCTGTGGGACACCGCTTGTGACCGGCTTGGAGTCTGACATAGCGCCAGCAACTCTAACCCTGTGGGTTCTGTCCTTAAGCCAGTTTGCAACCCATCTTGTGACATATGGGTTTACATTTAAGCTGGTAAATTTTTCTACAATACCCGAGTGGGGTATTGTGTCGAAAGCCTTTGCAAGGTCAAGGTAGGCTGTATGGACTGCCTTTCCCTCATCAATGGCCTTGGTGACTGTTTCAAAGAAGTCGACCAAGTTCAAAAGGCATGATCTGCCCTTGACGAAGCCAAACTGGGTCAGGTCCAATGTCTGCAAGTCCCCTATATCTTTGTTTATGAGCTCCATTATGATCCTCTCCATAGCTTTGCAGACTAGACTTGTTAAGCTTATGGGGCGGTAATTACCAGGGTCCATAGAGGCACCGCCTTTGTGGAGTGGGACCACAGTTGCCGTACACCACTCCTTGGGCACATATCCTGTGGTAAGGCTGAGATTAAACAGCTGCCTTATGTGCGGGTTTAATTCCTCATTTAGCTCGTGTAGCACACAGCCGGGGACACCATCCTGTCCCATCGATGCTGTGTTTTTCGCATTAGAGAGAGCAGCTTTCACCTGCGCATTTGAGATGTCTGGGAGGCTACACTCTGCTGGGATAGTTATCTCTCCTTTAGGGGGGGAGAGGGGCGTGAAGTTTGCACTGAACCTGTCTGCCAGTATGTTGGCAATGTCTGTGGGTTCAGTGATTTTTGTATCATTTTGGACTAATTCTGAGCATATCGGGGAGTTTCCTGATTCAAATGGACCTAGAGAAGGAAGACAAATTAGAATCATTACTCTTTTTATGTAGAACCACTACCATTACCTCCTTCTAGGAAAAGGGTATCTCTTTGTTGTACAATACTTGATGAAAAAAAGTTAAGTAAATGCGGAATCATTTTCTGTCTATTACTTCTATATAACTCTATAGATACAGCATCACTTCCCAAACGTTTGCTTGGTGTCAGCCTTTGCAATATTTATTATGTTTCATTATTGGTTCCTAAACATAACGTCACAACATTTTTTCTGACCTGTGTTTTCTTACATCACTGCTAGGCATTTTGATATACAGGAAAATTTTAAAATAAGTTTAAGCAATTCATGCAAACGCTCATACATTCTGTCAAATATACGTGCAGTCTCTTGTATTGCACCATCTGCTTTCTAATGGAATTCAGTGTACCTCTCATAAAATTTGTTTTGTAAACATTCTAACTGGTTTCTTCAATAACTTAAAACATCCTGACCCTTTCACTGTAACTCATTGGTATATATCTTTATCAACTGCTTCATTTGCTGTTTATGTGTTCATAGGTAGTTAGCAAGTATGTGATCCAAGTGACCAATGAGGAACCTAGCCAAATTTCCCAATTGCCCCAAAGCACCGCCTGGTTAAGTGACTTGGTCATGGTCACACAGTAGCCTAGGCAAATGGCAGCTGAGAGAATCAAACCTGTAACACAGGGAACAGCTTGTCAAAAGCTCATAGTCTTAATCCTCTGCACTAAATGGCAGACTTTTAATTTAAGCTCATAAAACTCTGGCTGTTCCTCCCATAACTGATTCAAACTGTGCTTGTTGCAGCTATAATGTAGAAAACTAACCACTATACAATCATGCCATGCTACAAAAGAGCTTAGTTTAAAATTATGACAATCAAAAACAGCTTGCACAACAACAATCTAAACAAAACAGGAAAGGAAAAGGTATTCTATCTTCAGTAACAAGCCAGAAAACACCAGTGAATCTCCAAACAATGTAGTACCAGTTGAAGCAACTCTATTTTAAATAAACATAATCACAGATTACAGCTGGATGTGTTTCCGTGTCTCTAACCCAGTAAACATGCTCATTTGTGTATTATTTATCTATTCTAACGTGTGACCTGTATCTTTATTTACTGATTCCTATACGTAAGTACATTTGTTCATTGGACTAGATAACTAATCAAACATAAACAATAGTAGCTTAGCCTGGGTTACATAGCACAACAGGGAATAAACAGAACATATTGCATTTGTAAGGTACAGCAGAAAACATGAGGGTACAGTAATAATATGACCAAGGTTAAAGCATTATGACATGAGACATTATAATACTCAACTAACAACAATAATAAATGCATTCTCTCAGTACCTTGCTAGAAAACTGTGCACCTTTTTACATATTAAGTAATTATAAAGTGTGATGGATGTCAATAGTAGAGCTGCAGATGAAGAAGAGATTATATTTATAGAGACATGATTATTTGTGGTATATTGTGAGTTAATGAGGGAGTTATATTAAATTGTGCAGTTATGCCATGTTGCCATAAGACTCATGTGATCTATTAGAACAAGAAGTCTTTTGGAAAGCTGCTGGCCTAACAGCATAAACATCAGTTAAATCCATAACTGTAGCATACATTTTTTCATATCTCCCTATTTGAGTGATTTGGACAGGTATAAGGCTATATCAAACATTGTATTATAAACATCCTATTATAAAGTAAAGTGTTGCTGAAATAGCATTAACTAAAACTCTTGCTGTGGTGTGCTTGGAGGTACATAAGCACTGTTAAATGTAAGCAGAGAGGAAAGATGGAGGAACAGTGGAGATATAACAATAAAAACAAAGTAAAGATTTTGCATTGGAATGGAGTAAACAGACACAGAAATTATTAAGAGGCAGATAGAATGAGCAAGATATGGTAACATGGAAAGAAGGGATGATAGAGACAGGAGCAGCCCAAGAAGAAGCCCGGCAAAGGAATAGCTTCTACAGATGGAAAGTTAGGCAAAGCAGGACAAAATACTGGTTATATGTGATAATAAGAGAAATGGTGTAACGCTGGGAAGAATCCAGAAAGGATATCATCTCAGAGAAACACTCAAATGGGAGCATCGGACATCTAGAAGTAGTAGGAAAACAATGGAGAAAAAAAGTGAAGAGAAGAAAATACTACAGATGCTGAAAGAGACAGATATACACAGAAAGCAGAGGAAGGCAACGCAAGAGTTATTAAAAGTGGGTAGAACGTGGAGATGCAAGGAAGGTGAAAGAGAGAAAGAAGAGATAATGGGGAAAAGAATTAAGGATGTTAACAGACAAAAAAATGAATGCAGGAAAATAATAAGTTTTACATTTTGAAGAATTACCAATCTGTTTGTGCATCTAAATGAAAGTATTCCTGATATGTTTTCTCAATAACCGATGTTTAAATTGCAACAGATAGTCCACCTGATGATAGCTGCAAGAAGCAATTGCACATCTCTATTACTCTTCGCAGTGCAATGGTGGCTTAGGCAGTTGGTAGAGTGGTCCCCCTAAACCTGAAGTCGAGGGGAAACAAAGCCGAAGACTTATATCAGTCAAAACATGAAACCCGTTTTACCCAAAACATATACTATTTATAAAGTGCAACACTGAATCCAACATTTGGAAACAAGTATTAATGTAGAACTGCTAAACAGAATGAAATGACTTGCCTAGTCAGGTTACCCAACAATGACCAAACAGGTTTCATTTCTGAAATATCTTCCTACCTGTTTCTGAATCCTTAAGATGAAAGTTCAGCTTTTTTCTTTGCAATCTTTATCACTACTGCTGCAAGTCAACATAATATTAATTATTTAACATCTTGATATCACAACCAGATATAAGGTCTAAATACCACATAAAGATGACACCTGACATTTTAAGGTAGCTTGGGACCAATGAATGATTAAAGCAGGTTGGAGAATACTGCAGCTACTCATTCAACATGCTGGAAAAAATATGAATCTATCATTCATTTATAGAACCAGTCAATTTACATTCATCGTTTATGTCACCACCCCTGCATAATAAATAGAACTGAATAGTCAGGTAATCTCCAATATTCTGAGCAGCACTGAGAGTCTATGGAAACTCTCATAAGGTGTCAGAAATACATTCTCCAGAAACCATTTAGCAATCTTTTCTCCAGTGCTATAAGGAATCCATATCAGTGTGAAGCGATCAGTTCCATCATGCCTACTAACATCTTTTCTAAATAAATCTTCTCAGCTCAAAGCTTTTCCAAGTAAACAATTAACAATGACTAAAAGTATTTTTAGAGTATAGCATTATAACATTTGCATTCAATTGTACTAATGAAAACAAATAAAGAACCTGAAAATGTAGTTAGGTACTCCCCTCTAGCTAATTTTTGTAAACATATATGCCGTGGTGGTGCAGCGGTAGTGTTGTCGCCTCACAGCAAAAGGTTTTCCCGTTCGATTCTCGGCTGGAGCGCCTTCTGTGTGGAGTCTGCATGTCCTCCCTGCAGTCGAGTGGCATTCGAAAGACATGCATGAATGGGCGTGCTTTCGTTGAAGGTTTGGCATCGGGCTGGCATCTTGGCATCATAAAAAGCTACTGCCAATCATTAGTGGACCGGAGTTCCGCTGTAGCGACCCCTAACTGGGAAAAGCTGAAAGAAGAAGTATATCACATCCCCTTAACATCAAGCTTGTCTTATTGCATTTTGAGCTGTGTCTTGCACTGACAATACACAAATGTTGAAAATGAGAAATATTTATTACTTGGACTGTCTGTGCTGGTTTGACATAGTCAAAGCACCCTTATTCCGGGAGTTCATCAATGGTGTAATCTCTTTGATCATTTTTTCTGTAGCAGCATTTCAGAGGGTCAGCATTTCCTTATCAAGCTTGTATTGCTGGATAGCAATTAACTTTTTTTACAGGTTTGTAAAATTAATTCATAAATCCCCAAAAGGAGAAACATGCATGGCTTTATATAACATTCTAAATTTTAACTTATGCCACTTAATCTCGCACACAAATGCCAAAACTTTTTACACTTATGCTGCATCAGGACACAAAACTAATATAAAAAAAGTAAATAAATAATAATTTCTCTCAAATATTATAGACTTTATTGGCCCACCCCAATAGTGACACAATCTGATCTTAAGTCTTGTGTTTGAAAGAGAATCAAACCATGGTACAGCTGTTGAACAACAGCCACTGGGCCTACTAAAAAGGATGTGCTAATTACATTTTCCAGTTCTGCTTATAAGACAGACAATCAGTTATTTCCTGTTTTTTAGAATTTGCTGTAACCTAAATTTTCCTTCATGTCTTGTATTTATGTTTCTTTTGCTTTGTAGTTGTTCATTAATGCCTAGATATGAATTGAATACCTCAGCCACTTCATCATCACATTATTTTGTTGTTGCAATGCAAATGCCAATTTAACAATGACTTTGAATGCAAAATTCATGATTTGTTCCTAAGACACTGTATTAGAAACTGCAGTCTCTGTCAATTCCACTAAACCAACTGGAGCAGTCACTACCTTATCCCCATCTGCCATGTGGTCAACAAAGGATTCCAATCAACAGTGCTATTTCAAAAAATAATGGTATCTTCTGCAGTGTTTTACTAGTCTTCATTATTAATGCATAGGCCTGTCCTATACAAGTATTTCAAATGTTATATAGCTATTTGCCTACTTCTAAGTTATTTTTGAAAACTACAGCAAACTGACTCAGAAGTGAATTAATTTTCAAATAATCTCTCTTTTTTCTCCTGTTGATATTACTGCTATAGACCAGTTTTACTTTTATCACTTTTGAGAAATGCTTTTTTTGTACAGAGCCTAATTTTAAGCATTTAAATTGTTTAATTCTATATATTTATCTATATCTATATCTATATATAATAAACAAATGTCCAGGCGCACACACCCCAAAAACAAACCAAACAAAATCACAATAGCCAAAAATAAACCAATGAAGTAATTAAACCAATATAACCTTGCTGTTTATGTACTAACAAGTGTAACTAGTGCTTGTACAACATAAAAAAACACTGAAAACATTTTAAAATTCCAATTGATTAAATATAAAATATTATAACTTAATGGCTTATTGGTTTAATTACTTCATTGGTTTGTTTTTGGCTATTGTGATTTTGATTGGTTTACTTTTGGAAGGTGTATTTAAATTTCTTTTTAAACTTTTTCATAGTTTAAATATCTTTTTAAAATGATTCTGAAGAAGTCTAAAAAACATGTTAATAGACGAAAGTGCTTAATTTATTAAAGTTCCTCAACTACAGTATGCTGCCTGGATGTTTGGTTATTTTATTTAGTTTTGTTTTTTATGGCCCAGTGTGAGTTTGTTTAGCCCGTGAGTTGTGTTTTTTGTCTATAATCTATATCTATCTGTGCACACACATATATGTACATTTACAGTCCACTTGTTCAAACATTTATTTAATCTATAAAGTGAACAGTAATGACATTTGTATGAACAACTATTTCAGTGACTGCTGGTTTGGTCAACAAATGTTGGTAGGGTGGGAGTTTCTGTAGGAGTGTGTGTGTGTGTGTGTGTGTGTGTGTGTGTGTGTGTGTGTGTGTGTGTGTGTGTGTGTGTGTGTGTAGTAGGGTTATTGTAGGGGTTAGGTAACAGAAAATATTTAGTTTGTGTGTATGTGTGTGTGTGTGTGTAAGTATGTGTGTGTGTGTGTGTGTGTGTGTGTGTGTGTGTGTGTGTGTGTGTGTGTGTGTGTGTGTGTGTGTGTGTGTGTGTGTGTGTGTGTAGTAGGGTTATTGTAGGGGCTTAGGTAACAGGAAATAGTGTGTGTGTGTGTGTGTGTGTGTGTGTGTGTGTGTGTGTGTGTGTGTGTGTGTGTGTGTGTGTGTGTGTGTGTTATGGTTCGAGTATTGCTCAGATAAGGATAAAGATTTAGTATTGTGTGAAAATGTATGTGCATGATTACTCGTTTGGTTTAAGTTTAACAACTCTTTTGGGTTTCTAATACCATGACGAGAAAAGGCCCATCCCTAAGTCAAAGTATGATTAAAGTTCCTGAAAATAGTATTGTATCCATCTTTGATGTTAGCCAAAAGTTCTCTTTGCAGCACCCGCAATGTGCCCAGAACTGACTTGTTCTGTAATTCATATTGTGTTATATGTACTGGTAGCATATCTAAATAAGACTGTAAATTATTTTTTATGAGACCCATTGCTCCAACAACTATTAGAACTGCCTGGGAATCCTTCTTCCACACTGGCGTCAATTTTGCCTGTAAATCCTGTTGTTTTATGACTTTGTGACTCTCTGTACGTGAGACACTGTAGTCACATGGTGTGGCGATTTCAATGATCAATGCCACTTTTGTCTTCTTTTCTTGGACTACTATATCTGGTTTTCTCACATGTATTTTTTGGTCTGTTGGTAATGGAGGATCCCATGTGATATAAATGTCATCATTCTCTACAATGCTTTATGGCTCATGCTTCCACTGCTTCTCAGCTACTTCATTAGTGTTTGTACAATCCCCATTGCAACAGTCTTGCCACATTATTATGCCATTCAGTACACTTGCCCACAGCCATTAGTGTATCACACCCAGCAACAAGATATCTGACTGTTTCCAGTTCTCTTTTACAGAACCTGCATTTGTCTGTTTCTTCCACATTTTTGATGGACTTTGTAAACCGATGTGTATGTAGTCCACTATCCTAGGCCACTGATATTAAACTTTCATCTTTGGTTTAAATTCCTTAACCATTCCTGTGTCAGATCCTGATCAACATGAGGTTGTTCCATGAGTTTTCTGTACTTGCAACTATATATTATGCCTTTCTGCATTTCTTGCCTTCTCATATGATTCTTTTCCTTATATTCTTTCTTTTGCTTTTTGGCACATTTAGTTCCTACTGATTTTTGTCTACTTCAAGTTTGATTTCCATTCCTGCATGACACCAATATACTTCTGCTAAACTAAGCAGGGAAGTCACCTTAAACTTGTTCTCTGCATGTTTTAAAACTTTCACTATGCTTGGATCTGCGGAGGTCAGCAGATATGTATGCAGTTCTATGACTGCAGATCTATAAGTGTAATCAGTTTTGATGAGGCCTATACCTCCTTCAAAATGTGGAATATATAAACTTTGTATACACTGATTTTTATATATCATTTCATAAGCATGAAACATTTTCTTATTTTCCTGTCCAACTGATCCAATACTTTTTGGGGGCAGTCACCCAAAAACTGTAAATTAGAACAGGAAGAGAAAATTGGTTAATAGCATGGACTTTATTCCTAGATGTCAGGGTTGTTTTCAGTATTATAGTCTTCTAAAATATTCCTTACTGAGTTTTGTTTGCATTTGTTCAGGTTTTATTGTCAATCCTTTATTTATTTATTTTATTTTATTTATTTAACATTTGTTAACCGGGCTAGTCTGACTGGAGGCATCTCCATTTTCAGCAGAGGCCCGGGGAGAAAAGCTCCACAAGGTACAAACAGATTATAACATAAAAATGATAAGAACAAAGTTTGATTGGATGAACAAGTATAATGCAACAAATAGGATTAAATCCTGGTTTAGTAATACATATATATAACAATTTAGGTCATATAAGAAAGAAAAACATGATAAATAAGAAAAGAAAATAGGAAATACCAAATTAATTTTTTTTTTTTTTTTTTTTTTTATTCTAACATCAATATTTGTAGATTATAAGAAACAACATAATAGTGAGCAGGTAATCAGTAGAGGAAGACAGCAGGAGAGAGATTGCTGTGGTCATGGTTAGTCAGGATTGAGACATGGGCACAACCAGTGTTTTTTGAGGTGTATTTTAAGTTTTTGTTTAAAGAGAATAGGAGATGTGATGGAAGTGAGTTCAGTAGGAAGCTGATTCCAAGACTTACCAATGGTGTTGGAGAAAAGGGAGTCACCGGCAGAGTTATTAGATTTACATATAGTTACTAGAAGTTTGTTAGAGGAGCAAAGGGAATTGAGGTTCGTATAAGGGGTAAAGAGATTAGAGAGGATAGGTGTATTGTTAGGTTGGTAGAATATCCTATGGACAAAGGTAAGTTGAGAGAGTAATAGCATGTTGTGTAATTCGAGCCAGTGAAGTTGCTGTAGGTTCAGACAGTGGTGAGTTCTAAATTTATTTCCGGTAACAAATCTAGCAATGTTATTAAGAGTGTTAGCCAATTTAGAGAGAATGTTTTTCTTTAGGTTAGTGTAAATAGGTGAAGCATAGAGGAGAGTAGAAATAAGATGAGAGTGGGCGAGTGTAGTTTTGGCATTGGAAGTTAAGAATGTTTTAATTCTGTAGAGGGAGCCCAGTTTTCTATTAACAGTTTTAATGGTATTGTTAATATGAGTATCAAAAGTAAGGCTGTTGTCTATTGTGACACCTAGCAGCTTAGTGGTAGAATCAGGGGATATAAGGGTGCCATTGCTAGATGAGATAGAGAATTCTAGTGGGGGGGACCTAATAGTAGGCTTAAATAGGAGGAGTTTGGTTTTTTTAGCATTCAAGAGTAAACAGCGTTTTAAGAACCATGCCTCAACTGTGTTAAAGACATTTTGAGTAAGGGTTTGTAACTCAGAGGTAGTTTTAGTGGAGCAGATAAGTGTGGAGTCATCAGCATATTGGATGCATGTGGCTTGGGGTATGGCCACTTGAAGGTCGTTTATGAATAAAGAGAAAAGAAGAGGACCTAGAATAGAGCCCTGGGGAACACCAAGTGAGATTGGTAGCAGAGATGAGAGTTTGTTACCCCAGAGGACAGCCTGCTTTCTATTGCTGTGGTATGAGACAAACCAGTGTATAGCCTTGGGTTCTAGAGGGATAGATTCCAGGATTTGTAGGAGCAGGGGGTGGTTGACCATATCAAAGGCTTTAGATAGGTCTATAAAGAGTGCTGAAGATAGGTTGTTATTATTGCGCTTTTTATTGATAAAATCAGTGAATGAAAGGAGGGCAGTGGTAGCACTGTGAAAAGGCCTAAAACCATGTTGGCAGTTGGACAGAATATTATGTTTAGTTAGGTGACCCATTAGTTGATAGTGTATGCATTTTTCCATAATCTTCGCTATTGGTGACAAGAGAGCTATGGGCCTATAATTAGAGTACTCATTGGAGTTACCACCTTTATGTAAGGGAATGATGTATGAGATTTTCCAGATATCAGGAATGGTTTCTTCGCTAATAGTTCTGTTTATCAGGATGGATACCGGGTAGGCTATTTCGGTTGCTGCTATGATATGTATACACTACCTCCTGTTCAAGTTCCTTTATATCTTATTCCTGTCCCAAACTGATATTTACTTGGTGCTGCAGCTTTCCTGCTTTAAATCTTACTTTTGCACATTTATCAAGACAAAATGACATTCATATATCATTTGAGAACGTTTTGATCACTTGCAGTTGTGCATTTAACGCCTTATCAGATGAGGTATACAGTTTAAATCATCCATGAAAAGAAGACAAGTCTTTACACTTTTGTTGCTTTCTGGGAGTCAAATTGTAGCCATTGCCTAATTTGTTAAGTAGGCAGCTTAATGGGTTAAGGACAAGACTAAAGAGCAGTGACAACCCCTGGAATATCCTCCTTTGAACTGTTACACCTGAGATAATAATTTGTCCTTTATTATGGCTTAGCTGCAAAGTGGTTTGTCACATTTCATGGTCACTGTAATGTAACTGATCAAAGTAAGGTGTATCTTATACATGTGTAAGTACTCCTTTATTCATGAAAGTGGGATGCTGTCAAATGCCTTTTTTTAATCTATCCATAACATACTTAGATTTTTCCTCTTTTTGCAATTCTGCTTCATGAACTTTACTTAACAACAAATAATCCTTTGCTCAGTATGACTTTCTTTTTTCACATGTTTGTTCTACTGCCATAATTGAGTTTTCTTCTAAACGGCTATGAACCCTATTGGCATCAATCCAGGATATAGTTTATTCAAAGTTGGAAGAAAAGTTACTGGTCTATAATTTTATTATAGCTTGTAGGTTCACTTTTAAGGAGGAGTGTTGTTTTTCATGTTGTTAACCAGGCTGGTGTCTGTTCAGGATGCACATATAAGTAGTTCTAACTCTGGGCCTGGGGTTTTCCCATTTAGGAGCTTTTGTTAATTTTGTTTCAATTTTTCTGGCCTTTACTTCATTCAATTTCATTTTATGCACATTTGAACTTCTTACCATTTCTTTGGGTCTATATTACGAAAGCGAAAATCCCTAAGCGCGAATACCTAAACATCTAGCCCCTTGCCACGAACCGTGCAAATCCCGAATGCACTACATCGTGAAAAAAATATATCGACCTACAATAGCCAGCCAACCCCACCACCCGCTACATACTACCTACCTAACTATGCACTATCCTTAACCCCTCCCTAACCCTGAGGTCCGTAACTACCGCACACTTCCCCTACACGCATGCACCCAAACAAAATAAATAAAACACATACATACACTTAAAAAAACCCTACCTCCAACACTATACTAAACCCTACATACACGACTAACTATGCACTATCCTTAACCCCTCCCTACTCCTAAGGTCCGTAACTACTGCACACTTCCCATACATGCATACACCCAAACAAAATAAATAAAACACATACATACATTTAAAAAACACCTACTTCTAACACTACACTAACTCTTACATACATTACCTATCTATGCACTTACCTTAACCCAAATACTAGCACTAGATTCTTATTTATTGCACACTTACCTTACAGAGCTATACTGCAGACGGGCCAACCAAAACAAATCGACATTTTGAACTTTGCGGTTTTGAACTTTTGCGGTTTATGTACTTCGCGCAACACGGGTTGACGTCTTCGTATTCGCCTAAAAGAATCTTTGTTCTCGTAATAGGAACCCATTTCATTTGCCTCTTCTATCCATTCACCATTTTTGTTGTAGTCCACAGTTCATAGATATTTCTCCAAAATGTGTCTATTTCTTCTTTTATGGTGGTGTTTCTGTTCCTTTTGTTGTGTTTCACAATTCTCTATAAAATGTTTTGGTTATCAATGAATTGTTTATTTTGTACTTTTCCTCTGTGTTTATTTTTACTTGCATATCTTCTAAGTTTTTCTGTCTGTGCTTTAGTTGTAGCTGTATCTTTAGTTTATTATTTCCAATAGTGTATGCTAGATCCTGGAATGTTCTAATACTGCATGTTGCTTTTATCACACCTATCTAACTATTTTTGTTGATCTGTTCACTCATCTACCCTCTTCTAACAGTTACACTCCTTGTCGTAATTACTTTATAGTTTTCTCTACTCGATACTTCCATGATGGCATTTGAATTCTTCCATTTCTTTCTTTTATTGCCCTGTGTTTTTTTGGCAAGACTAATCTGTTATTAATTTAGCTGCATGGTACTATATCCTATTTACTTCTGTTATATCACATGAATTTCTATTAATAGTCTTGATTGCTGTGTTCTTTTTTATTTTATCAAACATAACATTTTGGGTCTTATTGACTTTCGATGATCTATTTCTTTCATCAATCTTAATATATCGATCCATCTCTATCAAATCAAGCAACTCTTCCTTTAGATCATTTTCATCTAAACAGGGGGCACATTCTTTAATCTCTGTTTCCTGTGGGCATTCTACAGAAAGTTCCAGAATATCTTCCTGTGACGTATTCTCTTTAGCTGCATCCTATGGCAAGTATATGAGCTGTCTTCTGTATTTGCAGTGTTACAGAAAGGTTTTTATGGTTAGCATACATTACCAAGGTGGATTTCCTGCCCATAGCCTTAACCAAGCACTTCACCTTAAAAAAAAAAAAAAAAAAAAAAAAAAAAACCTTTCATTAACAATACATAACAATGCCACTATTCAGACCAATGTAAGCCAAAGTTTGGTAAAGTTATGGTTATTATACTGGAAAAGAAAATGTATTTCCTTTTTCAATGTAGTAGATTATTTGTGTTGGTACTATAAATGGTCAACATATATTGTTCAATGTTTTGTGTTTTGATCATGTAACGTCACCTAGTCATGATATAATCACATGCCTATATAATTCATTCCTACTTGAAAGTAATATAGTTCTGCATGCCAGAGTGTAAGTTGTGATTAGAAAGTCAGAGCAACAAGTGACTAGATCACCTTTACAGTGAAAGAGTTCAGTCTTGGGATCAAAAATTACCAAAGGTTCATTTTCCAGCATAAGGTAGGAGCTAGTCCTAGTTACTTGACTCATACCTGCATGTGCAACTATGTCTTGACAAAAAACAGTGGACTTATGGGAGAGCATTAGTGCATAACTAACAAATGCTTACCTGACTACAGTGATGCTCCACACTGCTCCCTAAGGCAGAAGCAGAAAGGTTAATGAAGTATGAAAATAAGAAAACTTTTTTGATGCAAATTTGGATCCACATGATAATTTGATTAATAAATTAGTTATCTGTTGGTTCACTATAGGTGGCACAACATGGCAGTCAAAGTTCTTGCCAGAAAGTGCATTTATGCCCTAAAAGATACTGGACACTGCTGACCAACTTCAAAAGGATGAACTCTCTGCCACTATTACTTCCCTTGCAGGTCATTGTCCTCTGTACAAAAAGTTAATTAGGATAACATGAACTCTGTTAAACATAGAATATGACAGATGCCAACAGAAACAGACAAATTCAAGTACAATGTTCATGTCTGTAACTCATGCAACCGGTTTGCATCACAGCAGCATTTAATGGGGTATCAGCTATGAATCACCTTGTTATTTTATACCTCCTGCAAGTGTCTACTGTAATCAACACCAGTTTCTTAGTATCGGCTTACAAGGAACCTAAGATCCATAGAATATCTTCTGTGCCTCTGTTGTTTAAGAACCCAGACCATGAAACTCCATGTTATCTAACATCAAGTCTCATATGACTGCTACACTTTTATAGCCAGTTTGAAGAGCTACTTGCCATCAGCATCTGCGCATTTCCAGAGTTTAAGCCATCTGCAAACATCCACAACTGAATGAAAAACTAATAATCTTGCAGTACATGGAACACCATGATTACATTTAAAAAACAGCTAAATTGCATCCTGACTTAGCACTGCTCTAGTGTGAGACCAGCCTTATCAGTGCTTAGAAGGATACTTAATAATTGTTAAGCACCCCCTGTGCATTGCTAAAGTCAGATCTGTTCTAAAATCTGATGCTGCTGACTAGTAAATAGCAGCAACAGCAGGGTATGAAATGGCTTCATTTCAACTCCTGTTTCTGTCTGCTGCCTGCTAAAGTACACACAGTACTTTGGTTACAACTGCTTCCCTTAGACAGGGAATACAGAAGGATGTCAACCACGTCTCCACTTCTTTACTGGCTTTCAAAACGGGAACAACACATCACTTTTATTTATTTATTTATTTATTTATTTTTTATCTTACTTTTGATTAATTTGTAGTACAAGGAAAAGATAAACCTCAATGCACTACAAAGAATTATTAGTGGGTCAGTAGTCAGAACCCTGTATTATGTGCTCTTGACATGGATACCAAGATCGGTTCGCCAATCAAAACCCACTTATTATTTGTTGGAAATGATGGATGCTAAGAAATTCACCTCAAGATTGAAGCTCAAGAAGTGAGTCCAAGCATTTATGTTGAGAACACATAATTTAAGGTTATGGTTGGAGACCCAATTATAGTTCTTTGAAGTGCATGAACCTTTATCTGTTTTGCTGACTTACACAGCCATACAGCACACAGCCACTTAGTGGGTGATGTCAGAAGGGCAGAGTAACACACAGTCTCCTTGCATTTACACTCACCTTACGATGCTGGTAAACTGTTCAGATTTTCACTGAATGCTCAGGTTTTTGCCTCATTTGCTTAGTCTGTTCTTCATAAAGTCTGTGATTTTATGAGAAATCATGTAGGATTGAAGACACTGAATAATGACATATGTTTAGATATAAGATTTTGTATCCTTCAGAAAATACAGGTAGACAAACGCCCTGTTATTTAATTACTTTCTTAGTCTGTAAGAGGAAGGGACACCATACTGGCATGGGCAGCAGGCAGAACCAAATATTTTATTTTGCCACTGTTTACTGATCATACTGACAGTGTTTACTGATGAGTGTGAGACCCATCCTTAATGACATCAGCAGAGGGTGCTTAACATTTGTTAAGGTTGGGTGCCCTGCCACTGTAGCAATTAACTGATTTGTCTTTTTCTGAATTGTTCTAAAGTGGTTATGATCACCAACACACTCATAATCTTCTATGTTGTGGGAACAACTTAATTTTCTTATTATAACTTCAAGCCAATCTGGAAAAGAAATGTTTGTGTATGTATGCTTATTTCTCTCATTTTATATAGTATGCATGACTAAGTATACAGAGAAGGAGAGAGAGAGAGAAGAAAAAAAAAAAACAGGCAGACATATAAATACAGTAATGACATCAAACTCATGACAACAAAATGAAGATCGTTAGTTTGATAGCATTACACCATTATGCTATACTGTCAAAAATATATTTCCTGTGAAAGTTTCCTAGGTTAACTGGGGCATACCATGTTAACAAATGCAACAAATTAAATAAACTAAAATGGTAAAATACAGAGTAATTTTGTTTGGTGGCTTGTCTACGTGATTCGTTTGTTAGAATTTTTGAGTTGCAGTATATTTATTACTTAATTTTTTTTTCTAGCAACATATAAAACGTCTCTTGGGTTTCCTTACTGTGGCACTTCTGTAACATATTCCCTCATCTTATGAAGGAAGCATATTCATACTAATTTCCCCGGGTATTAATTTATCCTTAATGTTATCTTGCAATTAAATAAAATTATAAAACATATTTGCATCACTAAATTTTACCATCTCAAGGGTAGCAAAATCTGCTTTGCAAAGAATATAATGCCAGACACTGTATTATAACAGATAAACAATAAATTGTTAGCCTTAGCAATAAAATCAGTGCAGCATGATAATGCTGCATTGGCTGATTCCCAGCAGTTTAAATGTTCCTCAAACATATTGTTACTCGAGTCACATAAGTACAATTAAAAAAAAGACATTCACACTTGTGGTGGACAGAACATCATGACTTCACTGTATGCAAATGAATGCACATGTTTGTCAAAACTCACTTTCAAACTTTAGGGCCAAAAGTCATCTCTCCCAACAGCTTCACTTATTAAGTTTTTATATATACTACAAAAAATGCTGTAGGCACTTTGCAAAATATTCTGGTGCATATTCCAATGCAAAACAATGTTTCAAAATAAAATAATTTAGAAATAAATAATTAATATAAAGTAACATCAAAAGTACAATTCAGGCCTTGTGTAGTGTATAATTTGAATTACGTAGATAAACTATGGTAAACCGAATTCATCTATTCAAAGAGAGCTATCACACTTCACTCATTTATTTTTATTAAAATCGTAGTAAAAATGCATCCATTATAATACAAGGAAATAAGTATCATAGTAATCAGAACAAACTTAACAAAACTACTAAACAGACATAAAATAAGACACACACAAGAAGACATTAAGTGCATAAATCTTTTAAAGTGAATGTAACACTGTTCATCTGTTGAAATACATTTATTCCCCGGGATTCATGAAGCTCGGTGCAAGGACAGTGTTAGCCTTGCGCCGACTGTGCAGCGTAGAGATGGCACAGCAGCACCACATGCATATTAATGAAGGCACGCTGCCGTAATGGCCACGTGCATAGGAAGCATGTACGAGTGCAGGGGCGTGTCCAAGCACTGCACGGAGGCGTGATCATGCCGGCTGCATACGTGCAACCTAAAATGCTGACTAGTACAGCCTGCCTCCAATAGTAATCACTCCTGTCAGTGTCCGTGGATACTGAAATGTATGCAAAGCATACAAGACAACTTGCGAACACCACAATAAGAAGTAAACACAAAGGCACATAGCTGAATATTGAGTCCCTGTCCCTCGAACAAAGATATTTAAAACCCCTTGCCCGTATTCCATTGTGGTGTTGCTAGTTATACCGAGTGGAAGTGAAACGCATCATGTTAGCACACCGACAATTGCCAAGCCTAGGCCAATTGTATGGGTTACCACCTGTCCCACATTGTGAGGGACAGTCCCCCTCTAGGCAAGTGTATCCATACCAAATTCATAATAAATGTGAAATGTCCTGCGATAGTAGGACATAATTATGTCCCATATGTTATGAAATAGTCCCATACAGTACGTATGTCCGTATATAAAATACCTACATGTTACAAGAAACAGAATAAGCAAGTAAATGAAACATAATAAGCAATTACACCACTACAACAATAAAAGCTTATATGTAGGCATGAAACTAAAGTACTATCCTTTGTAATGACTGTGGGTATGTGTTGGCCTGTAAACTCAGATGTGTGCCATGAAAATGTCCCATCCAGGTCATATGAAAAGGTGACAACCCTAACAATAGTCAGAGCATTTGCCCAATATCTGCCCATTCACGGTCCAAGATGTCCTTGCCAGGACGGCCCACAGATGAAAGGGTATTACCCGGGTCTACCTGCCATGTCATGAAAGATAAGCATTTGTGAGTACCTATGTGCATGACGTACAGCATGTGGTTGATCTGAAATGTTAGTGTAGACCTCAAAACCATATTGGTCCCAGAGATATGTAGTGTACGCAATGTGTTCTGTTGACTGTGCCATGGGCCATCAACTAGAGAAGGGATGAATGTTGATTGCGGAATATGGGGGTGGGGGGTGACGGGTAATGTAATATATTGCCAATGGGAGAATGGGTTGGATGCACAATAGGTGAACTGGAGGTCAACGAGGCAGCGGCGTATTAATCAGGAAGATAACCAAAGAACAAATATACACATCCGCAATACAATCCCACAAACATGTGAACATTAAAATGTGCAATACACATGTACAGAAACGTTACCGGCACATACCCACATAATGGCCTGGCCTGAACTGAGCCATCCAACCCCAACACACCTGGATACATAATTGAATACCCATCATCCACTTCACAGCACACCACCCCCCCTTCCTGAACGTCCACCAAAACCAGCCATACTCGGGCTGCTAGATAGGCGCAGCCATATCTGCACATAGTGACCCCTACCCATATCTAGTAGGCAGTCTCACCCTAAGCATTCTCAGGATTGCAAACTATGTATCCCTTGCATGTATAACCCTACTTTACAGCCATAAAGCAAAGATGGTCATCGTTCCCCACAATTTTTGGATATCCCTCATGGGATATGTATCTGTTCTAAACATTAGACTTGGTGTCACAACACGATGTCCAGTCCTGTATACATCTGGACACAAGCTGTATGAGCAGTAGGTGTCCACAAGACTGCTCAGCCTCCAGCCAGTCCTGTAGAATCTATGACCCGGGATTAAACACCTGACCATGATGCACGCCTCCCCACATGCATTATCGGGAATATATACCTTACACATTCGCATAGTGCCAGTCAGATATAGGGTGCTTAAGGCGTAAAGCAGATGTAAGTAGGGTTACTATCTGCCCCACCTTGTGAGGGACACTCCCATTTTTGTTAGTTGTGTCCAGACCAAATATAACGCAATGGCAAATGTCCTGTGATAGTAGGAAATATGTCCCATATATCATGTAACAGTTGCATAAAACAGTTATTTATGTAAAATACTCAAAGTTACAAGAAACAGGTGAAGCAAACAAACCGCTACAGGAATAAGCATTCATTTAGGGAAATAAGTAAAGTTCTAACCTTTGTACTGACTGTGGGTATGTGTCGACCTGTAAAGTCTGATGTGTGTGTCCCGAAAATGCTCCGCTTTGGCCATATGAAAAGGTGGTAACCTGAGACGTAAGCAGGTATGCAAGTGTGTATGTGCGACAGTAGGTGGCGGTGATTCAACAGTATGGGAAATGTAAATGAGCATGTAGGTGTATATGCATGTGTATGTACAGATCGATATACACACACACACATGTATATATATATATATATATATATATATATATATATATATATATATATATATATATTTATATGTTTATAGATATATATTTATATATATATATATATATATATATATATATATATATATATATATATATAAATATATAAATATATGTAGATATGAAGAATGAACATGGTCACAATATAGGAAATCCCCATAATAGTTAGTGCTGTTATATATCAGAATGGCCATCGGGGAGCACAGCCCTGCATCCCGAACCACAGGTAGAACGCTAAACGTAGAACGAATGCTCTCCCCTTGCTTTGTCTGACTTTCAGCTAGGTACAGGGCATTCCTACATACAAATGAGGCAGAACACCAATAGTGTAGTGGTTAGAGCATCCGCCTAATGAAAATGCATTCACGGTTCAAGGTTGACAATAGCACATATAATTTTCCTTGTGGAATTAATGTTGCTCTGCTGTAAAACCGACATTTAAACATGTAAAGGTGAATGTGTGTATCGCATGGGACTATTAACCAGTTCCTTTCAATCAAATTGGTATTGACATAATGTATAAGGCACAAATAAGCATAAATAAGTGACAGTAAACATATGTAACGCACAGTAAGCATAGGCGAGTGCGCCTGCGTGGGTGTAAGCAGCTCCCAGCACAGGAAATGTATGTTTGTATGTACAGATGTAATATATATATATATATATATATATATATATATATATATATATATATATATATATATACACACACACACACACACATATGTGTGTATAGATATATATCTACATACATGAGAAATATATATTTATATATATATATATATATATATATATATATATATATATATATATATATATAAAGAATGGACGTTGTAACAATAAAGCATACACAAGGGATGTGAAGGGAATCAAGAGCAATGTTGGTATTATATAGTGCTTTCAGCGTATATCATAAAAAGCTGCCCAGGAGTGAGCAGAGCACCGCTACTCACACCACAGGCAGGTTATTACCACTGGGAGTAACATCTTTGAAATGCTTTGCCTACTTTACACACAGGCGGAATGTAGTCCCATGCTGGGACCTCCAAAAATTGGAAAGCACACATGGTCGTATTCCCTAACACCAGGAAAGGCACTTATGTGCAAATATACATGGTGGGAGACCCTGTGAATACACGAGGTGGGACAAAATGTGTGTAGGGCCTCAAAAGCTCTAGAGAGGGAAATGTGTAAAGGTTTGTCATGGCTGCAATAACAAGTGGATAATGGATGTTACGTCTAAAAATTTAGCATGGGTGAGGTGGAGGAACTATGGGTATACAATAATGGATCCAGGCATACCAGGGTTGGATGGGCTGGTTCTAGTGGACCGCCCTGTGGAGGTCAGCTAGTTTGTAATAGGTATATATGCATACTCACATGCAGACAACGATATATGTTGACGTACAAATTCTGTAACAAATGCATTCCATTTGTTGACATAAATAATAGCAATGTGCCCATACAAACATTGACAGAACATGGAATAATAGACTGAGCAGAAGAGGGACAGGTCGAATCACACTATCACATTCCAATTACCATCAGTAATCCCTACATGAACATATAGCGACATCTGTCCGCTGTATAACGTGCTACATACCGATTACAATATGACTGGAGTGTGTCGGTGTTATAATGAATAAGGCACTAGTATGCTGGAGAAGCTTATAAACATCATTACGCATGTGTAAGTGCGTATGAGCAGGGAATGTATTGACATACTGATGTGTATATATATATATATATATATATATATATATATATATATATACATATATATATATATATATATATATATATATATATATATATAAAACAGCAAGATATGAATATACATGTATGAATACATATACAGATATGCTTGCATATATTAATGTAAAAATATATATATATGTTACAGTAAATATACACATGTATATACCTAGGTTATGTTACAGCAGTTACGGGTGACATGTTTAGACCGGGCATATGTTGGTGGGAGGTCCACTCAACAAATGTCTACTTATCACCCACCCCAGCTAGGCCGGTGAGACATACAGACACGCAGTAAAGGTAAATACAACATTGGTTCCCAGACCACCGGCAGTAAACTACCAGTGGGAGAGATCTACAAGGTGTACACTTTAAACATGGACAGCGACGTCCCTTCGGGACACCAAAAATATGGTGCCTTCAGTTGATGGGAGTAACGCAGTTAAGACCAGGATGTAGCTGTACATGGAACAGTAGGTTGTGCAAGCCTGGTAACACATGGAATGACACAACATACGACATATGTCCTGACACGGAGAGTGGGCAGTGTGTAGGGGTATGTTTATATCCCACCTCCATCCACCTGCATCCACAGTAAGGAGGAGTGCTGTAGAGTAGTGGCAGGTGGGGGAACTATGGATGTGCAATTATGGACCCAGGCATGCCAGAGTTGGATGGGCCGGTTCTATTGAATCACTTCATGGAGGTCAGCTAGGTCATATAAGGTGTATATGTATACTCACATGCAAACAATATATGTTGACGTACAAATTCTGTAACACATGCATTCCATTTGTTGACATAAATAATAGGAATGTGCCCATACAAACATTGACAGTACATGGAATAATAGTCTGTGCAGAAGAAGGATGGGACGAATCACACTATCACATTCCAATTACCATCGGAAATCCGTAGATGAACATATAGTGACATCTGTCCGCTGTATAACGTGCGACATACCGATTACAAGGTGACTGGAGTGTGTCGGTGTTATAATGAATAAGGCACTAGTATGCTGTTAAAGCTTATAAACATCATTACGCATGTGTAAGTGCGTATGAGCAGGGAATGTATTGACACACTGATTTACATATATATAAATATATATATATATATATATATATATATATATACATATATATATATATATATATATATATATACACATAAAACAGCAGGATATGAATATACATGTATGAATACATATGCAGATATGTCTGTATATATTAATGTAAATATATATATATATATATATATATATATATATATATATATATATATATGTTACAGTGAGATACACATGTATATACCTAGGTTATTTTGAAGCAGTTACGGGTCAACAAACGTCTACTTACCATCCCCCCCAGCTAGGCCGGTGAGACATACAGACACGCAATAAAGGTAAATACAACACTGGTACCCAGACCACCGGCAGGAAACTACCAGTGGGAGAGATCTATAAGGTCTACACTTTAACCATGGACAGGGACGTTCCTTGCGGGACACCAAAAATTTGTTACTTCCAGTCAATGGGGCAACACAATTATGACCAGGATGTAGCTGTACACTGAACAGTAGGTTCTGCAAGCCTGATAACACATGGATTGACACAACGTATGACATGTGTCCTGACACAGGGAGAGTGGCCAGTGTGTAGGGGTGTGTTCATATCCCACCTGCATCCTCCTGCATCCACAGTAAGGATGAGTGCTGTAGAGTAGTGGCAGGTGGGGGGAACTATGGGTATGCAATTATAGATCCAGGCATGCCAGGGTTGGATGGGCTGGTTCTAATGGACTGCCCCGTGGAGATCAGCTAGGTCATAATAGGTATATATGCATATTCACATGCAGACAACAATATATGTTGAAGTACAAATTCTGTAACACATGCATTCCATTTGTTGACATAAATAATAGGAATGTGCCCATACAAACATCGACAGTACATGGAATAATAGTCTCTGCAAAAGCGGGATGGGACGAATCACACTATCACATTCCAATTACCATCGGAAATCCGTAGATGAACGTATAGTAACATCTGTCTGCTGTATAACGTGTGACATACCGATTACAAGGTGACTGGAGTGTGTCGGTGTTATAATGAATAAGGCACTAGTATGCTGTTGAAGCTTATAAACATCATTACGTATGTGTAAGTGCGTATGAGCAGGGAATGTATTGACACACTAATGTACATATATCTAATCATAAATATATATATATATATCTATATATATATATATATATATATACATATACATATACATACACACATATATATATATATATATATATATATATATATATATATATAACAGCAAGATATGAATATACATGTATGAATACATATGCAGATATCTCTGTATATATTAATGTAAATATATATATATATATATATATATATATATATATATATATATATATATATATATATATATATATATATATATATATATGTATATTAATATATGTTACAATAAATATACACATGTATATACCTAGGTTATGTTACAGCAGTTACGGGTAACATGTTTAGACCGGGCATATGTTGGTGGGAGGTCCACTCAACAAACGTCTATTTATCACCTTCCCCAGCTAGGCTGTTGAGACATACAGACACGCGATAAAGGTAAATACAACACTGGTTCCCAGACCACCTGTAGGAAACTACCAGTGGGAGACATCTACAAGGTCTACACTTTAAACATGGATAGCGACGTCCCTTGCAAGACACCAAAAATTTTGGTACCTTCAACCAATGGGGGAACACCATTACAACCAGGATGTAGCTGCACCCCAAACAGTAGGTTGTGCAAGCCTGATAACACATGGGTTAACACAACATATGACATGTGTCCCGACACGGGGAGAGTGGGCAGTTTGTAGGGGTGTGTTCATTTCCCACCTGCGCCCACAGTAAGGATGAGTGCTGTAAAGTAGTGGCAGGTGGGGGAACTATGGGTATGCGATTATGGGGCTAGGCGTGCATGTGTTGGCTGGCAGATATGTATTAGGACCGCCCCGTGGGTGTAAGTAATATTCTTATGTGGGTATAGCAGATGCCCATACCACCCAAACTATAAGAGCACATCTACTAGACAGTCCATAAACCATTAGGGGAATAAATAGGGACCATATCATTGAACTGTCCCTGATTACCATGGACGTCTGTGATTATGAATCAGAATCCTAACACAGTCTCAACTAAATCATCCTAGAACTCGTGATATTGGGAGGAAAGGTGGCGGAATACACGTAATGAATAATTACAACATGTAAGAGTCATAAACTGCATGCACCTCAGAAAATTTGTATGAATACATATGTGCTCTGTGTCCGTCAATGTGTCAGGTTAATAGCACCAACATTTTAAATGTGTCCCTGAGGTCATTATGCAGTGTCCCTGATTCAGTGTTTATTCTTCTCCATTCGTATGAGAGGTCTGATAGTGAGAGAAAGCGCATGTTCCGCCAACTACCTTAGAAGATTGATAGAATAAAAGGTTTGGGGTTACCACCTGTCCACCTTTGCGAGGGACACTCCCTTGTGGGCAGTTGTGTCCTGCATAATAACTGTAATTAATGCAAATGTCCTGTGATTTAGGGCAAAGACTACCTATATTGTCTGTAGTAGTAGCATAAAGCAATTATGTTCCTCTAAAACACCTAAATGTTATAGGTAACAGTATAAGCAACTATAATGCTACAAGAGTAACCTTTTATTTAGGCGAAACAGTGAAGTACACCCCTTTCTACTGGCTGTGGGTGTGTTGCCCTGCAAAGTCTGACATCTGTACATACAGGTCCTATAGGTTTGCCACCTTTCCAAATGGCCAGAGTGGGACATATTCTGTAGAAATGTCAGACATTCCAGGACTAAACATACCTACAGCTATGCATAGTACAGGATTACACTTATTTGCACAAATAAAAGCTTAATCTAGTTGCATTTGAATAGCTTATGCTACTTCACATAACATATAGACGTGTCATATATAAAATAACTGTTGTATGCAATTATTAATGAAATGTAGAATATAATAATGTCCTGTAATCTGGACATGTGCTATGTCTTGATTATTTTCACACTGTCCCTCGCAAAGTGGGACAGGTGGTAACCCTAAAGTCCTACCTTGGCAAATTGAGAAGGTGGCAAACCTATAATAGGTATGCGGTAGCATGACCTGTCTGACAGATGTGGCTACCACAACCCAACTACTCGTTTGTAATGCAGGGTCCCATGTATCAGCCAGATGGGAGGAGAGTGTATGCGGAACACACAAATATGATTAATTCACTGGACAGGCTGCTGATTCTGTACAGTTGAATGCCATGCCATCGCCTAATGGGCAGCCATTCCCGATACTGTAGTCATGTAGTCCGATGTGATAGGCAATACAAGGTGGGAGCAGATTGTAAGAGGAACACACAATTATGAATTATTCACTGGACAGGCCGCTGATTCCGTACATTTGAACGTCATGTGGTCATCTAATGGGCTGCCATTTCCGATACTGAAGTCAGGAGTGGCCTTAGGTCAACTGATGCCTTAGGCAGAGGGCACAACGGCACCCCCCACCACACCACCCAGTGCCCCCAGTTTGGTCTACCTACACCAAATAAATACTGGTAAAGTGCACCCATTAAAGTGGTGCCCTATGTAGCCGCTTAGTTGGCCTATGCCTAAGGCCAGCTATGACTGTAGTCATGTAGTCACAAGGTATGCCTAAGAGAAACACACGAATATGAATGAATCTCCGGACAGGCCACTGATTCCATACAGATGAACGCCATGCCGCCGCCTAATAGGCAGCCATTTCCGGTACTGTATTCATGTATTCCGATGTAATAGGCATCACAAGGTGGTAGCACATTGTGTGAAGTACACACAAATATGATTGTGTCACTGGACAGGCCGCAGATTCCGTACAGCCGAATGTGATGCCGTTGCCTAATGGGTGGCCAATCCCAAAACTGGAGTCATGTAGTATGATGTAATAGGCATCACAAGGTAATATTGTGGTCCTCACTCACACCCAGGGGTGTGAGTGACAGATGCAAGCACCAATGCTGGTGCATTAGCAAGTGTGGGAATGAGCGGGTGTAAGCGTGTTTGGCTACCAGTATGCGAGTATTGCATTGGTTAAGCAATGTAGAGGCTAATCGAGTGTAAGAGGCTGTAACCAGAGGATATCATACAGCACGGTCATTCAACAGTATAGGAATGTATCCCATCATGTAGAAGTACATGTGAGTGTTTATGTCCAGCATATAGGTACATACATATATAGAGATGTATCAAGGACATGCCATGTGACAACAAAGCATTACAAATGAATGAAACGAGAAACACCAGTGATGCCTGTATTATGTAGTGGTGTTGCTCTATGTGATCACAAGACTCCCTCAGACAGACAATAGTTGTACATTGGCTGTATACATCACTCTGTGCACGTAATGTACATTAACACAAGAGTACCTGTCCAATCATTATGTGTGAACAGTACTCCTGCAATGTGCAATATCATCATCATGATAAAGGTAAATGGGGTAACCATAGAGAGAACGGTAGTGTTTTGTGTACATTGGGGTCATCCTCCTCATGTGTAACTGAACCATGTAGGAGTGATGTGCATACCAAGACCGTACCCCTGAGGGACAGTGGTGAGGATAACAGTAGTATGTTATGATGCATATTACAAGGGTTTCATGTGTCCAGTGGGCACGTGTGTTTAATGTATAGGGCAGATGGTATCCTAGGAACCAAATGGCCTTATGTGTCTGTAGGTGAGGGTCAGATGTTGGGGAAGGAGTGTATGTATGGCCATGGAGGATAGGTAGGAGCACAGAAATGACAGCATACAGGGTTGGTATATGACACATGTGGGGGGGGGGATACACCCTGGATGGGGATGTGTCTTCAGCAATCAAAAACCCTAAAACACTGGGAACAGTGGGACAGAGGTCTCCAGCCATGGGCAACTGTCACTGCACCTACACAGCTGCAAAGGAGGCAGTGCTGGAGGCTGTCCAGGACAGGCAGCATCACCCTGTAAATGTGACACTCCGCCCTTGAACTGGCATATCTGGCTTCGTAACCCCTTATGAAGCCACCTATGAAACATGTCCGGGACCACATGACAGCAGATATGTACCTGTCTGGTTCCACTCCCAAGGGGGACATGCTCCATCCTCAGTGTTGGAGCCACCAGAAGGTAGTGCAGTGCCAACAGAGGTTGATGCTAATGGCTGGGCCCCAGATGTGCTAGTGCCCGGTGCCATGGTCAGCTGAAATGGGACAGGAGGATCTGGCAGGACCTACCAACCAATTTGGCTTATGGTGTTGCATTTTAAACCAACATATGGCTTAGTGATAGACAACAGCATACAGGAATACCTATGACAGTAATCATAGATATCACCAGCAATCCAACAGATTGTATACATTTGCAGAGGGAGCACAACACATGCATATATACCGCATGGCAACTGTACAATGTGTGGTAGACATGTGACCACAGCTATGAACAGTTGCCCATCATTGGCTTGTCACTGGGAATCCCACACAGTGTCAATCATACCACTGTCTCATTTGACACATGTCCAGTCAGGGATGTGATGGTAGTAACACATCCCTATCATCATGTAGTGTCTGCAATCTCCACACCATGCTTCTGCTGTGCACAGAAGTGTGTTCAGTGTGTAACACAGGAAACAAATGGTTGTACACATTAATCTGTTCACAGATGGCCCTACAGATGGGGTTCCCTCATAAACAGAGTACTGTCATGTCTGTATTTTAACATGCAGAATACCCTTTACCACACACATGTTAAACAGGCAGTAGTCTCAATGCAGCATAGCTACACTTACATGCTGTAGTTGTGTGGCATATCACCCTCCTGTCATTAGGCTATTTCTCACTGTTGAAAATGATTGAGGTACATCCAGATATCATCTGCGATGCCGTGTCAGAACACCTCATCCAGGTAACACTCACAGCAACTGTCATGGCCAGATAATAATGTTTCCCTAGATAGTGTACTGTGTTTATCATGCGGATGGCTATGGGAACACCATCACAGCTGTACCACATGCAATCAGCTAGAGGAAGACTGCAATAGGTGTAGAGGCCATCACATGACCATTTCCATCTGTTACAATACACATGCTGCTGCTGTGCAGGTGTACATCTACACATCCACCAGATAGTGGGTGTGCGGGACAGGCAATGTACACCAGGGAAGGGCTTGGAGTTTTCACCATAATCTGCCACATGCTGAATAGTACAGGGTCAAACCCCTGATTACTCATTACTATTATATGTGCATGACGTTACTACATGTGCCACAGAGGCGGCATGTTGCAGTGCTGTAAGAACGTGTGTAGGTGAGTGAGTGCCATCTGCAACAGATATAGTAGACATACATTAGGTGTGGCACACATGTCAGTCCACGTGAATGGATGCCATTGTCCCCACAGCCACACTCTAATGGACAAGCATTGACACCTTTGCCAGGGTGGAAATTACACAATGTAACTACTTAGTTTGCCACACCACAGTAATGCACAGGACCACATGCACCACAGGGGATATCTGAAGGTTCAATGAGCTAGGTCATGTGAAAGGGCTTGACAACTGTTAGTATGCCAATGAGGTTTATACTGGGAGTGACTGTGGTTGGGAGCATCACAACCCACATGCAGACACAGGGTGCCAGTACTGTCATGTAGGTATGCATTGCTCCATGGGTGTGTAGTGTTTGGCTGTGCAAGATGGCTGTACAAGGCTGAGTGAGGGGTAATCCTTGCCATTGCATCACCCGACAATGGTGTGCAGTGCAGGGGTGCAGTGTATGCAATGTACCACACAGATGGGTACTGCAATATCTGGCCTGACATCCTGGTTACCAGTGTGTAGGGCCATAGCTTTGCAATACATGCCATGTCTGTTTTTGATAGTCCTTCACATTGACATTGCCTGGGATGTGCATGTCCCACAATACTGTACAGTGACATGTACAGGTGTACCTGGTTTATCAGACACATGTAGTGTACACAGCCTGTTATACCCCAATATGCCAATACTGGCCTGGTGTGGCGAAACCTGCTTACAGTGAGCAGGTCAGCCCTGCACCTGCATGTATAGAATGGACAGGTATTCTGTGGTGTCAGTGGCATGTGCCCATACAGGGCACATGTGTACAGCATTGTCTGGCCTTAGTGGATCACATATGATGGCACCACATATGTTGCAGCCATTCAGTGTGGAACATAGTGAAGGCACAATGTCCTCATATATGTGCCAATTGTACCACTGTACAGGGTGCCATGTCCTCTGCAGGCCACTATGGTCACACCATGCCTACTATCTGTCCTCAATGTGCATGTTACTAGCAACATTGTGGGAAATCCTAGGCAAGGTTGTATGTGCATGGCACATGGGTGTGGGACATATATCGGGTACTAGTATGGCTGCATACTTAGTTCACCAGCCCTTTTGCCAGATGTATGGGTATGGCTTGCCAACACAGTGCCATGACTAACTGACAGCTGTACTCCTCGTGAGGTGGCCAATGTGTCATAAGATGGATACTGTATAGGAAAACTACAAAACCCACTCCCAAACATGTCCAATGGTAAGACAATCACAGCCACCTCTACACAGGCTCTGCAGACATACACACACTTGCCATGTCCTGTATACAACCCCCTACCATATCACACTGCAGCAACACGCATTTAGGGCACGTGCTACAGCGAATACTACAAAACACTGTACTTGTCTCATGCAGGCAGACACACACACAACACAGACACATACACACACACTTGGCATGTCTGGGATTAGAACACCAACCTAACTACTTTACTACACTACAGCATTACGCAGTTACAGAACGTACTACCAAGATTACTGGGACACAGCACTCCCAGAGGTGTATTTGTAGATGGGTGACATCATCAGCCTTGCTAACGGTGGATATACGAAATGTATGGAGTGTGAGGAGTATAAATGTATTACTCAGTCCTCAGGCAAATAGGGAAACACACACACACACACACACACACACACACACACACACACACACACACGGCTAGTGTGGGACTAGAACACCGACCTAACTAATTTATTACACTACAGCATTACACATGTACAGAACACGCTACCGAGATTACTGGGACACAGCACTCCCAGAGGTGTATTTGTAGATGGGTGACATCATTGGCCTTGCTAATTGTGGGTATAAGAAATATATGGAGTGTGAGCAGTACAGAGGTATTACTCAGTCGACAGGCAAATGGGGAGATGCACACACTCACGGCAAGTGTGGGACTAGAACACTGACCTAACTACTTTATTATACGAGAACATTATACAGTTACAGAATGCGCTACTGAAATTACTGGGAGACAGCACTCCCAGAGGTGTATTTGTAGATGGGTGATATCATCGGCCTTGCTAATGGTGGATATAAGAAATGTATGGAGTGTGAGCAGTATAGAGGTATTACTCAGTCGTCAGGCAAATGGGGAGATGCTCACACTCACGGCAAGTGTGGGACTAGAACACTGACCTAACTACTTTATTACACAACAGCATTACACAGTTACAGAATGCGCTACCGAGATTATTGGGACACAGCACTCCCAGAGGTGTATTTGTAGATGGGTGACATCATCGACCTTGCTAACGGTGGGTATAAGAAATGTATGGAGTGTGAGCAGTATAAAGGTATTACACAGTCCTCAGGCAAACGGGGAGACACACATACACGGCAAGTGTGGGACTAGAACACAGACCTAACTACTTTATTACACTACAGCATTACGCAGTTACAGAATGTGCTGCCAAGATTACTGGGACACAGCACTCCCAGTGGTGTATTTGTAAATGGGTGACATCATCAGCCTTGCTAACGGTGGGTAAAAGAAATGTATGGAATATGAGCAGTATAAAGATATTACTCAGTCTTCAGGCAAATGGGGAAACACACACACAGCAAATGTGGGAGTAGAACACAGACCTAACTACTTTATTACACTACAGCATTACGCAGTTACAGAATGTGCTGCCAAGATTACTGGGACACAGCCCTCTCAGAGGTGTATTTTAGATGGGTGACATCAGTGACCTTGCTAACAGTGGATATAAGAAATGTATGGAGTGTAGCCAATCTAAAAGCAATTTAGAGTCCACCGGGAAACGGGGACAGACATACACATGCACGCCAGTGTCGGGTACGGAACACGTGCCTATTTACAGATTACTATTACAATACTACATATATACGAATCACGCCACACAGACTAATCATTTCAAGGCTGTCATCATGACCATTTGGGAATGTGGACATCAACAGGGATGCTGGCAGTTAAGATGTACATACCTGTGAACCTGTGTGTTTAAAGTATGAATCCATCCTGACCTGGAGTATGCCCATCTGTGGAATGGATGACTACTACCACTATACAGGGTTACAATGGCCATGCCCATAGACAGAGGCGCATAACCAACACAAGGTGTCACTGGACATGCTCACACAGTAGCACAGAGCTGTTCGGAATGCACTGTGTGTCCATCTACACAAGGATATACTGGACATGCTCGTACACTTAGTAGCACAAGGGTCATGCTCACACACTTAGTAGCACAGGGCTGGTAAGAATGCACTACTATGTGTCCATCTACACAAGCATATACTGGGCATGCTCATACTCCTAGTAGCACAGGGCTGACTGGGATGCATTCTGATGCTAAACACGGAGGGCCACTGTGGCCATGCTATTACAGGTAGACATAAAGAACACATTGTAATGGGCTCTAATGTTGGTAGTTGTCACTGTTAGTAGGAATGGTGCTCTACATATATTTGACACCGGTCTTTTACAAATCAGCTGTCTTTCTGGGATGACATGGCTGACAGTAGGCAGGCCTTTTTCACATGTCACATGCATCCATGATACAAGGGAGTGTGGATATTACCCAAGTCGCATCCACCCACACAGTGACAGTCCAAGGCAAATGTCCTAAACACAGGTTAACTCCTATACACCTACAGGACAACTGCATTGTTTTCTTATGCTAACCAGTGCTAGATGTGTAGCGTCCATATTCACAGCTGGCCACTGTAGATCCAACAATGGGGATTACTGACATCTGTGCAGTGAGGAACACCTGGCTGATGTCTCTGTAGTGCACAGTAGCACTACCACCATATACCTCAGAACCTAGCACTACGACCATATACCTCAGAACCAGACATGTGGGCCATAACACAGGTACGGACTGCTCCAGGTGGTGTACTCAAATAATAAAGGCCACTCACATGTACTGACCGGTCCCCCCACAAAAGGCATCATAGATGAGCTATGTGCAGGACACAATGTCACATGTTGCATTCTAGGATGTAAACTGCAGACACCACCATACCCTCGGACCACCACCACGCAACCATACATGTTGTATGACAGATGAGTACGCCACCATGTGACCCTTGACCTGTGTACTGTACTAAGCCCTACATCAACTGTAGACAGTACACATGTACTGACACAGTTGCATCATGTGTTATGCAATGTAATGATACCATTGTCTGTGACCAGGTCAGTTGTACACATACCAAGGGCCCTCAGTACTGTCCACCATTAGCAGATGTCTGTTGCTGTACACCAGTACACACCCTCATGTATGGATATGACATACATGTACCTGCCCTGGGTATGTACATGCCACACACACACACAACATCCCTCTAAATAGCATAGCTGTTGTAGTCCTTTGTGCAAACAGGTGGCTACAGCCATTACACACATGCACATGGAATGTAGGTCCATGGCTGCTGAATGCTAACAGTACATAAGGTGTGATATCAATGTTGACAGAGGTAACATCCCCTCTGTACTGGTCACCCTCATATCATACAACAGTCCATGTGTCATGTATGTTATTACACATATCCACCAATTGCAATGCCTACAAACATGAACAAATGTCAGGATCATAGGACCTACACACCTGTTTCCCGTAGTGTTGTGTGTTCAGATAACATGCGTGTGCAGTTGCTGATGTATGCAGGCAGCGTGTATCCTAGTACATCATGCAGTTGCAATGCAGCCTCAGCATTGCCAACTGTATATGGTGATATGCTGAATGTACAGAAAGATGCACCACAGATATGGACAGATGTGTTGAAATAACTAAGTGGCGGGGCATCTTTGCAGATGGATGTTTGCTGTGGACAGCTCACAGGTGTGTCACAAGCGGTCCTATAATACCCTGTGCAACCGGTAAGCAATGGTTTCATTAACTGAAGGACATAACACACAACTTAGACAGCGGTCAGGGTGACTGCGAAGGTAAATCACTTAACACCTGTTAATAGATATGACGTCCCTAGTACATATATCAGCACTGTTGGCACAGGAAGCATCAGTACTGTTTGTAACGTGTGCAATACTGTTGTACGTCTGACATACATAACATGAGCTAGGCAGGGCTGAGATTCACAGTACTGGAATTTGTGGTTGCGTGTGTGTCCATATTTGTCAAGTATTGTGGGGAATACATCTCAATTGTTACTCACTCTCCTGTACACTAGTGTACACAACTGTACAGACTGCAATGTATAAAGCAGTACATAGGCAGGGGTGTGTATCTCACACATGTGAGGTATCTGTATGTGCATGACATAGGTGTATTAATTACTGAATGCCAGAGTGTGTGTTTGTAGGGCTGAATGGTCCCTGGGGTGAGGATGTATGTTACCATACTGAACTGATAGGACCCCTCCCACCATCCAGGCGATGCATTCAACTATCTGTATTGATGTCCCTGATCTTAGGCCGTACTGACTACCTGTACATGTGTATTCTATGTGGCGTGTCATGTAGGTGCACAGTACTGTAATGATGATTTGCACATAAACAGAGGACCTCATCCCACCAGTAGCAACTGTGTGCGAGTGTGTGTTACTGTGTCGGCAAAGCCATGAGTGTGTGTGTGTGTGTGTGTGTGTGTGTGTGTGTGTGTGTGTGTGTGTGTGTGTGTGTGTGTGTGTGTGTTACAGTGTCACTGAATACATGTATGTCAATACCTGAGTGTGTGGGTGGAGTTGTTTGTTGGCATCCTGTCATGGGAAAGTGTATTACTGATTCCCACTTAGTCATCACACTTCCCACTTGCCTCTACCCTTATAATCAGCTAGACCACTCTGTTACCTCACCACTCCATGTAACTGTACCTGTGATGTCACCCTTTATGGATGTCACGTCTGTGGCCACAGTAGCTTAATACACAGCTATCATGCTCTTGGAACTGTAGACGTATTTGTAATGTGGGACATTCTCACTGGTATGTGGCAGCTACACGATGCATGCTGGTATATTCATACATACCTGTGAGTAGTCCACATTGACATATGGGGCACTTAACTGCAAACACTGACATCCACCGGCCCGTGCAATTAGACCTGAAGAAGGGCAGCATAACATTATGACCAACATGCATTTACTGTTGTTACACAAGACACATGCTGTTAACAGTATTGTACACCTGTACTACATGGTATATCTGCTGACTGTCAACAGTCCTCAACATTTGTAAACTACACATATCATCCTAGTCTGTTCACCCTGTGCATCAGACCATATGAACATGCCCCTGCACTGATGGTGTGGATGTCAGGGATGTGGCACAGGCATCATCATATGCACAGGGTGTTAATGTTTGCTGGAGTCCTAGGCTGCACTGTTGTTACACAAGACACATACTGTTAACAGTATTATACACCTGTCGAAAAAACAAACGGAGATTAAGACTGTCAGAGACCACCAAGAGACAGTATTTTTTGAGCGCTTTCTTTCACATTAATTTCAGTGAACTTCTTCAGAAAAAGAAGAGACTTCCCAAACCCATCTTTTATATTTACATTAAAGGAAATTATGTCATTAATTGAACACCATGATTATTAAGACCATTTTTTTAAATAATGACTATCATAAAAACATTTTTTCATATAAAATGAATGTATCTTCTTTTTTGATCATATTACATTACTTCAAATAATATGAAACATGAAATAGTGTGCAGTGATGTTTTTTTTTTTTTTTTTTAAAAATCAACATGTTTCTGATAAAATCTGTGTGGTGAATGTATGTTTATTTATAATGAATTTACAAAAATTCACCCAACTATATCCTTATAAATGTTAATATTAGTTGATAAATCTTTGTGTGATTACTTGTTGTGTGTTGTGTATTGTTCACCACCATCAACACAGTCCAAAACTTCCTTTACAAAATAGAACAAACAGAATCTTATAAATGTCTGTAAGGAAAATGCATGATACTTATCCTGAACATTGTATCAAATAAAGCAAATAATAAGTATTCGTTAATCAAACATAAACTTTAAATAAGTGAATAATCACATAAAAAATCTTAATGAACTTGACAAACTTCTGTGAGTTTGGTGTGTACAAACAAACGCACGTGTATGTACGTGTATCCCTGTATACATGTGCACATACACGCGCATAAGTGAACACCCAAAATCTGCAGATGATATAAAAACCAAAGTGATGTATTTTTATTCTAATTTATCTCCTAAACTAATTTAGTAAAAACTGTATTTGACTGATGTTATTCTAATTAGATCTATCTATCCACCAAAAAACATTTTAAATTAACCATCTCATTTAGACCAGGTGGATGGTCTGCCCATAACAGAAGTTGCCACAGTGCTTCTCTTTGTTCCAATTTGTTATTTGAGTCACCTACAAACACTCCCTGTTCAATCTGTTCTAAAATAGAAAATTCAAACTTTTTTTCACATTCTAAAGCATGTCTGGCTAAAGCATTGTTTTTGTCCTTTTTTTTAATTGCCAGTACGTGCTCGTATATTCTACGTTTCAATACTCTCTTGGTCTTTCCAATGTAATAACATTGGCATGTAGAACAGCTCGCCAAATAAACCACAAATTGGCTGTTACAGTTGTAGTACTTGGAAGCCCATAAAGTTCTGCCAAGATGTTTAATTTTAATGAAAGAAGTGTTGCTAATGAACCTACATTGTTTGCAATTACTGCATCCATAAGTTCCCTTTTTATTAACAACCACTCCTTTAGAATGTTTTGAATTGTTTGGTCTCTCTAGAATTAGTTTAATATTTGTAACCATTTTGTATGTAAATCTAGGAGATATACCCAAAATGTTTGACAAATCCTTATTTCCCAAAATGATGTTCCAATTCCTTTCTATTGTGCTTTTTATTGACCACATTTCATCTGTTATAGGCAATGGAAAAGCACTTTTGAAATCTTCTTTAATAGTGGCTACTTCTCTTTTGACGATGTTAGGGGCCCCTACTGTAACATCATTTGATGCCAATATTGGCCTAGCCACCCCCTTTCTTAGTCTAGTCACTTCTTCCTCTAACTTTACTAACCAACTGTTTTTATAACCCCTTTGTATAAACATCTGTCTAAGTAGTGTTAATTCTTCTTCGTAAACCCCATCTTCAGATGTGAGTCTACTCAACCTTATCATTTGCCCTTTGATGACCCCCTTCTTCATGTGCTCTGGGTGAAGACTGTCTTTGTGCAAGTATTGGTTAACAAAACAGGACTTCCTGTAGATTTTACTTTGTATCTTACCTTTCAAACCTTCTCTTTTAAGGGTAAGGTCTAAAAAATTAATTTGCTTACCAAAACCACCCATTTTGAAAAATAGAAAATAAGTGGTCTTATTTAAATCGTCCACCATTCTTTCAAACTCACTTTTCTCTCCATCCCAGATGAAAAACAGGTCATCTATGTATCTGCAATAGAATATTATTTTTGGAAAACTTTGGTGTGTTTTCAGATAATTTCGTTCCCAGTTGGCCATCACAATATTGGCAAAAGCTGGTGCAACCCTTGACCCCATGGCCACTCCAGAAACTTGTTTGTATAAATTCTTGTTAAATCTAAAAATGTTGTTTTCTAATACAATTCCCATTAAAGCACATACTGTATTGACTCTTTCTCCTCGAAGGTCAGTGTTAGTGGAGAGACATTCTCTCAAATACTCTAACCCCTCCTCCTGGTTAATGGATGTGTAAAGACTCTTCACATCCAAAGTTGCAAAAACTGCCTTCTCACTTGTAATTTCAATATTGTGTAAAATTTCTAACAAATGCCAAGAGTCTCTTAAATAATAATCAGACCTCTGTGCTATGGGATTAAGAATATGATCTAACCATACCGAAATGTTTTCTGTTTTTGAACTTCTAGCAGATACAATGGGTCTAAATGATAATCCTTCTTCTGTATTCTGTATTTTGGGGATCCCAAAAAAGTTTGCCATGTTTGGGTTTTCTACTGTCAAAAAATTATAATCAGTCTGGTTGATCTCACCCTTACAAAACATGTCAAACAACATTCCATCTATGTTTCTAAAACTTGATTTAACTAACTCCAATGACACTTTACAATAATTTGTTTTGTCATTTAGAAGTAAATCAATAGCTTTTTCATAGTCAGAGTTGTCCATTATAATAATTTTGCCACCCTTATCGGCTCTCATTACCCTTAAATTAGGGTTGTTAGCCAGCTGTTCCAAAGCTTCAGACTCTTCTTTACTCAAATTGTCAGGTGCCCCTGATGGATTTAATTCCCTAAACTGCCTTTCACATACATTCTGAAACACCTGTAGTGTATTCAATAAAGGCGGATTGAACATACTTGGTCTACTAGGCATTGAATCATGTTGTGTAGTGTAGTTGTTCCCAACATTATTCATAATGTATTTTAGATTTAACTTCCTCAAATACAATCTAAAATCTACTAAAAGTTTGTCCAATTTTACCTTATTTTTCGGAATAAAAGGAAAACCTTTTCTCAACACTTCACTGGTCACAGATGAAAATGAAAAACAACTTAAATTAACAATACTGATAGAAAACATTTCATGAGATGAAAAGTCCAGTGCTTCTATCTGTTTTTCCCTTTTCTCTTTCCCTTTTGTTGTGTTGTGTTGAACCATTTTGTAGTCTTTCTCAATTGATAACCCTCTTTCCGAAAAGGGGTATTAGATTTATTGTTGTTTTGACTTAGTACTTCTGCAAAGGTATTACCAGATGCAGAAGGAATGTTCTTATTAGAGCCAGTCAAGACTTCTTTCACAATAATCGCATTAGAACTTTCCCCTCTCTTTATAGTCTGATTGTTTAAATCATTTCCAGTATTCGAATCCTGTTGTGATAGAGAATTTAACTCTGAATCTGTCTGGTGGATAGATGCCTCAATGTCCATAACTTTATCAGTGTTACTAATGTAAGCTTGGTCCAATTTATAAGCTCTGATGTCCCTCTTGAGCTTATTTTGTTTTCGTGAAATTATAGTAGCACGATGTCTTTTAACCTTAGCTTCTATACTGTTGTATAAAGACAAAAAGGTACTAAAACAATCAGAGCCTTTAATTGAATCATCCAAAACTTTGATTTCTTCTGTAATTCTCACTATTTCATTTTCATAATGTCTTACTAATAACCCCATCATAGTAACTCCTGTCTCATTGTATAACGCTATTAAGCGATTACACAAATCATCCCCGGGGGTCACACAATTTGGAAATTTAGCAGTCCTTAACCCCTGTGGCACTATCTTCCGTTTTATGCATTCATTTAGATAATGTACTTCTAGAACCAAAGTTGCGTGTTTAAATACAAGTTTCTCCAAATCGAAAATACGTCATTTACAGGAAAAACTGTCATTAAATGAATTACTTACTTTGGTGCCTGAAGAAATATCGTCTATGTCTAAAAACGGATTAACTGTCTTGTTGTGTATATAACCCATGATGTTATTTTCAAACATTATACACCTGTATTACATGGTATATCATCTGACTGTCATCAGTCCTCAACATTTGTAAACCAAACATATCATCCTAGTCTGTTCACCCTGTGCATCAGACCATATGAGCATGCCCCTGCACCGATGGTGTGGATGTCAGGGATGTGGCGCAGGCATCATCATATGCACAGGGTGTTAATGTTTGCCGGAGGCCTAGGCTGCACTGTTATTACAGAAGACACATACTGTTAACAGTATTGTACACCTGTACTACATGGTATATCTGCTCACTGTCAACAGTTCTCAACATTTGTAAACTACACATATCATCCTAGTCTGTTCACCCTGTGCATCAGACCATATGAGCATGTCCCTGCACTAATGGTGTGGATGTCAGGGATGCGGCACAGGCATCATCATATGCACAGGTTGTTAATGTTTGCCAGAGGCCTAGGCTGCACCATTGGATGACATCATGTGTGTGGGTTTGGGGCTTTAATCTAATTGGGCGTGTGTGGATGTTATGCATATGTGTGTTGCGGTGCCCTACATATGCGTCCAGTGTGTGCAAGTATGTCTGCACACAGTTCTCCCATGTGTCTGACCTACACAGGGGTATTACTGACAGCTGCAGACTGTACAGGTGAGGTTTTACAGTTCACGGTGTCCGGCCATGGACATGTAACCTGTGCCTGCCAGGGGTTGCACGGGCACTATGAGACAGAGGTGCAGATTGGGTACTGTCTGATGTCACTAGTCCACTGGAACCGTATCCCTGTTGGGACCATCCCCGGCCACGTGCATGTGGCCTGCTGTGTCATGGTGTGGACAGCAGAGCACCAACTGCACTGCTGCTGCTACTGCCACTATGGGAGTGGGCATGTGAGGTAGCTCATACACGTAGACCTGACACAGGTGATGTAGCAGGCCTACGTCCATGTGCTCGACGCCTCACTCCTATCAGATGTTCCAACACAGACAGCTCATGCTTATGGATTGTCATGCCATGGTCAAGGACTCCAACCATGTCACCCAACTGTCTATCCAAAGCATCAGCAATCTGCTGTTGAGCATTTACCATTGTCTGGATGCTGTTGTTTAAAGAACAGACAGCAGCCCTCTGTAGCATCTGATCTTCTCTGTTGTGCCATTCAGCACATGCCTGTGCCTCCATTACAGCCTGAAACATGTGTCTGGTGACACCAGCTGCTGTGCTCTGTCATACAGGAGCATGTTGGCCAGAGGTCCTCCTACAAGCAACACTGGCCATGTCCCTGTGTGGGGCACCACCAGTAGTTTGGCTGATACCATGGCGTGCAGGTACACCTTCCATAGCCCCCACACTTTCCTGTTCCAAGCTACCATGTGCCAACGTCCTTCCTCTATGGCCACTGGTGATGGGGTATGTGCAGGTATGGGATCTGTGTGCGGGGATGAGATGGATATAGATGGAATGGCAACCAATGGCACAGTTTCAGCTCCTGACAACTCTGCCTTTAACCCAATCATATGTTCATCATCACTGCTAGAGTCTGTGAGGACACTAACATCTGATATACCACAGGAGGGCAATGCACCTACATCACCTGTGAGGGCAGACAAGAACTGTACATTACAATCTATACAATAGACACACACACACACACACACGCACACACGCACACACGCACACACCCACACACACACACACACACACACACACACACACACACACACACACACACACATGTGATATGACAGAAGGCATGCAACATGCATGTGATACAGCAGACAGCATGCAGCACAGACAATAATAGTGGTAGTTATCATACATCCCTAGGTTGCACACAACAGCATGCATGTGTGATAGCAGACGGCATGCAAATTATACAATCATAGTAGTGGTTAGCATACATCCCTGCATTACACCATGTGGACCAACACAGGTTAACAGTACACCTGCCTGATGTGTGGCATATGACCTTGATAATCACATGTAGTATGACATGTGATCTGTTGACATGTGCAATGACATGCATACATGTTTAACACAGTGGTGTCCTGTCGAATATACAGTGGGGCAATGGTTTACCAATTCAGTGTTGTCTGTCCACCCTACAGATATACTGCAAATTTAGCTGATGTGCATGGCCATTGCAGGGAATCATGAGGTGTCTCTAGTGCTATACAGTGTGAGTTACAGACAGGGTTCATAACCATGACTGTGTTCGGATACAATACATATATACTGTGGAATGTGACCCACGTCACTGAGGTGTATACACACTAAACCTTGATGTGGAAGTTGTGACACAGGTCACTGATGGGTATACGGATGACACCCCTGCACATCTGCAACCATATTGCTGCAGCCTGGCAACTATGGGCAGACATGGCGAACACGTCAGTACACCAAGTCCCACATGACATCTGTGTACCACACACACACACACACACACACACACACACACACACACACACACACGAGGAGCTAGTATGGCATTTATGCCCATCACCAGCAACAGGAATGTACTGTATCTGTGGCCTGATCTGGATACTGTACAGGTGACTGCTGTCATGTTGCAACCCCCTCAAGATGTTCAACACATCCTATGTGGCGGATTGATGTTACGCCTACACAAGATGCGCACAGGCCTGTAGGATGTCTAGTGTTCCACATCTACATTATGACCATTATACAAAGGCCATGGCCGAACCATGTGTAGCCATTGTACACAAGCACAACACTTCTACTGTGTGTGTTGCTCCATGTCTCTGGTCATCCTCCATGGCCATGTGTGTACATGTGTTGTACAAATTATAGAGATGGGCATCTATTTCACATGTCTGTGTTGTCCCATATGACATATATGCTCCACTGACAACAGGGTTATGCAGATAAAGGGTGGGATGTGGGATATGTTTTCAGATTAGGTAGGCAGTGTAACAGCCAGGCCAATAGATGTCATGGACATGTCAAGATAGCACATTGCGTTGTGTGACATTCATAGCAGGGCTATGATCCACACCAGTGAAACCTGTGTGCTGGCCATACTCCAGTCCACTGTGTAGTACTGTTTGTATTCACCACATGTGTAGATCAGATCTGTTGTACATTCCTAAAGTGAACAGCACCTCCACCATTGTATGCACAGCTGTCAACACATCTGGCAATAAAGTTTGTGAGGATTCATGTCGGTGAGATTTTTCACATAGTTTGCAAGTGTGGCACATGGATAGTCATTGTGATGCATTGCAGGTCCGACCTGTATATTGTGACAGGACCATACATTATGTGTACATGTTGTGAATGGTGACATGGCAGATAGATTTGTGCATTACGGTTACTGATAAATAATAACACTCTCACCTGCAATGGGCTGCTGTCACAGCGGAATGCCAGGGGTACCTAAATAGGAGTAACACAGCAGTGAGAGCATAATCCACCCCTGTATAAAGGCTACAGGGAACAATGTGCATAACACATGTACCAGTACATTAGACTATACTATGGTGTATGCACATGTGTGCATACACAGAGTAGCATACTATAGAATGCAGCATGTGTGTATATATGCCTTGCATATGATGTTACATTACAGATTGTACAGTGACACATGCAGCTATATGGAATATAGTTGTTATAGATGCAGTACTAACTTACCAGGCAACTCCAGGCTCAGTGATTGAGAGACACCCACCTCCACAATATCAGCTAAGGCTTGTGGATGTGGTTATGCAGGTGTCCCCAGGTTGGCCAGTAGCTCCTTGGTACATGTGAGTGGTGGCTGCGTTGATGGTCCACCACCTGTTGCACCTTGTTCCCTGGTGGTTGCATTTGCACGCTGTTTCACCCATCTAATGAGGTCTGTGCAGTGTCTGCGCACCTGCTGGTATGTGCGGTTGTGGCCACCCACATTAAACCTCCTGCAAAGTTCCATCCACAGGGCATCCTGCTGCTGTGCATCCTGTGGCACATGGCTGAACAGGATGTCATGATTATCGAGTAGGTATGGGATGAGCGCCTCATCCTCCAAGCATGTAGAAGGGGGAAGCCTTGCATGTGGCATACCTGGAAGACATAATGATGGAGACAGGTCACAGTACCTCAGAGACATACAGAGCTACAGATGAACATACATGCATATCACATTAATTCAGTTTAAATAGTTGTATTTGCAAACCTACATGACACTGACGTGTTTGTGTCACACACATGTGACACTCAATGTTGAGTGGATATTATTACCATATGTGTGTGTGTGTGTGTGTGTGTGTGTGTGTGTCACCTGATTACATTGCTCACACTCCATGTGGTTGCTGTGTTGATGTGGACATGTCTGTTTGCCTGTACTGGTGTTCCTACCTATCAGCACATGGCTGGATGTGTCCACATTAATGCAGTCAACCTTGATGTAGTGTATATGTCACATATAAGGACTTGCAATGCCTTAACAGACATGACCTGTGACCCTGCAGACATTCTCACATAAGGATTTACATGTATGTTTTCTGCCATATACATCTACATGGCACTGTACAGCGATTCAACATCCTGCCATGTATCACCTGTGTTGCACATGTGATACACATGGGACACTGGCTAGCCAGATGGTATTTGCAGGGATGGATATCAACTATGGCATGTACAGTCAAAGTTAACTAGTGGGCTATATGCCATGGTCCATGTATGCATCTAGGATGAAAGGTTACCTGGCAGTAGCTGACAGGTGGGTCTGTGGAGCCAGGTGGAGCAGTGCCACATTACTGATCCACAGGGTTAACGATACATATACCATGCGTTACCATGCAGTCATCACACCATGTCTGAGAGGGGAGTGATGTGCAGCATTGATGGACAGGAATGCATACTATGTCAAGTGTATGGGACAATGATCTGTCCAGCATGTGGTAGGTGGATGTCCATGAAGTATGTGTTCGAGATCAGGATGAGTACGTGTAGCATGTCCGACATCACTGGGTTGAACATGGATTTATTCAGGGTATGCATCAAGCTACATAGTGGAGATGGGGAATGGGAACGCTGGTGTAGGCCATCTGCACATGGCCAATACCCCTTAAAGGAAATATGTGATCTGATATGGGTCACTTGAGTGGTTTGTATGGCTGGACAATGATCTCTATATTCATGAATGGCACACTATTATTATTAGGGTTGCCACATATGACTCCCTGACAGGTGTGGTGATGTAGCTATCATAGGAAAGACAACTGCCCAGCTGCATCCCTCACACATAAGTGTCCATTATAATGACTGCTGCCTAGGTGGTAGTTCATGGGTACAGGGTTATTAACATAGGGGTGACAATGTGAGTCAGCTATTGCTCCTAGATCATAGTCATTCGCATACGTCAATAGGCAGATGCCTTCTGTTTGTCTGTGAGGTATGGACTACAATGAGGGGGAAAATAATTCATTAACCCTGACATACTGTAGCTGCCACTGGTGTGATGATCACATATTATTCAGACACTTTCTGTAGTGCTGTTTCTGCCAGCAGTCCTGTTGCAAAACACTCCTGTGACATAGGAATGTACATCTAGTATACCGAGTTTAGATGGTACACAGTATGGGTGATGATGTCCTATGACCTGGCAAGGTTATGATTTGCAGTGTGACATCAACCATACTGTCATCTACATCTGTACTGCTGACATCACTTAAGTGATCAAGGTTCATGGCCTTCCAGACCAGACTTAGCAGGGTAGTAGTGCAGTACTTCCCATATCAGTGGTGTCTCCCCCTTTCTGGGTTGTGATACCTATTGGTGTGCACCATTCAGTGTGTACACAACCTGACATGGAGCTATGTTTTACATGATGTGTATGCGGAGAGCATCTTGTTTTGCCATATGTGTATGACACAACCTGTAATGTGGGCAGGTCCCATACAGACTGAGTGCAGCTTGTACATGCATAGTTGTTGGTACAGGGGCCCTGTGCTGTACATGGATATATGCTTGTGTACCTGTTGCGGGGAGGGGGCTGTGGTTTTATATTATCCAAGACCCTATCTGGATTGCTTATTCATGCTAAGCACTTGTTCAGGACTTGTAAACAGTACGTAAGCTAATAATTACTATAGCACTCAATCTTCCACATCACCTACAGGTAATGGTGAACAGGTTTTGTACATACTTTCTTACTTGCGTAGAGTAATGTAGCTCTTGTACTCACTTTCCTCACTTATCTAGATGAATGTAGTTCTATATTCAGGCATGTTCAAGAGTCACCTGCCAGTGTTATCACCTGTCTATCTGATGAATCTGGACATCTTGAGGCAATGTACACATTGCCTCATGTACACAGACAAGCCTCTCCGCCTACCACCCAACACTACAACCTGTAAGAGATGCACTCATCTAGCCAAACTGGAGGTAAAGGTCTCTCCAACCAAGCCTGACCCTGACTGTCATGTGGAGAAGGTACACAGTTGCACAACACCACACTCATCACATAAGCCTCACTATATCTACCCCACCATTAACTGGGAAAACTACTTGTGTACCAACACATTAGCTTAACGGTTTCTGGAATTCATAAACACCAATGCCCTGACTCAACATATCCACACACCCACCAGGGGCAACAATATCCTAGACCTAGTCATTACCAGCATGAGTGACTGGTGCTCCACACGTGAAGCCAACTCCTCATTGCTCTGATCAGACCATGTGCTGAACACTGTTGATATCCACATCCCATACCTACCCCCCATTAAGAGAACCACAGTATAATATGTCTACAAGGCCAACTACATGCTTCTTAATGCAGACGTGGTGGACGTCATGACACCCATGCAGATGGACAGTACTGTTACATTTGCTGAATCCTACACAAATGCACTCTATAAGCACTTGAGTGCATGGCTTGTGCTATCCCAAACATAACCAGGATGCTATACTCATAATTAACTAAACCAATCTGGTGGTCCCCTGCCATAAACATATTGTACTACAGGAGGAAGACACTGCTGCAAAAGGGACTACAATATCATGTGTGGAGGAGATCTCTTGCCAGCCTCAGTAAGAAGGTGAGATCCCTTATAATATCCTCCAAAGCTAGCTATGAAAACTATAACTCAACTAATACCAGCAACAACCACAAAGCCTTGATGTCAACAACCAGATCTGCTCTGAGTTACAGCACAAAGGCATGAACATTACAGAAACAATTAATACTGGCAACATCCTAGCAGATCCCTCTCAAAGCTGCACAATCTAAAGGCAATATCACAGCATCCATGGGACCGGACAACATACCAGGCTGCATTTTACATAAATTCAGATCGTACTGTCTCCTCACCTATGCGCCATGTTCAATAATAGCCTCACATTGGGCATAGTGCCCCCCTGAATGGCACACAGCAACAGTTATCCCACTCCACAAAGGTGGCACCACAATGGACCACATGACCTATTTCCCTATAGGCCTGACTAGCCTGGTCTGCAAGGCTATGGTGCACATCATGGATCACTGTCACAGAGACATTGGGTACCTCCCAACCTTTGAACCCTCCTTGTTTGGTATTGTTAAGGTCAGACCATGCCACCTAAACCTGGTGGACTTCTTAGAGACAGTTACCAAGGCATTAGATGAGGGTAAGGAGGTCCACACAGCCTACCTAGATCTCTCATAGGCTTTCAACACCATTCCTCCTTCTGGTATTATCAATATATACATCCGCCTGAACATTAACCCCTACATCATGTGATGGTTTGCAAAATGGCTCATGGACAAAACACACACAGTGGGAGTTGCATACCTTAGGTCCAACTGTATACCAGTTACAACTGTCATCCACCAGGGCTCAGTCCTAGGACCCCTCATGTTCGGTATATACTTCTCTAATTTACAGACAAGCACAGGAGGGCTTTGGCTGAAATGGTTTGCAGACGACTGCAAACTAGGGGACATAATTGTTTCCCCAGCTGTTGCAGACACCCTCTGGAAGGGTCGCACTGAGATGGATACCTGGTGTTAATATCATGGCGTCAAGCTGAAAGCCAAAAAGTACATAGTCATCCCCTTTGGATATAACTAATTACCTGTGGACTTCCACATAGGTGCTAGTCCCCTACATACTAAAAAGGTAATATGGGATCCGGTAACACCAGTAGATAGCAATCTCTCCTTTGATACCCATAATGACAAGGTGGTTAGAATATCCTTCTACATGGCCCCCCCCTAATCTCTAATGGGTTCACATCCAGATCAGAGGGGCCATTGTGACTCTACACATGTCATACCAGACCCATTAAAGGATACAACACTCCATTTGGTATATACCTTAAAAGGCAACTGCAACAGCTTGGAATACCACACAAGTACCACACCAAGAGGATTACTGGCCTCAAACAGATGACCTATGCAGCCGAACCCACGAAACTCCAGTTGTACTCAGTTGCATACCGCATACTCACAGGTGATCTCTGCTTGACATACAAGGCTCATGTCCAACCCTGTATTGCTGGATATTCTCCACCTAAACAGAAGCCCCTGAGAGCCACATGCTCTAGGGATATACACCTAACCACAACGATGAGTAGGACATGCTGAACGGATAGATTCCTGACCCAGACACTTCCTATGCTTTGGAACGTGATTCCAATGCACATCAATCAGGGCCCCTCATGAGCACTCTTCAAGGGAAACCTTGACATGTGGATGGGAGACAGACATGTACCCGGGGATCACTGCAGTGGCTCTGCTGGACAGAGGCACAGGGAACTGTTGGCTCTGCCGTTCAGAGGCACAGGGAACCAACCTATGGGGGTGGCGAAAGACAACACACGCTAGCTAGGCTTACAGATACCCTTGGTAAGACAGCCTAGTACCTACCTTTGCACATATTACATGTCTTATGTGCATGGATAGTTAAATAGCTCTTCCATTTTACTGTGCTATTATGCTGATAAACTGTCGGCTCACTAAAAGACATGTATCCTGTTATTGTGTATTGTAAATGCCAATTGACATAATTAATGTTTGGCTACCATTACAGTAATGCTATGTGGCTTGTAATACATATCTACCTACAATACTGTACATTACACAGTTATTGGCACAATATCCTACAATGCAAGACATACTTGCACAGTGGCCAAACCTTCCACATGTTATTCTCTGTATTACACCCATACATATGGCTACAGTTACAATATATCAACATATACTATCCCCTGTTAAAGCACATACTTGTTGGACCAACCCTGCCACTGACGTCAGCTGGTGAGGAGTATTTCTGTTCAAAGCCCTTATATAGCATCCCTTGTGGTGTATGCAGTGTTTGCCTTGTGACCTACAGCAGTACACACAAATACTACAAGCATTACTATGTTCAACAATACATCACTACAAGATAACTGTTTTCACTATATGGATTGCGGTCACTTTAAATACTACAGAATAGTACTACATACACAGACATACTGACTGTTCTACATACCTTATTAGTAACCCGAGGTATAGTTAACAGTTGATTCAATTCTTTTTGGTTTGTGTTTCAATGTTCTTTGTAATGTTCCGTTGGTATATATGGATGGTTTGAATGTGTGATAACCCATCCTTTTCTAGTTACATATCAGTAAAATGCAGTATCCTGTCCACCAATTGCTGTTCCAAAGTAGTTAATTGGATGCACATCAGCTGTGCAGCTACTCTATTAGCCGATACCATGGCAACAGTGGTGTCTAACTGAGTACTCCTTTTGGGCATTGTCCGTTTGCCTTAATTTCGAGGGAGACGGCCTAGATGTGTTATTGCAATATATTTTATCAGCTATATGGAGACAACAGAGATATATTAGCTTCATGACTCCCGTGGACTGTGTGTAATGGCTAGATGATTTAGTTCTACATGTGAGTACAGCTGTTATATTTCGGAACAATGCTACTTATGCAGGGTTTGTTTGTACCTAATACTACTGCAGATGTTTAAGTCTGGCAAGGATGTTTGGCCAGCTCAAGGCCGTATGGCTATGCATGAACTGTTAAGTGGTGTACAGTGTGCTTACCAGACATCCTTGATTTGGTGTACAAGTGTAGCATACTGTGCTGTTACTCACTAATTGCTAACACATCCCGGTGTACGCACAACCCCCCGAAACTGAATTAGTGCAAATAAACCCTATTACATCAGCAGCTGTTCCATTGTTTAACAGCCACTATTTCACATAGGGCCATGTTAGTGTGTCTCTGACAAGGTATGTTAAGGCTTCTGCAGATGTCGTACAGTGTGTGAATGATTTGTGATGTTATTACAGTTTGTTTTGTAATATGTTTGGGTGTGGGGGTGATATTGGTGGGTGTGCTTAGCAAATTCAGGTGTGTAGGAACTGCTTTTATACATAATCGCTATGTGTGTGAGGGTTCCTTCCTTATTTGAACACCTATCCTTTTGTGGACTACTACAATGGTATTTGCAGGCTGATTCATTAAGGCACTGTTATGTGGTTCCAGTATAGCATGCAAGTGATGTTAGTCCTTGAATCCCTTCGGTAATACATCTGAATGTAATAATGTGTTGCTACATGATAGCTGTGTATTTCTGTCATAGGTATTTGCAGTCATCGGAGTTGTGTTGGTGACTGACCCTCTTTGGCTAGGGTTGCCACCTTTTCATATGTCCATAGTGGGTCCTTTTCGGGACACACATCTGATTTTACAGGCTGACACAAACCCACGTTCAGTACAAGGGATAGAACATTCCTTTCTTGCCTAATTATAAGCTTATTCTTGTAGCAGCTTAGTAGCTTATCCTGTTTCCTGTACCATGTAGGTACTCTGGATATAGAAATAACTATTGTATGCAACTATTACAGTACATATGGGACATAATTATGTCCTACAATCCCAGGACATTTGCCACATTTAATATATTTTGTCAGGACACAACCGCCCAAAGAGGGAGTGTCCCTCGCAAAGTGGAGCAGGTGGTAACACTGTCATTGGCTCATGTCCATAGCACATACTTGTAATGGTGTATAGGCATATACTCTCCATATCCTTTGTTCATAAAGGTTGGTAGTGGCGGAATGTGTGATTGCTATGGTCTATGTTATATACAAATGTAAACACTTCAACCGCTGTATATTGGAGACCTACAAAATCCCGAAACCACAGTGTTCCGACACACACAGTCCTGGGAACCGACTCCCATACCCCATATTACCAACATCGACAGTAACTCGCGAAGGGAACACGAACATGGAACACACACATGCACACACAGACACACTGCTACCCAACACATCCAAACAAACCATCCTACACTACATATGAGCAGGTGGCCAAGCCCCCTTACACACCCAATGTAGGTGTCTGCGCCCCACACACCACCCCCTACTTTAATATTCTACATCCTAGGTTGCACAAACAGATGTACAAAGCTAACAGACAACCACACATTACAGTCCCCCAAGAACACACACCACACACAGAACACACACTTACACACACACTACAACCCTAAGAAACACACATACATGCAGTAACCTACTCAAACCGCAACACCAGAAGCACTGACTAACTGTCCATTAACATCGTGAGATTACACCTCGTGCATCTGGTGTTCCGGTACTTTGTTCTTTCGAACCTTAAGCCTCAGGATTACGTGTGTTGATATGTAAAGCAGTCGGTATGTGGTAGGTATCCCATTTATATGTACCTCCATGGTTATGTAGATGTTGTTAACCTATCTATATATCTACTTATATATGTATATCCCCATATATCGACATATCTCTCTCTCTCTCTCTCTCTATATATATATATATATATATATATATATATATATGATGATGATGTGTGTGTGTATATATATATATATATATATATATATATATATATATGGTTTGTCCTATTTCAACACATTCCTACCTTTTGTGTTTATCCTGTCAGTATACACGACTGCCATCGGTACATCTCACGTAGCTTAGTGGTATATTATTGTGATGAATGTGCACATGGTTGCATGTTCTAATCCTGGCAGTGATATCTTACCTCTCAGAGCAGGCACTGGTAGTACAAGGGTGATGAACACAAATTTCAGCGGTTGTGTGTTCCACATGTTTATTATTCTGTGGAGAACTACCTATATATGCAAGCTGTGTTTAAGGTATACTATGTAACATGTACACATCCGTGAAGATTCCTGTCAGGGATACTCCCCATTATTTGGAACTACATCCCTGATTACATTATACAAAACCCCTCTCTAACACCCCTGGGAATCCTTGCAGAGTGGGTGGTGAACAGTAGCTACACCCCAGGGATCCCGCAAGTGGCTCTACTCCACAGACGGACAGTTAGTTGATCGATGGGGTGGTGACAGCAGACACTTTTTTGCCTGTGTTTATGAGTGGCCTTGGCGGTTGGGCATGTACCTACCTATGTATCTATGAACCTGTACATACAGTATGGACACATGGTGATAGCTTAATATACTGTTCAGGTATTGACTTACCTTGTGCCAATGGTGGTTGTGTGTACAATAGTTGAGGGCTACTTATGTAGGATGCACACAGCAGACCACCTATACATGACAATTTACAGGTGGTCATGTGTGTGTGCCATCCATGTTTGCTGTGTGTGCAGGTGGAGAAGGGTGTCAGTCCATGAGTGCCTACACTGTCAGTGTGTGTGCTATACGTTCCCTCTTTGCCAAGCAATGGGTGTACTGGGCATGCCTCCATCTGCCTACTGGGGCTAGCACAGGGTGTTCGTGGTCTGAGTCCCCCTGTGCCTGTGGGTCCCTTGGCAATGGTGGTGGGCTGTGAGGGCCTTCACCATTCTGTCCCTGCTGCAGCTGTTTCCACAGGATAATATTGTGTAGCATGGCACATACTATGAAGATGTGGGCACACGTTTCTGGACAGTACTGCAAGGCTTCACCAGATGTGTCCAAGCAATGGAACCATGATTTCAGCATCCCAGACACGTGGTCTATGATGATTCTGGTTTCTGCGTGTGCCTCGTTATGGCATTCTTGCGTGGCTGTGTGTGCATTTCTGATGGGTATCATCATCCACAGTTCCAGTGCATAGCCAGCATCCCCCACCAGGTGGCCACATGGGATGTCCCCCCTGGCAAATACCTGATACAGCTGTGAGGCATGCCAGATATGAGATTCATGATAGCTTCCAGGACTGCCAGCACACACATCCATGATAATGCCCTGGGCATTGCACACGACCTGGCAGTTGATTGAGGGGAATCCCTTGCAGTTTATGTAGTGCCTACCCTGCTCACCGGGTATGATGTATGTATGTATGTATGTACTTGATGTGTATGTGCGTGAAGTCTATTGCACCCAGTACCTCCAGGTAGTCTGCCACATGGTGGAAGAGATGCATATTGCTGACCAACTCCTCCTGCATTCAGGGGAAGTGTATGTGCTCATTGGCATGTGGTAACATGGCATCCAGGAACTGGTGGAGTACCCCGGATGCTGATGCCTGTGAGATCCCCATGATATCCCCTGTTGGCCTTTGGAAGGTACCTGTGGCTAGTATTCTCAAGCTTACACATACCTTCATGTCCACTGAGATGGGTTCCCCTCTGTTACTTCTGGTTCTGAGGCATGGCTGGCACAGCTCAACAAATTGCTGTATGATGTCCCTGTCCACCCTGTAATGCTCTACTATCTCCAGGTCATGTAGCCCCTGGTAGGTTACCCTGGATCTGAACACTCGTCTTCTCCTCCTCCGGTGCATGAGATGGTTGTCAGCATCATCCTCCACACCACCGTCAGTCTCCAACACATGCTGGTGATTCAAAGCTATGGCAGCCCCTAACATATACATATTAGAAGTTCCCCGTCTGTATACACCAATGGTGCAGAGTGTCTGGGAATACACAGGTATGTGGGGCTTTCACACTTTATACTATTGTGCAATGGATGATGCTGGTGTAATTGGGTGTGTTTCTGCTATTCCAGGTGCAGGGTATCTTACTTATTGGTTTTACAGCAGGTACTGCTATTGTGGGGCCTTTGGTGTTGACTTATGCTTGTCTGCCATGATTCATCTATTGTCCTTTACTTCTATTTTCAACCCGATTCACCTCCCATTTTCAGGCATGCATCCAGCTGCCTCCTTTCTGGTTTTGTGCTTCCACAACCAAGGATTGTGTTGGGAAATGTGTTATATAGCTGATCTACAGCAAGTTTGCTTTGTTCTGCTGTGACAGTTCTATTTTCTTTGCTGTACGGCACCTACCCTTTCCTGTTCTGCAGGTAGCTGCTAGCAGCCTTGATAGCTGTTGTTTATGGCCCACTGTGAGTTTCTAGGTGTTAATTACTCATTTGATCTCCAATTACCATGCTGCAGCATTTCCTTATTGTCTTCCCATATCCTTCCTGTTTCAGCTGTGGTGCATGCTTGCACATCCGTTTACCGGGTTTCGTGTGCGTTTTCATCCACATTCACATGAACTTTCAGTTACCTTGTGTGCTCTCAGTTAAGCAAAGCTATGGCTACTTCCACACCCCTATCATGTGACTTTGCTTAGCAACACCCAACACAGATTAGCAATGATCCAATGTGCTTACAGATACGGTGGCGCGCCCCTCTCTTGATGTCATGTTTACCTCCAGGCCACTCCTCGGTGTTGCAATGCTTCGGCGTGTGGTACATCCTTATGCTGGCAGGACGTTTGTGATTCAGTATTACTTGACTCATTTGCATGGCATTGACAGCTAATTCCTAGTTACCACACAGAACACTGTCACAAACCTTTAGCAACCCTTGCACCATGGTTGTGGTGTAGCATGCATGCCATTGACTATTATAGAGATATTATGAATTGCGTTACATTGCAGTTTTATGACATCTAAATATATTTTCATTATGATCCCATTTGTGCACTGATGCACTGCAGTTTTACTTTGTGTTGGTGTGGCCATGAAATTAAATGTTATTTTTTATATGTTGTGCATGTTGTTTTATGCCATTGGCTATATATTTAGCCATTGGCATATATTAACATTATAATACATACGTTTGGTCCATTTTCATGGCTCCAATTTTATGTTTGACAACATGTAAGCCGTTCTTTTGGTTTACATTTCTACATGTTTATGCTATGCCTGCACAACGTCATGAATCGTTATATACCTTCATTTGCATGCTACACTGCTGCACATGGGGTAATTAGCATACATGTGCTGGGAGCTGCGCAGCTCTGGCGTACACTGGTAATGCACGTGGAAACAGCTTTTACCTGAATCGCTTGACGGCCATATTTGGCGCTAGATCGCCGACGCTACTCCAGTGTATGGCGCAAACATAATGAATCCTGGGGATTGTGTTTTTCTAGCACATAACAAATGTGAACATATAGAAGTACAGGAATGAGTAAGTATACCAAACACCAAAAAATACAATCTCTTTTTAACTTCAGTGTTTCATGTCCACAGCTATTTGGTATTTTAATTGCAACATTAGTACTTGTGCAGTTTGAACATTTTTTTTATCTTGTGGAAGTGCACATATACCAGCCTCCAAATATAACATTTTCATAATTTTTCCTGTCAGACATCCCTTAACAAATTCTGACTGTATTTAAATATCTGCCCCAGTAGTAATAGAGGGCATTGGATCATTGCAGAATTCTACTCCCTATACAGCAGTATGTAGAGCTGTTTTGACAATGTGGGTTAGAACTCTGCTCATGCATGTTCTGATTAGATGCCCAGTTTATTTGTCCTTCCATATACTGTGAAATTCAAACTGTCCACTATCCTTTCATTCCCCTCATCACAGCCTTTATTTTTTCCTGCACTACACTGACCTGTATTAGTGCATTCAAAATTATTCTGTCAAACTTTCAGTATTTTTTTACTGCACATCACAATCCAGGGGCCTATGTATTTATACATGCATTGTTGTTGGAAATCGGCTAGAGCCTACTGCTGTAAGATGGCATTTGTTGCAAAAATTAACTGAATACCTTGGTAACTGGTATGGAATGAAAATGAAGTGCCTGTTAAAAGTAGGCATGCAGTAGTCACAAAACAGCCATCATCTTAAAGTGCCTGAATGTGTTAACAAACTAAAGCAATTTTAGGTGCTTTATTTCATTTCTCTTTTTGCCAGTGCAGCTATTGCTTTCACATTTTGTCACAGGTATCATGGAAATTATAAAAAAATAGAAAGAAAATGAGTCTTGCAAACATTTACACCTTGCAAGTACCTACCCTTAGACTACAGGAGGGCTAAACCATTCATGCCAGGGGGTGAATTTGTGAATACTCATCCAATCATGCATTTCCTGTCTGAAGGAAGATAAAGTATCACACTGCTTTATTTGTTGCGGGAATCCATTCCAAAGATGGAGAAATTGTTGCCTAATGAACCTATCTCACCACTGTGTTTTATTTTCTGATGGAAATTTAGATCACTGGTTCTAGTATTTGTAGGACTATTTGTTTTGTAGACATATAAGAGCTCCTGGACTGCTGTGTCACTAATATCAAGGAAGGTAAGACAAACATCTGTTTTCAAAGGTCTGTAAGATACTGAATAAAGTGACAGTGCTTCCAGTCTGTTTTGGTAGTTTGTTTTTTATGCCACTCTTCTTAGATAGAAACATCTGGAGTTTTTCAAATTCCTTGACTATGTATGTTTAGGTACAACCCAATTAGGTCATTGTACTGAGCCTAATCAATGGTGAATGTAAGGGGACAATGACTTCTATAGAATGGATGATATTCCTTTGACAATTAACTGTGCTACATAGCAACTGTTGTTGTGTGATGATTAATGGATTTGGAATAATCAACCCATGTTCTGAGGTATTTAATAACATTTTAATTTTGCATTCTGGTTTTGTCAATGTTGTATTCTGGGGGAAGAGTTGTTTCTCAATGTGACAATATTGGACATTTTATGATTTAATTTGAGCCCATTTTAATACTCCAGGTGTTTACAAATGTAAATTCCTGCTGAAGGTCTTTGGCATCAGAGGGGGATTTGACAATGCATTCCAGGTTTCCATTGTCTACAGACTTGGTTAACTAGAGGTCTAGGTTCATACTCTATAGATCAGAAAGATAAATGTCAAACAAACTAGGTCTCAACACTGAGCCCTGTGGGACACCACTGGTTACCTTCATACACTTTGGTAAGGCACCTGCTACCCGCACCATGTGTATTTTGCCTTTTCACCAGTTTTTCACCCCCCCTTACTGCATAAGGATATATTTGTGATTTGTTAAACTTACTAGCTGTGCTAACACGGGAGATGGGGGTCAAATGCATTGGTCTTGTCAAGGTACTCTGGTTGAACAGCATTAACATTGTCAACAGTCTGTGTTACACTTTTGAATAAGCTAATCAGATTCATTAGACAGGATCTAGCCTTGGCAATATCAAACTGTAGTGCTTGAGACCTGATGAGATTCTTAATATCATAGGTTATCATGTCAGATATAATATGTTCCATGACTTTGCACATAAGGCTTGTTAGACTGAGAAGCCTATAATTCCCATGGTCAGTGGTGGGGTCACCCTTTTAGAGTGGCAGCATTACCACTCTACATCAAATCTCAGGGATCAAAGCCAGTTGCTAGACACAGGCTCAGTCATTTAAAGAATGTCACTGCCAAGACTTGTTTAGTATTGTGGGGTGTGTTGTCAATATGATGGTTACCACCATGGATGACATCCTGAAGGATGCTATTATGCATTTCTTGACATTTAGTTTTAGTCCATGTCTCTGACACAAATTATTTATCTGTTTGCTCCTAATTTACATTCATCTGCAAATGTATTCAGCCAGGGGCCATTCTCCTTGATTTGCCTTGATTTCAGAGAACTAAATGCCAAAAAGTAGGGGTTCCAGTATCGATCCATAAGGGACTGAACTTGTGCCTGGCCTCTTTGTAGAGTTGGATTCTCCAATTCTAACTTCCTGGGTCCTGTCTGTGAGTTAGCTGGCTATCTACCAGGTGACATAAGGGTGTATACCTAACCTCTTGAGTTTGTCAACAATTCCCTAGTGGCCTCTTCTGTCAAATGCCTCAGCCAGGTCAAGGTAGTCAGTGTGAACTGTTTGCCCTTATCCATTGCTTTGGTGACCTTCTCAAAGAAGTCTACCAGGTTGAGTAGGCATGACCTGCCTTGACAAAACTAAATTTGGTTGGATTCAGTGTGCAGAAGTTTCTTATGCCATTAGTGGTCATTATCATGATAATTCTTCCCATGGCTTTGCATCTGACACTAGCTTCTGTAGTTTCCAGGGTCTGTGGATAGCCCACCATTGTGCAGAGGGATGACTGTTGCTGTTCTCCATTGCTGAGACATAAAGTCTGTTTGGAAGCTACAGTTAAATAGCAATTCTAGGGGGCCTGATAGGTTATGTTTCATGCTATTTAGCAGATATCCTGTGATATTCTCTAGGACCATTGATGCAGTGTTCTTGGCAAGCATTAAGGACCTGTTTCCTAGTGACAGTAGGGGGAGTTATACTTTACACTATTTCTAGAGAGAAGG